>NC_134949.1:27671783-27998172 GCF_965638725.1 Aptenodytes patagonicus
TAAGAAGACAGTCACACACAAAATTAGAACAAAAATCAAGTTTTTGTGGATGGTAACGTATCTGAAATAGGTATTCCACGTGGTAACAGTACCCATGCTTTCAGCATCATCAGTAAAGCATTCCTGTCAAAGAATTGATAAGACCATAGTCAGAATGATAATAATATCTATATATGAGAATTTCTGACACATGAATGCTGTCATTCTTTCTACTAACTCACTCCAAATAATTGAACTGCAGCATTCAAATTGGCTGATAATGGCTGGAGAGGAAGGTACTGCCTGGTTGAGTCATCTTTGATATAACAACACCGTTTAGAGATGATTTGAAATTTTCAGACCACTCTGCAAGAAACAACCAAGATTTGTCCAGCACTACTAGAAGCCCAGAAATGGTTAATCAATAGCTATTTTCTTTCAATGGAGATTATTATTGTGCTGTTAGAGTAAATTTGTAAATACTCTGAGGGTTTTTTTTTCTGCTAAGATCAATAAAGCAAAAGAAAAAATGGGCCATGCTTCAGCAAATTATGAGTTTAAATATTTCTTGTAGACTTTTTTCCACCTAGGAAACTACTTTAGAAAATTTTCCTACCCTGTGAAAATCAGCTGTCGGTTTTAAAAATGAAAGGAGTTCATCATGACCAGTTGATAGTTATTAGAAAAAAGGAATTTTGGTCCAGTTCTTGGTAAAAAACTCAACTTTAATTGCATAATTCCCAGCACATCCATAAAAACAGAGTAAAATCCAGCTTACTCCTCTGTTCATTATCTGTATCAGAACATGAGCTAAGCAGTCTGACAAATTTGTCAAATATGATCAAATTCCAGTTTTAAAAACTGTGCTAGTACTTCAAACGTATTTTATTTTTTCCATGAGCCTTAACATTTCAAATGTCAATTTTATATAAATGTTTTAAAACAATGTTTTTCCATGTTATGGTTTCAAATTTAATTTTAGCGTAAGTGATCTTAAAGGTAGATTAAAGTGCAGGAGATTAAAATTCTGTATTGAAATCCTCTACAGGTAGCATTCAAAAACTATAAAAAATCAGGCAAAATAAATTTTTGAGGATTTCAATGATTTCAAGATGATATTTGAGTTAAAAAAAATCACAGATATTCCAAAAAGATATTCCACAGAGAAGTGTTGCATTAGGAATGACATAGACAGGTAGAAAAATATTTAAGGAGTATATTGCACTAAACTATCACCATATCAAAAACCAAGACGAATGTAAATCAACACACACCTTCAAATCCTCTTCATTGATTTCATCAGTTATGTCCAAGACACTGTCTCGAGACAAACGCCTGGTGTAGATATCTATCTCAGAAGACAGGTTTGTCTGAGGCACCATAGACATTTTCCGAAATGTTGTACTTCCCTTTTTGGAAAAGTTTGGTCCATAGTTCACAGAGGTGCCCGTCATCAGGTTTAACACAGATTGCCTCCTCCGACCTTGCAGAATATGGTCAGTGTTTAGCATGCTACTCCGAAGCAGACCTACATCTCCCTGTTCCAAGTCAGGTACCAGCGAGAACCTCCTTTCTGGTGGGTCATTGTGGCCATCTTCTATCCCATTGACCTGCATCCCGTTCCTCTGCACTACTGAGAACTTCCTACTTGCATTAAGGGGGTTAATAATTATGGAGTTCTTCCTTTTGTCATTAAAATCTGATGTTTGTTTAAAAGATTGCTTCTTTATTTCATTTCGTGATCCCGTGCCTTCTCCTTCAATGGAAAATCGTCGAAGAGTTTCGGTTAGAATTGAATTTCTTCTCTCTGCACTGAACTGATCAAAAGAATCAAATCCCATCAGCTCTGAGCTGAAGTCTGGCCGCTGACCCTGAAGTTCAGAAAATGTTCCATAGAAATAGCAGCTCCCCTCATGTAAAATTAATATTTTGTCAGCAATCTTTAAATGTTCCAGTTTTGAAGTAACCAAGATCCTAGTTTTATTTGCCATCAACTTGCATACACAGCTATAAAAGATGAAAGTGTTAAAAATCAGATTTTTTTCTTCATGATTAAATGTTGCTTTTATCCCTTTCACTTTCAATCTATTTGCTTTTACCTGCCCCCCTCCCAGTATGAGCAGTCTTGGATGCTCCCTCAAACTACAAATGAGGTGGTAAGGCTGAGATGTGTAAAGGGTGAGTACTTTATTGCAGGAACCAAAAAAAGGGGGAAAATATAATCATTTTCAGGTCAATCCAAAAAGCACAGTTCAACATGAAAATGAAATATTTCTTTTCATCTTAGGGTTACTTAGATCTTTTGCTACCAAACTTAAAAGTATTAGCTCTATTTCAAAACTTCAAACTTACAGTGACTGAAAAGCTCATGAATGGCAGTGTGTCCTTACTGTTTTGAGCTACACCACCAGGACAAGCCAAAATTCTCTGTCTTTGGCCAACCTGCTGCCAATCTCTTGGTCAGTGGGCACTTTCAGGTGACCAGTCTTTCAGTGATTAGAAAAACAAGACAAAATATAGCTTTTTGTAAAAATGTGTACTTACAAAGCAGGGAAGTGTTTTAAAATTAAAGCCTTTCTGGTACACAGACACACCAGATATAAAGCCATGCACTCTGGGAGTAATAGATTATAGCAGGCTCAATACGTTGAGATGGAAGAGGGAGCAGTAATGCTCACACCTGGCCCAGGCTTGTTCCCAGCACAGTACGCTGTCCTACTGCTAACACAAAATACTCAGTCACGAGAATCCCTAAAAATAAGCATCCCCAAAAGGTATGTTTTTGATCACTTCAGTATTTTTGTACTGTTATTAAATTTCTGTTCTTGGTTTTACTTTGTGCTGCTTGGTGGGATTCTTAAATACAATCTATCAAAACATACGGTACCTTTCAAATATCTCTTTTTCTGTAAAAATGTCTAAATGTCCAAAAGGAGAATCCAGGAGATACAAATCAGCATCTTTGTACACTGCTCTGAACAGAGAAAATGGAAATGACATTAACTTTCACAAGTCTTATAAATTTACATAAATATAATTTTAAAAGAATGTCTTTACAGTTTTGTCTCAAAACCCTGTAATTGATAGACTTTTCTACAGCATCAATATGGAGCTGGAGTTCAACGCTAAATGTGCTTATAAGACGCCTTTCAATAAAGCCTTTCCTTGCTGCAGACCACACTACAAACTAACTCAGTTTTCCATTAATTTCTGTGCAATCAAAGGAAGCTATACAGCTGCCTTTTACACAGGTTACTCTAAAGACCTGCGTATGGCCTGAATCTGACAGTCCCCATCGGTGTACAATGACCATTTAAATGGGAATTTAGTACCTACTGTAACGTCTACTGGTGCCTGAGGGAATATTACATATATGTAAATACATGTGCGAAAATACTTAGGTCCCAGCACTTAATTTTAAAAATACTTGGAAATAACTGGTGAGCAAAGACAAGTGTATTAGTGAGCCACGATCTTGCAAACATTATCTGAAATGGCACTGTACAATATTTCGAGTTCAGGACATGAAAAACTATTTGTAGAATTAGGACCTTAAGCTGTATGTGCCTGGACATGGCTCACTGAGACCTAAACCTGTGGTTAAGAGGGGTTTTTTTAAACCAATTTCAATAGAAGCTAAAAGAGGCCCCTTGCCTTCCTCCGTGAGTATGAAAACCATGATATGATATGGATCAGGGTATAATTAGTAAAGAAAATTTGGACAGCTGCATTTTGGTGCTTTTTAAAGTACTTTAAAAATGATTTTTAAAATCATTATGTTAAACAGTGTGAAAATATTTAACCACCAGGAGAAAAAGCCCTCAATAATAGCATATTATGTTAATAACCAAGCAACTTTATTGAAAAATCCTTTGTCACGATGGATTTCACTGACCATACATTATGATGCAGTGGTTGCACAACAACAGAAAGCTCACACTGTTCTTGGCACTTCCATCAGCAAAAAGGTTGCAGTTTTTTTCCTGAAATAATGGTAGCACTCAAATTATTGCTTTAATTTCTATGTTGGACTTAGTAGCTATACATGACTGGCTTTAGGGTACGGGGCCAGTGAGCTAGCTCAAACCCATGGCATGCACTGTTTTTTTCCCTTGGTCTGTCCTTTCCCCCGATTGTAGCTGCAGACACTGACAGTGCTCTGTAAGAAAGATGGACTCAGGCAATCTCCATTTGCTTCTCATGACGGCTGGTTGATGGCACTTCCAGCAGGGATTCTCATTTCACATTCTCATTCTCACTTTGCACAGAGTACACCAGACACGTGCATGCAGCCAGTTCAAGCAAATAACATCCAGCTTATTGCCAGTGCAGATGGGTACAACCCGGGGCTGTAATCCTAAATTTTCTCCTCTAGCTTTCTCAGAGCTTCATCTGCCACCCACACCTCAAAACCTGCACACCTTGCTGTATGCTGAGCTTAGACTGGAGCCCAAACAAAATGTAAAGCAGATACAGCCACTGTCTTTGGGACATCTAATTGTTTTAAAAATAATAATTACATAGCTGACAATAAAAATATTATATCAATTCTGTGACCCTCCAATGAATGAGCTGTGACCATCTGAAAAGTGACAGACATGATTATTCATAGAATCTAGGAAATACTTCACCTAAATGTTGCATTTTAAATTAAAATCTAAGTGGGTTTTGTTGGTTGGGGTTTTTTTTTGCTCTGAAAGCTTTGCCTGCTCCTCCTTCCTCTCTTATTGCATAAAACAGAACCATCCATATGCCTCTTCCCTCTCACAAATCCACTAGAAAGATCCACACTGAAACCCTCTCTATTTTAATGAATCCATCTTTTAGCCTTACACAGACAGGCACATCTTTCATGGGATGCCAGTGTGGATCACCATAATGTGATTTTACTTCTACCCAGCATTTCTGAGCATGGGAACCAGCACAATTTGCACTTGGCACAGAAATAAATGGGGCCATTTACACATCAGAGCTATCGTTACTGGATTTCTGATGATAGCTAAGTGATTCCGCTGAAACACATAGCTAATTTATAAGACAAACACCTATGTTATTGTTCCGTAGACCTTCAAAATTACTTACTAACGTTGGAAGGTCAAACAGACAAGGCCAGACCATTATTCATATGTACTGACTAGCCATTGCTTTCCACTTTTTCTTTTTACAACAGAAAAAGACCAAAACTATTAGCAACTTTTTTTGAAACATGGCATTTTTTTCATTTTTGCTACCTGCAGACAGGGAGCATGTCATTAATCAATATATAAACTGCTTTGTAGAAGTGTCATAGCAGGGAAAGATCCTGGAATATTTCTTATTTGTATCTTTGTATGCGTTTCTTTGGTGCCTAGAAACCTACATTTAAAGGTCTGAATCTCCAAATGGCATCTTGCATCAGGGAGGGAAAGGTTCATCTTCAGCTAAGCCATTGCATGCGTCTGACATCAAACTTTTAAAATTCAATAAATAAATATGCAAGTGTATCACAAACACAATTGCATAGCAAAACTCAGATTTCTGATAGTAAAATGAAGTTCCTGATATACCTGGAGGATATTTATTTAGCAGGACTTGGTTCACATGTATTTAAATGCTTAGTCATAATACTTTCCTTATACATGAAACAGTACACTACTTAGAGAGCAAAATACTCACCTTGCTAGTGAGATTCGTGCTCGCTGACCTCCGCTCAGAATTATTCCACCGTCACCCAGCACTGTATAATCTTTGTCTGGGAACTTGGAAATGTCCTGTTAACAATTTTTTTTAAAGAATCAGACATGTATTTTCCATATCCAAGAAACTCAAGCTACAGACTGGATGGAAGCATAGTGTACAACAGTGTACAGACAGGTTAGACAGAAGTTGTAAAAAAAAAAAAGTCCCACAGAAGTTTCTTTCTTTCATTTGTTTATGTAATCAGAAATGGCAATAAAAGAAAACATATAATTCTATCGCAGAGAGCAATTACAAGCTGCAAGATCTCAAGAACAAATATTTGTCTTAATTGCTAGATCTCCATAAAAGCAAGGAATGTACCTTCATACAATATCAATCCAAAACGTTAACCATTTGAGTTTTCTGTCAAATAACAATGATAAATGCACTTGACACTGAAGTTAGGGAGAGCAAGAAGCAAACTCTGGATCTGAACTGTTCAAAACCCAGAGAAATTTATATTTCTGGCAGGTTTTTTAATGAAAAGGCTTGCACAAAATTCCTAGCCAGGAATGCCAGGAATGCTCAAAGTTTGCAAAAGGTTTGGGAGCCAAGTTCCACTGCTCAGGCTGTAAGTTACTCACAACTCACGATTATGCTAAAAATGAATCTTTAGCCAGTGATAAAAACAGAAAATACCATTTCACTCTCATGTGAGACAGAGAAAGGAGAAAAGGACATCCTCGTGCCCCACCGGCAGAGGTGGCCAGAAATTTTCTTGAGAGGAGTATTTAGCACCAACACTAAGGATCCATGCAAACCACAATAATTCATGGAAGTGGAGACATGGAGAATGGCTTGTGTGCCTGAAGGCTGCCTAGTTTTTCTACTTTTACAGTTGCTCTAACAAAAAATGTTAATTCTGCCTTCAAGCCTTACCTGGCCCATGTCCTTAAGCCAATACAGTGACACCACTATCACTGTGGTGGTGGTAGTTTCAGGGGACTTTTCCCAGAAACACGGGCTGGATGACCTCCCTGTGCCCCAGGGCGCCTAGGTTCCAGCGGGTATGACTCCAGGGCAGTTTGCCATGTGCCAACCTGGAAGCCCCGACTGTCCCAGAAGCTCCCAGTGCCTGCACTCCCTGCTCAGCAGCACTGGACTGCCGCTCTTGCCTGTGCACATGCTCCCACTCCCAAGGCAGGGATCTCCCGCAGCCAAGAAAGCTGACCGAGGCATCTGATACCAGACAAAATCAGCTCCAGTGTTCTCACACTTTACAAAGATTTTCCTTTTAGTGCAACTTCTGGGGGGAAAAAAGTGGCATGCAAAATCCCTCAGAAAGTGAGCTTCCGGAAGCAGGCTTTAGGCAGCGCCTTGAAAGATGTGGCCCGTTTTGGGGTCTCTCTTCCCCCGGGCAGCCGAGGGACACGCAGGAGCTCAGTTGTCTGCATGCACTCTGCAGCACCTACAGAAATCCTGCAGCGTCTGGGAAAAAGACTGGAAGACACGTGAAGCACTTCCAGGGCGATACGACCTGGGATTCTAAGCTGAGCTGCTCTCTGGAAATTTGCGTTTCATACAAAGTCAGATATAATCCAATTTTGATCACCCCTGCTGTGATATTGATGGCTAATCACTCTCTGTTGGGCAGCCTTTTGGCATTCCAAGCCTCTGAGGTTTTGAAGAATAAATAAATAAATAAAAATCCTTCGAGAGAAATGTTTCCTTCTTCCTCCCTTGTAAATTGGCCTGACCTCAGGAAAAGAGTGAACAATGCCGTTCAGCCCTGGATCAGTGACAGATGAAAGGTCCAGCCACTCAAGGACTAGAAATTGACTGCCTGGTCTGTCAGGAAATGGGAGATTCTCCCAACTCTTTAATTTGATAATAGCGTTTACTTCCTGACTTAGAGGATTCTGACCTTAAAATCAAGATGCTCTTATGTATGGAAAAGCTATTGCAGGTGATTTTTAAATTCTTCTCATGTTAACTAGTTATTTCCCTCTTGTAAAAGGAGAGCCACACAAGCAAATCCCTGGTTCTAATGTAACATCTCTGGTATTTGCTGAAAGAGGGATGTGAAAAGTAGTGCCAGCAACATATTTAAAGGACGATTTCCTGAATGTGACAAAATCGCCTTCCTATAGGTCATGAAGTATTTAGAGAGAACATGAGAAATTCTGGCACAAAAGCTTTTCTGGCATTTATTTGAGATCATAGAATCATAGAATCATTAAGGTTGGAAAAGACGTCTAAGATCATCGAGTCCAACCAGCAACCCAACACCACCATGCCCACTAAACCATGTCCCTAAGCGCCTCATCTACACGTCTTTTAAATACCTCCAGGGATGGGGACTCCACCACTTCCCTGGGCAGCCTGTTCCAATGTTTCACCACTCTTTCAGTAAAGAAATTTTTCCTCATGTCCAATCTAAACCTCGCCTGGCGCAACTTGAGGCTGTTTCCTCTCGTCCTATCGCTTGTTACTTGGGAGAAGAGACCAACACCCACCTTGCTACAACCTCCTGTCAGGTAGTTGTAGAGAGCGATGAGGTCTCCCCTCAGCCTCCTTTTCTCCAGGCTGAACAGTCCCAGTTCCCTCAGCCGCTCCTCATAAGACTTGTTCTCCAGACCCCTCACCAGCCTCGTTGCCCTTCTCTGGACACGCTCTAACACCTCAACGTCCTTCTTGTAGTGAGGGGCCCAAAACTGAACACAGTATTCGAGGTGCGGCCTCACCAGGGCCGAGTACAGGGGCACGATCACTTCCCTACTCCTGCTGGCCACACTATTTCTGATACAGGCCAGGATGCCATTGGCCTTCTTGGCCGCCTGGGCACACTGCCGGCTCATGTTCAGCTGGCTGTCAACCAGCACCCCCAGGTCCTTTTCTGTCGGGCAGCTTTCCAGCCACTCTTCCCCAAGCCTGTAGCGCTGCATGGGGTTGTTGTGGCCGAAGTGCAGGACCCGGCACTTGGCCTTGTTGAATCTCATACAGATGACCTGCTCAGATCACTTGTGGTTTCACTATGCATGTGGGAGTCATGTTATTTATCTGTAACTTTGCCATTTACCCAATATCTTCACCTGAACATTGGGACTTGTGTGGTTAAGTATCTAGATATCTAAGCTGATTTCAACTGTTTCCCATTTCTGCCAGTACTGCTGCCTGTAATGGTGCTGGTGCCATTACTGTTTCCTGATCCTACTTCTTCTTCGAAAAAAGCCCAGATGAAGAACTGGGCCCAGTGTGTCTTCCCCTGCAAACATCCTAGCCCTACTGAAATTAATTCCTATTGTTTTAAATGGTGGTGGGATTTCGTCAGATATATTTCTTTGCAGGTGTGTCAACATGGAATTTTAATCAGACTTTTAATGAGTTCCCCTTCTGCTCTCTTCTACCCTTCACCTCAGGATAATATATGGCATGGAACAGACAAAGAACTTTTCAGGCTGTAATTATAATAATTAAAAAATGTTTAGTAATTTCTTTCAAAGGCGTAAACAGAGTGATGAAGTCCAATAGACACACAATGCTATTTGTTGGAACATGCATTACCTATTGTAAAAAAGTACATAGGGCTGGTCCAAATACATCCTTGCTGTCATTTTATGCAGGAAGTGAAATCAAGCCAGGGACAAACCTAACGTAATGATGCTGAACGGCACAAAACCCAGTATATTAATGAAGTAGACACTGGATTTTGTTCAACATATCCATTTCTAAATGCCTAAATTGAGAAACCTATTGGTAACTATTCAGAGAGGAAACCCCCCACAGTTCCACAGACATTAATTACTTTTGTGGGTGTTTCTAATATCAGGAGCTAACAAATCTCAAGTTGCACACCCAAGGAGAAGGCACCCCTTTTAATATCTGTTTGCATTTTTAACAGTGTAAATATCATATTCATCTACCTCAGCAGCAAAGGGATGACCCTCGTAATACCTTTGGGCTTGGTATGATAGAATATAGCTGAGATCATTTAAGGTAATATCTCTTTTCAGGGTAAATAGGAAATATGGTCTCGTTAAAAAAAAAAAGGAAACCTCAGAATGAACTTCACGCTCCCAAGTCTTTTCTGTAGAGATTGTTTGTTATCAAAATTATTTGATAAATTATCAGCAACAATTACAGTAATAAAGCATGACAGAAAATAGTTTCTAAGAACCATGCCTTTCAGCAAATAGTTGCTTTATATATCCAAGGCTACTCAAACTACTCAAGCAGTTTCAATGATAGAACATATGTATTTTACTTATGGGGCCCCTTTTTCTTCCTTAAATATGTCCTTAATGATGTGGCTTTCGATCTTCCCTCTTCTGCCACCCCTCCAAAAAGATAAAACCGTCATGAAACTGATAGAACAGAGCAGCAGTCTAGACTCTCTCCATTTCATCTTCACTAACCCTTTCCTCTATTTCACTTCCTTTTTTTCTACAGTCCCAGTTTCTTTACCATCTCTATCCCCTTCCTTTTCTTCATTGCCATTAACATTTCCCATGTTTATTTTCACAGTTCCCAGAAAATCCCCCCATTTACATTGCTGCCTCCTTCTCACCTACCAAAGTACTCCCTTTTTCAACGCCTTATTTCTCTCTGTGTTTTACAGAAGCTGCCTCTGAATACACTTTGCAATTCCCTTTCTGTAGTATGGACTATTTGCAATAAATTAGAAGAAAAATACTGAAGCCTTTATTGTATAAAATTCAAGTAAAGCTGAATATAAATTAAGCAGAAGCAGCACCAAGGGCTTCAAGCAGGAGCTGCAATACCGTTCCACCCTATTTGATAATTTTTCTCTTTAGTTATAAGAGGAAAATTTACTGTTACCTGCTTTCTCACTAACATGATTATTTCTGTACTTCCAAGAAATCATATTCAGTTCTCATATACCAACGAGGTAGAAATGGAACTGAAACAAACCTCCAGATTTGAATTCAGTGATTACTAACAATCTTTAGATGATTAATTTGAAATGTCATTTTGCAGAAAGCATAACTTTCAATTTGTCCTGATTTTCAGAAAAGAAATGATCTTGAAAGTAAGACAGGTATGAACTAAACTGCAAAATTTGAAGTGTTAAACTTTTGAAATCAAGTCTTGTGTTTCAGACTCATACCTACCAGTGAACATTTCTGTTAATTTTTAAAAGATGAAGAATTTTCAGTAATTTTTTATATTTTGGCTTTTGGGTAACCAGCTTGAACATACTCGAGTCCTCATTTTCCTGGGCCAGAAGCCAGAAAACCAGATCTCTCTGAAGTATTTCAAATCAGAAATTACTTTTTAAAATTTTATTTTATTTAGGTAACTCTCCACTCTCTGCCTATGATTCTTGAAGCCAAAACTTTTGTTAGATTTCAGCTGAACCATTTATGAAGTACTCATGATCCAAAAGCATAAGCTTTGTTTTCGCAAGAGTTTGTGACCTTGAGCAGAGTGTCAGGCTCACCCAAAACTCACACGAATGCTGGCAAAACTCGCTTTCTCTATGGTGAAACATTCCCGCAGAACAGATTTTTGAAACATGAAGTAGTTGGTATGCTGCGTGTGGGTAGGTTAAACACAGGGTAAGGGAATTAAATACAATTCCAGAAGTGACACAGAAGATAGGACAACGTCCAAGGTAATCAGTCCAGAGCCCTGTACCTAAGACAGGTGGGGAGTCTTGACTGAAACAGATTTTTAACCAAACAGTATCAACACAGAACATTGCAGAAGGGCTCTGTTAAACATATTTACTTGATCGCTGATAAACTTCTTGAAGTCAGTGCATTTGGGAGTTTGAGTCTATTTTTTTCTCTAATTGAGATGCTCCCCTGCTATGAAGAAACTGTGCTAGCTATTTACTTCCATTTCCCCCAAGGAACTCACTGTGTCAGCAGCTTCACAGCTGACCTGCCCGTGATTTTGGGCCACAGACAAGAATTTCAGTTAGAGCAGTCTTCTCATGCCAGTGGATCATACCAGTGCAAGGTGGAAAAAGTATAAAGGTAGCCAGCTTTTGGGCCCACGTGTCTGAGATGCAATGGTTGCAGTGGGAGATTTGACATATTATGTGGACTTTCTGCCTGAAAGAGGCATTTATGCTATTTTAGCTGTTTACATTAGGATGAGATGAACTTCACCTTGAAACACCTGTTGCTCTCCCCAGCTATGAAGACAGGCTAAGTAACTTGCTCGCACGTCGTTTACACTGTAGACATGTACCTGATGAGGTAACCAAGCTCTCTTGTAGAGAATTACCTACTACATAGCACCCAGTTCCAGACTTGAATCCTTATTGTTCCTCTCTTCCACACACTTTGTAATCTGCCAAAACCCCTTGTGAAAACAGGCACAAAAACAGGGCACAAAGTATTTCACTCACTGACATAATAACCTCTCAACTGATTTAGTTATCTGCCAACCCCCCCCCCAAACCAATCAACCAACCAATAAAAAACAAACAAGCCCAAAACCAGCACAGATAAAAGGGGCTGGAGCAGTACAGTTGGATGCAAGGATATGTATTTCTGTTTCAGGGCATCCTTGACGTTGCAGTGAACTCATCGCCCAGTGATGGATGCCATCCTTTGCAAGGAGATGTCGAACGCACAGGAACACAAACCAGGGCTTGGCATATTGACTGTCTCTTTCTCTAGTTATTCTCTCCATAATCTAAGTTCTTAGATGAAAATTAATCTCCTGCACTCCTTGTAAAACCAGCTCAAAAAACCACAGGATCTGGCCACAAATTTCTTTAGTACTATTATATGATTTGATTTCACATGGAAACACTTCCTCTATTTGCATGCCACGTTAAACATTACATTCATGAGCAGCTGGTGGCTCTCAAATCAGAACATATGTTTACTTTAAGAGTGGTAATCTCTTAAAGGTAGTTTGCCATTATGTGTTTATGGCCTCTTAGGTAACTATTGAAGGATCAAATGAACTAACTAGGTGGAAAAATATCTATCTTACCTTGCAAAACACGAAAGTCATGGAAGTATGGTTTCAAAACTAATGAATTACTGCACCCCTTCAAATGGGATATGATGCTTGTTTATTTTTTAACACAAGAATAACTGTAACGGGCCTGCTTCTGCAGTCTTGACTGGAGGAACGCATTCTCTTAGGATGATTTTGTTCAATGTTAACAGCATTTAGACACAAAGATTCTTGTTTCAACTGTCCAAAGGTTTTACCTCTTTAACGTAGGAAGTGCTAAAAGCAAACAAAATCTCACACCCTGTGTATAGTAGGCTATTAATACTGATTTTTCAACCTAAAAAACTGAAAATCAAGGAACGTTCCTTCCCCATTTTTCATTACATCAGTAATAAGGATTTTGCAAACCCTATTGGCTACTTCTACAAATTCCCATTTATATTCATGTTATCCCTGCCATGACATCAATACAACCCTTCAATCGCCGGGGAAGTTACACTTATGGAACTACTTCAAATTTAGTAGCAAGTTTCCACAGATATATAAACTCATCCAGTTCACATCTCCCAGTGGCTTTTGCTATTGAGCAATGAGAATAAAAATCAATGAATTATGCAGGATGGTTTCTCAGCGTTAAATTTGTTCATACATGGTCCCTAATTTGAAGTGCTAGGCAAAAGTTCACCTTGTCTTGCTAATTGATTTTTATCATGAATGTGATGAAAAGTACTTGATAAAAAGGGTAAAACACCTTGTCAAAAAAAAAAAGGTAGCATAAGCTGAGGCAGCACCAATTCATCTTATCTTACTTTTCGAGTACCTTTAAGCTTGCCTATGGGGACTCTCTTTAGGAAATGAGTTCAGAATCCGTACCAATTACATCTCGGCTTCTCAATATCATAGCATGCCAATTTAAGATTTTAAAGGTAATGGATTTGTGATAATACCTGCACACTCAAATTTAAACCCATTCAAACAAGTTATTCTGAATAAAGGACAAATGGTAAGGACTACTGATCTGTGCTGCAGGGGTTTGATCTAGAAGTCGAAATCGTTCACATCCATATTTGCAAACTGGGACCTTCATTTTAGAAGGCGTGTTAAATTAGGTACTCACCCTGCTTGCTTGCTAAAATATTCGCTATTTCTCGAGGAAAAGAAAAAAAGAGGAAGAAGGCAGTGGAGAAGGAACAAGTAGCCCTTCTCCTATGCCTTTTTGTAAAACTTTTTTTACTGTGATGTTTCACAGAATGTATCATGTAATTTAAATGTATTGGCATTCCCTGGAGTTCAGCATCACACAAGAATAAGGGCAATGTCTACGCACCACTTACATCTCACTGCAGCCATATGTTTGTGGTGGGCTTTCAGAAATAATTTTTGCCAGTAAAGCAGTTTCTGTAGGATATCAAGAACGCTAAGGTAGCTCTTAATTACAGTCCCTTCATCTCAACTCCAAAGCAGTCTTTCTGTTGTTCTATCCCCTTCCACTTCTCTTAACCTCTGCCCATTTCCAAACTCCAGTAATTAGAACCACATTGCAAAACATGATTATACCTCCCCTGATGCCCTACTTACCCTCAAAAGAAAAATATAATCAAGAAATTCTTGGACACCTAAAAATATGGAAAGCTCTGTGAAATATTTACTTGCACCTTCCATCTTTCATAATTTGAGATAAATTTACCTCAAGTACTTAGCAACTCTAAATAGGCTGTACGTGATAACTCCTTAGCAAATCAACTATGTACCAATCCGAAAATTCAGGCAGAAAAATGTAGCGCTGACTTTTCTGAAAATTCTCATGCACCCCAAATTATTTGTTACACTTGCTTAATATCATTTGCATATCTCCATAGACCTAAAACAAAGTGCAGAGCACCTTGTATGAAGTCACCCAGCTTCAGTGTCCTGTTCTGCTGATGGACAAGAACAGGCTATTCACGGTGTGTCAGGAAGCCCCAAACCTATGTATATGGCATTGTATGACATGACCCACATAGAGTAACCTGTAGTATTTTATTGGCACTAATGAAGACATAGGGAAAAGACATCAAATTTAGGAATTGGACTAGGTCTTCAGTATGCTTCCTCTATAGGGTGATGGTGGAGATGGCAAAGCAAAGGGGGCATTTCGCAGGTATGTTACTTTTTGCAGTAATAACACATCTATTTGCCCACTGGGTCAAAGAAGATGGCTTTGTATTCCCAAAAAAGTTTTTGTGAGCATGGGGCTTGGAAGTAAATCTCATTTAGCCACTGTTAAGAGCTGTATGTTAACTGACTTTCAGCATATGTGCAATAAGGAAATAAACTCTCTTTTATCACCAATCCTTGGTTCACCTTGAAAAGCCCATATAAGAACTAGACTCAGCAACAGGCCTACATTCAGGTGGACTATATAGCTATCTAGGAAAGCTGCAGAGAAGGGGGCAAAGTGAACTCCCTTAGGCAAAAACCCTCTGGTACCTCTCCTTTCTGAAGAATGAGAACACACACAATCCCAATCCAACAAAGAACTAACCTTTGTCATAATAAACCCCTAAAAGGTCATACTGGGGAATGAACAGGGAATTACTATTTGAAATCCATCCTTCAATCTGCCATACTAAGTCCTGTTTGGTAACTAAGATGAGAAAGCTAACGAGACTAAAAAGCATAAAAATAGCAACAAGGTAATGCATTTGGCTTCCTTCCAGTCCATTCTGCCTTCTCTTCAGGCCAGCCCAATTTATTCAGCTTCAGTCCAGAAGAAAATATCCTTATAAGTATCAAACTTGATCTCAAATAATGAGCCCTGTTAGGAGGTGAAGCATATCATTCTGCACAGAGCTGCACCAACACAGATCAAAGCTGGCTTGACTGAGCCTGTTTGGAGAACAAAGGAGCTGCAGCCTATTGAGACACCAAGCCATCCCACCAACACCAAGACACTGAGCCATCATTAACCACCTTCTGCTCTAGTAAAAGCCTGGGCTGGGAAGCCTCTTTGGGCAAGGACAGCTTTGAACTGCTGAAGCCAGTTGTTTCTCGGAGCTTTGGCATTAACTACAACTTTTAAGACGGGGGTTAAGGACTACTCTCTTTCGAAAGCCTGACACAGAAGTTGTTAATTCTCCTGTCTTCAGAAGCTTTCAAAGAAGATTTCCAGCAAACCACAATTCAAACACAAGCTGAAATGGCCATAAACATATAAGAAAAGATTACTTTATCGCTTAACTATACCCTGCTCTGAGATAAAGCACAGTAACCTCATCTTATTTTTAAACAGACTAGCTATTGTTTTCTTGCCTGACTGGCACTAAAGGTAAATATGTTTCACTGTGTGGCCTAAAGACAGATCCTATTCAGCACAGTTAAATATTTATTGTTTTTGTCTACATGTTACAGACAAAATGCCTGATCTTAAGCCACAGCAATAAGGGTGGAAAGGTCTAAAATGCTGGCTCCTTTTGTATCTTGCAATGTGAAAAGATCTCTTTTCCTACACTACCTTCTGGCAACATCAAACACACACAAGGACACTTCCACGTCATTGTACTAATTGTGGGCTACATGACACATAAAGATTGATCCTACAATAATTTCCAGTGTGAGAATTTTCAATGTGCACAGAGAAAAACACAACTTCAGTCAAGATTTTCCTCTAAATAACTCAGGTTTCTGGCACAGAGTTCTAATTATTCCTGGAGCCATTTCTGAAGTGCAAAAGAAAGGAGGAAAACAGGTTAATTTCCAAGATTGTAAGGAAAAGCTTCTTTATGGGGAAGAAACATGAAAAAAAATTGGTAGGAACAGTACTTATTACATCATTTCTTTAACATTAATATGTTTACCCGGGTTTTAATTAGCAAGGAAGACTGAGAAAGCAGACACCTTATAATATCTGAGCCAGCTTTTTTAGCTCCTGTTATGTAAACTACCAGAAATGGCACCGTCAGCGTATCTCCCAAGGAGCTGGCAACAGGCTGACTTGCAATTCCACAAAATTGGGATGCCAGGCTGAGTTCCTGAAATCTCAGAAATGTCTCGCTTACTTAAAGCTCCACTCCCTGACTTATTCTTTGGGGTTTTTCACTTGGGTTGGGTCACAGGTCTTAAGAGTTCTAGCTGACTGACCTCTTCTAGTTGGCAGGCTTTGATGACACTCTTGTATCGGTATTCATCATAGGATACACCAAAAATTATGTTTTCTTTTATTGTTCCAGGCATGATCCAGGAGACTTGAGGTGAAAAGGATATCCTTCCACTGTGTTTAAGTCTACCCTGCGAAGGCTCCAATTCGCCCATTATCAACATCAGAAGAGAAGTCTGAAAAATCATTAACACTTGGTTAATATACCAGAGATCTGTACAACCATAAGAAATGCTAAACAAAATGAGAGTCACTCTGCTAAGTCACTTAAATGGTACATTTGTCTTGTAAAGAGTGTCCCTATAAGTACTGATCTAGTACAAGCTGCAATTAGTGGAGATTTTCATGATACATACGGTTCTGAAAGGCCTCTGAAATGAGAGAAACTTCATTCAATGAACAATAAAAATTGTGCAAGATATCTTGTAAAAAAAGCACGCTGCTGCAAAAGTATGTATTTTTAATTAAACTTCCAGTAATTTTACAAGGTAAAAATGTGAGTATCTGTGAGACATATACAGACATAAGGTATTAGTATTTATGGAGAATGTTATCTGATTTTTAACATTATCAGTGATTATTTTGTTTGTTCTTTGTACAACACAATTCATGTTTACAACTTTGCTAGTGTTCATAAGCCTTTTACCTGTATTGCCTTGAAAAATGCAATTTCTTTGTGTGTGTGTATACAGTTACTCACAAACTGCTCAGTGTGATCTGAATTTTCCTCTGTAACTGTTAACTCATTTACGTGAATACATGACCTAAGTATATTTACTGTTTCCCTTCATAAAAGAATTGATTGCAATTTCAGTACTGACATGTTATAATTTCAAAGTTAATCAGTAGCTTGTAGTAACCTTGTCACACATCACTGGCTACTAGATCAAAGAATAGAATTGAGAAATACAAGGAAAAATATGTTACAGAGCCATTCCAGTGGTGTTCTTATCACTAATAAACAGTCAACAAAGCTGGGACGTAACAGCCAAAGATCTAAAAATCTGTCTAAGTCACAGTTTCATGCTGTCAAGCCCAGAGATCCTTTGACAAGTTATACAATATGTGGGGGGAGTCTCACAAGATTCTTTCCATTATACCAGAATCTGAATTTTCCAAAATGCTGAGTAGGAAGTTTCTGATCCTGCAAAGGACAGCCGCTTAGCATGTTTTGCACACTGGATGTTAAACTACTGTATCTTGTGCCATATAACATAAATGGGAAAAAAAATCAAACCCAACCCTATCTAATATTGAAGCAGTATTAAAGAGCTGATGTCAGGTTTTATACGTGTTATAGATAAAATAAGTGTGCAGTCTGTTTCACAGGCCTGACAATTCCTGGAATATATAGTAACAGCCTCAAGCAATATGAAGGAAACAAATTAAGAGGGTGTAAGGAAAGGAGAAACTTTTTTTTTTTGGGGGTAGGGGGTGTAAACCTTATTTTTTGTAAATCTTTCAGATAATATTGTAAGCCTGTTATCTTTATTGCCCTGAAAAGTGCAAATTTGTTGTATGTATATACTCACATAAACTGCTCAGTGTGATCTGAATTTTCCTCACTTTCCTAAGTAGATGAATAAAGGAGATATACATACGTCCTTCAGCACTTTCTAGTTGACATTTTTGTATTACAAGTATCAGCTTTAGCAATAGCCATCTGAGATTATCAGCAACATAGGAAAACTATTCTGTTAATTCAGAAGTATCACAGTAAAATACACCTCAACATATCAGCTTGAGGACAACCTCATGTCCTGAGTCCCTTGCTCCTTCCTATTGGTATCATTACTGAAAAATAATACAGAAGCCTTGATTTTGATATTGAAATTGATGGGTCCTTTGCCATTGATTCCAACAGAGCAAAGATTTTACCCAATGCAAGTAAAAGAAATCAGAATATGTTCACCAATAATTTGTTAAACAGGAAAAGAAAAGTTGCCAAACGCATAATGAATGTTTGCTTGGACTTTCACATCTCCTCAGAAAACCCAGTCAAGATGAAAGACTCATCTAATTACTTGCTGTTCAAAGTGAATAAGTGTATCACAGCTCAACTTATTTTATATTAATGAAGTTAATCAGATGTATTATCTGCAAACTAAATGTATTGATAACATTTTGGGGCTCTAAAATGATGATTAATCTAAACCACAACTTTTGTTAGAAAACCATCAGTTTCAGCAGCACCTCCCCAGGCTTTCACATGGGCCTCAGGGAGCCTGTCTGAGTGAGGAACTGTAGGAACCGGAGCACAAGTGACCAGATATACCACATGTCCAGGGCATGCGTCTTAGTTACCTGGCTAATCAGGCTTGCCAGGTTACTGACCATCTTGTGTTCAACTTTTTCCTTAAAATGTTAGCAAGGCAGGGAAAAAAAAAAAAGTCTGCTTTCTAGCACACTGAGCCATCTGGATACCTATGCTACGTTCTCCAGTTTATTGTTTTAAAGGCAGGGAGATTCTCACCATGAGCATTAACCTTAGGTTTCAGTCTGCATTATTGCTGCAAATCCTCTTTTACTTCCGATGGAAAAATAGTTTCGTAATTTAAATTGCTATTTCCTTATTAAGTCTGTATCCCTGTATGTACAAAAAATATCCAGCAAACTCTTTCTCATACTGGCCACAGAGTAACACTTCAAATAACTATTGGCCACTTTATTGAAACTTACAGTTTATTCATACTTTTTCCTGCAGCGATCATTTTTACAGCAAGCACAGGATAGCAAGAATACAGTAACAATACAGAAAACAACACAATATTATTCCTTAAAATTATTAGGACTTTTGTTGAAAGAACAGAAATAGAAATACCTTGCCTGCTCCAGTAGATCCAGAAACAGCTAATAACTGTCCCTTCTCAATCTTGAAATTTATATCCTGAAGAACAGGAGAGGCATGAAGGGGAAAATTACTGAAGAAGAGATTGTTGTCAGTGCTAGGAGCTTTGCTGTTGTTGTTTTCCTGGTTTGCTTTTACAAAGAGCTCTCCAATTCCCTGCAACATGCACAGATGTGTATTTGTATGTACATAAAAAATAAATAAAACATGCATATGCAGACATGTATATCATACTATGGACTTATGAAAACATAGGAACTTACTTTTCTGATGTTACTTTTCCTATCAATAACATATTTATTATATTGTTAAATATATATATTTTTAATGTATGTATTGTACTTGCTCCTAAATTTGTGGATACAAACAAAGTTTTTTTTTATTATAGAAATGCTTTCCAATGTTTATACATGCCACAGCCTGATCCTGCTTTCAGGTTGGCTTAAATCAGAAATAACTACTTATTACAGGCCTTAACACTTATTAAAAGGTCTCTTCCAAAGTTTTTCAACCGTGGATAATTTGATATCATGCATTATTTACTTGCCATATATTCCTTGCCTGCTGATAGCTGAGGCCCGTTAAAATGAAGGAGTGTAGGCTGCTCTTTCTAGAGAACACCAAGGCAAATATCGGTAAAAAAGATACACTCTGTATTTTAATTTAGTTTGGTTAAAAGTACTAACCTCATCCCAAAAAGCTGTTACTTTGTCCAGCTCAACCCCAGTGGTTGTTAGATTATACTCCAGGGATTTATACTCTTTTTTCAGTAAGAAATCCTAGAAACACCATGAAAGCAGATGAGAGGAAACGGTAAGGGATGACGGCCGTATTACACAAAGCAGATGCCAACACTGAGCACTAGCTAATATTTCTGATGGTGCTATTGCACTGTAGTGTTTTTGAGAGAGGCATAAATATAGCTTATACAACATCTTTCGGATGCAGAAGGAAATGTTTTTGAAACTACCAATTCCTTCATTGCTAGTGAAAACATAACCATAAATGTATTTGGTTCCGGTTTAGAAAGAATATCAAAACTTGGCATTTCCTTTGCTTTCAGGACTTGTATCAGGCAGCATCACCCCTTTGACCTTAATCCTTTTCAAATAAAGCTTTGTTTTTGGAGTAGGATGTGGAAGGTCTTACTCTGGTAAACAGTGAAACAAAGCAGCTATGTGCTGCTATCTCCCTATTCCAAAACTGCAAGAGTTTAAAAGAGTTGGAATGATGTCTCTACCAACAACAAAAAAAAAAAGGCAGATAATGATCCTGGCCAGTGCAGCACTGAAGTAGAGTAATTTCAAATGACACAAGTCAGCAACCCAATGCTTGTGCTACCTTCTGGGATAATATTAGGAAAAAAGAGTAAGCCTATGCTAACATAGGAAAGATAACTTTTCTATTCCATGATTTTGTTGTCTGTCGGTACTCCCTCCTCTAAATTGTCTTTTAAATTATGTGGAACCAAGTAGATCTAGTGGACAAACTAAGCAGATGGTAAGGGGGAAAATCAGTTCTCTACAGTAAACTTGCAAATTTCCCGAGTAGAACAAGCAAAAGGGAAAAAGCAGATGATTGAAAGGGCAGGAACCAAAAAACTGGAAGGCAAAACACACACAGTTTATGCAAAAGAAGGAAATGATAGCTAGGCTTTCATAACAAAGGCAGTGGGGTCATCCAGTGGAGTTGCTGGAGCAGTGATAGTCAGAGAAAGCACACTGATCCTGAAAGACTTCATGGTCTAGAAAACATGGGTCTAGCTACAGGGCAAATACAATAACCATGGGGACATATCTGGCTCAGTGAACTCTTTAAATTGATGAGGAAATTAAATCAGAGAAATGTATGAGTGGTTTATTTTTTTTGTTTATGTTTCTTGTGACAAGTAAAGGGCATCGGCGTTCTGGGATTCTGTGCAGTCTGTCTATGGGGTCTATACTGAACGTGCCACAGAGAGATGACTATTTATGGATTCCAGAGCACCCACAGACCTAATACCCCAAAGACAAGCATTCAGCAAAATGAGGGCAACGGTATGACAACTGGGCTTGCCAGTTCTGTGACAGGGTATAGGATACGCTCTTCCAGGAAACAGGAGAGACAAGACACCTCCACTAACGCCTAGGGAATCTGAGAGTATAAGGACTGCCTAAATTGGGACCCAACAAGGCAGCCTTCTGAATGTTGAATAGAAAGGTTTATGGCTAGATTTCTCAAATTTTCTGCCCAGTTGAAAATCATAAAAATCCAATACCTACTTCTTATTCTATATTAAAGTTCAGATTTCTGATTAAGATCTTTACGTTCCATATTAGGCATTTTTATCACACTAAAAATAATAAAATGTATATTTTACCAGAAAAAATCTATTAAATATGTAAAAAAAAAAAGCCTAAGATTTCACCCTGAAATAGAATAAGAATTCTTTTCCTGAGGAGTGATTTCAAAACAGCAGATAAGAGAGAGAGAGTTAATGAGAATTCACCCTGATTTGACTCTGCAGATAAGCCTCTCATGCTGGTATATGAGCAATTAATCTCAGTAGGTAAGGTAGGTAATAATTATTTGACCGGTACCTTAATTATGTTTGCTGCTCATAATGAATGAGATGCACATTTGCATAAGATGCACAATCTCCGGCTGTTCTTGCCACTAATAGCTAGGAAAACAGAAGATCTGTGACTGCAGCTACTGGAAGCCATGCTATATAAAACATGTACTAATTTTGTAATTTCTTATCTGAAGGAAAAACGTCTCTTAAGCACCACAACTCCTGATATATTTTTATTACGTTCCTTACTCTGCAATGAGAAGAAATAACTAAATGCCACTGTTTCAAAAAAAGCAGCATGCAGGTAGCATGAGACTCTTGTGGTTATGCTGCCTGGGGAACCATATAACAATATCAAGATTTATAATGACATTTCATGGTGTGTAGTCAAAGCAACATATAGTATATTCGGAAAGTCTGCTTAAATGCTGTGCTTTTGTTGATCAACTGATAAGATAACATGCTATAAAGAATTAGCTTACGTACTTGGGAAGACTTTAGTGTATGTACCCTACCTGTATTTTGTTTATTGCTCCAATAGAGTCATACCAGGTCTGTACAGACCCGGGAAACTGCCTGGTCACTGTCATTCGAAGAACAATGCAGAAGGAAATGGTGGTAAATATTTTTCGGAGAATAATTCCTTTAATCACAGCATATGGAAGCACAGCTAAAAACACCACAAAAAAGCCTGAAAAGAAGAAGGCTGAGCTGTTGAAATATCTCACATAAGCAGCTTTTCGGGTTAGCTTCAGTTCAGTTCTGTTAAAAAAACAAATACAAATAATTAGTATAGGATTCCACAGTTTACATCTTACAAATATTTTGGATGGAACTGTTGGTAAAACGATTAACTCAGAGGCTCATTCATCCTTGATATTTTCTAGGATTGCAGTTAAAAAGCAAGATTCAAAAGAATTTTTGGACCTAAAAAATAACTGGAGCCAAATTTTGGCACCAATGTTCAGACATGTCAGACAAAAAAACAATGATCTGTGTCATGATTTAGATACCTTATAAAACCACAAGCCTCTACCATTCCTGGCATAACCATCCTTAGGCATCTAATGCTGTGGTATATGATACACTACCAGAAGCGTCATCCCATACTCATCTGGTCATCTAGATAGATAACTCTCCTAGAAATAAGATACTTTGAAATGCCAGATTTGCTATACGTGACCATAAAAAAACTAAGAACAATCCACAATCCAATTATAGTGTCATCTCCTTTTGCAGAGCACCCTACTAACAGCTTCATCCATGAAGTAAGGTATCAGTTAACCTCAGCTTGAAGAGGTGGAAGGCAGAGAGTCTGCTCCCCCCCCTTCCTTTCTCCATAGAAGCTCAGTCTACAGAGCAGCTTACTGACCGCTGTGCAGTCAGGAACGTAACTGGTGATTACTCTTAGCTGCTTCCACGATGTCTATGCGTCTTACAGCAAGCACTAAATAAAAAGAGAAACAATCCAGCGAGTGCAATTCATTTTCTGAGTTGATAGCCCTAACTCACAGTGCTGAAGCTTTCTGTTGACTGCTCTCATTTTGACCCCATTCACTTCACGTTCTCCAGGTGCCCGGCAGCTCAGCTTTGCCTGAACAGAGGCATCTCTGCTGCAGTGAAAGAGCAATTGCTCTGCTGCAAGAGCCATTAACGGGGGCTAGAGATGGAGCTAGACCCCAAGGTGCCCATTAATGGGGTGAGTGCTTTAACCACTGGGGTACTGTGCAGAAGTTCACAGTCACATTGGTGATGGTAATACCTGGTGTTGCAAGGCTGAGCACCACAATCTTTATGTGTCTTCTGGTATTGAGCCAGTGTCTGCATGCAAAGTCCATCCAGGATATTGGAGCTGTGTGGAACCCCCTTTCAGCTCCACACTACGCATGCATGAGACTTCCACATGCATCCAGCATCTTACCAACTTTTGTCAGCCAAAGTGTTCTTAAAAGTCCCTGACAGAAAATCTGAGCTCAGCCAGTTTTGGAGCAGGGTGCCTAGCACTTCTTGTTAAGTATGTATTTCACAAGAGAGGCCTGAAGAAAGTGGCCAGGCATGCAGGTCACCACCACAGTAGTAGCCACTGCCCTGGAGAAAGGGCCTTATAAGTCCCTCCAGAGCTTGTATGAGACTGTGGATGGCAGCACTGAATAGGGATAACAAAGATTTTTGGGCTTGCTGCTCGTCCAGTCCCACACAAACACCTGGGCAGAAGCTACCAAAAATCCCCCCAGTGCTGAAGCACACAGCCGCTACTCCAAAGAGGGAAAATCAAAGCACTAACCCTTTTCAGTACACTCCCAAGTACCAGCCACAAGCTGGCCCAGACACAAGCAAAAGTTTTCCAGAGGTGGGTCTGTCTTTGATACGGGCTTGAGAGCTCTGTAAATTAAGCACTCATTTGGGTCTTGCTGATGCTGATGCAATATGGGCACTTGGAGAGAGATATAAGGGACACTATGAGCCTTGTGCATGTATAGAGTTTAGACCAGTGTATGTCTGGTTTTGAAGTGATGCTGCAGGAATCAGTACAAATACATGAGCTTGAGATTCTTTGCTTTAAAGATGTATCTTCTGCTGACAAAGTGTAGACACTTCTAACCTTGAGCTTCACCTTCTCCAGTGCTATGCTATGGTTCAGGGGAACAGTTTGGCACTGTGGTTTTTTACTTCTCCGAATGCATTGCATAGCCCATAGGAGTGCAGGTATGTTTATTCAGACACCTGTTACGAACAGTTATCAGTACAGACTTCAGAGGAAACACAGGAGACAGTCCATATTGGTCCCTCTGAAGTGTCACAGTTCGCCAGGGAAGTTTGCCTGCAGCAGTGTTACACCTGCAGGATGGCCAGCCCTGGCAGCTCAAGTCTACCAGAGTAAGGGCACAGGTCTACCTAGTTCATTAGAGTTGATTAAACTGGGTTGCATCAGAAAATGCCAGCATGCAGAAGCAGTTTGGTAATGACTGAGTTATAATGCACTGTTGCTAAAATACAGGCATGGCTTCACACACAGGGTCTCGTTTCCTACCAGCTTAACAAGCCAACTGATTGGGAGGCCCTGCAGAGGTGGCTCAGCAAGCAAAATTCAATTGAAGCCCTGACCTTCCCAGGTTGACCTGCTCTGGTGATGTCTTCATCAAGTGACCTGTTGGATCACTCAAAAAAATATGGTATTTTGGTGCAGAGAAGTAGAAGAGAGATACTTTGATCTTGTAATATTGCTAGTATTCTTGTCTTTTCAAAATCCATGCATAATATAATAAAAATCGAATTCCAGCATTACAAAATTCATTATAAATTATTGTAGAAAATACAGATCATAAAATGACAGTCCTTTTTCCAGGTTTCTGTGACCATTTTGTGAACTAAAAGTTATTTAACTCATTTCTACAGGATTTGCTCACAAGATGTGGTCTCAAATTTCCTAAAAGCAATGCATGTGACTAGTGACACCAGGGGAATCCTAACCTGGTTCCATCCTCGAGGTGGAACTCCCGGTCTGAATTCAGACTGAGTTTTCTCTGATCGTTTACAGCAAATCATTACAAATTTTAAGATCTTCCTTATTCTAAAGGTAAAGAACACTTCACTTTCCCTGGATTGTCTTTCAGAAAGCAGCTGAACAAGAAGGCATTTGTGTAATAAAATCATTTCCTCTCTTTTATTTACATGATAATATGACACATATTTCTTTTATTTTCTCAATCACACACCTGGCACAGAATTTTAATTGTCTGTAAAGGACTAAACAAACACACGGGACAGCTTTAGTGCAGCGTTACCCATAATCAATATGTCACTTCTCCTCCCTTCCCCCAGGACTCCCTGTCGGTAACGAAGACCTCCTTCTCATAGCTCTCAGCTAACTAGGTTAGCTCTTATACCTCCTTCCTGCTTCAGGTCTGGTAGTTCCAGTTCAATCTCGATATTAATTGAAGAAATAAGCATTATACAAGGCTATCTACAGACAATAAATGTTAATGCAATTGTGCAGGATGAACATATGAAGCTGCGCTACTTTAATCCTTTCACAGATTGCATGTAACATTTAAAACCAGCTTTATTGCATTTCTCATAAAATGGCTGCAGAGGACTCATATTATTTCCTCCACCACAGAATAGGAAAGTCTGTGAGGCCTTAAGTAACCACCATCACAAAAGGGCTTTTTATTGTAAGATGAGGATAGGGTTGGCCAGAAACAAACACAGATGCCACAATTGTTTTACCTGTGCAAGCTAACTACTGAAATATCATTATAACAAACGAGGAAGCAAATAAAAAAAATAAAAAATCTCACCTCCATAGTGAACTTGACAAATTGGGAAAAAAACCAAGCTGCAGTGTGGGAATACATGGTTAGTTTATGGAGGATTAATATTTGTGTGCTTTACTTCTTAAGTAACAAGACCACAGATGGTGTTCATAGCTACTTAATTTTTTTTTTCTGAGCACATAAAAAATTTGACCAACAAATGAGAACACTTACTCACGGATGCTTTCAATCATTTTTTCCATTGCATCTTCCCAACAATAGGCTTTAACTGACTGTATATTTTCAATTATTTCTGAGGTGATGACAAGTCTCTCATTGATCTTTCCTGCCCTCTTATTCCTACAAAGAAAAAAGGCAGTAGGTCAAGCTTCATCTTTTTCATCCTGTATAGTTAGTTTGTATCCAATTATATCTTATGAAAACACTTTCCCTACATGCCTATGCTTAAAATGTTTATTTTAACAGAATTATTATGAAGAATGTGAAAGGAATTATTAGAAATCTAATAATTGTTTTATTAAAGAGAAAATACAAGCTCTAAAAAGAATAAATCAAGTCACTAACAAGGAGTTTTAATTCTACAATGCATTATCACTATTTACTGTACATGAGGCCTTCATTTTGTTAAGTTTAGACAGCTGCTGCTAAATAAGTAAAGGCTTGTCCGTGACTTTCCCGACACAGCCAACACTCTTTGGAGCCCTCTTTTGTAACAAAGTCATAACTAGAGACCCTTAATCAAGTGGTACAAACTTCTTAAACAAACGTGTTTCAGGAAAATATATTGAAATATTTTAAAACAGTCTCATCACCTGTATTTCATCATCCTTTGTCCCAGCCAGGCTTGGAAAAAGGCCAGGACTATTAGAAAAGCAAGTCCAGAAAATGCAGAAGCTTCTAACATATCCCAGAGCAGTCCCATCAGCAGTGCCACTTGTAAAGGTGCGATCCATACAAAATGAGCCAGAGCAAGACCCTGTGGAAGCCCACAGCAGAAAATAATAGTAATACAAGTTACAGATGTGTTCTGAAAACTACATGAAAAGGAGGAAGTCATAAAAGTGACAGTTTGAAAAATGTAATGAAGAATGGTACAACTATTTCCAGTAGTAAAACAAGTTTATAAAGGAGGATTTGTGATCCTGAGCACATAGCATTCTGGGTGTTAATTATGACAGCAGCACAGCAATACATATACATTCCACACCTAAACTTTTATTTTTGTAAGGCAAAGTTCAGTCTGCAATTGTATCTTCGCTATGTACATGCACGAGGAAAAACCCCAGCTTTGTAAAAGTAAACAGCATTTGCCATCGATGCTGGCTTTTTCAACCACTACAAGATGAGAAAAATACACAGAAGAATCTTCTGAGAGTGATTTAATCTGATATAGGAGACAAATATTACTTTGGTGAAGAGATGACTGTTGGGTGAACACAACTAATTCAAAACAGATTGCTGCCTACTTCAGTCATGTTCCTTCACATTGGGGAGATTTTGGACTGAATCCTATGATCAGGCTGCACAGGGGTCTGTGTCACTGCAGCTATACTGCTGCAATGATAAGGCACTTGTCCTAGCTTGTTCAGCACTAGCTGACATTGCTCTATATAGTAATGCAGTGCTTAAAGCAAATACACCCTACAGTTCCAGCCACGTGTCCACAGTCTCTCTGGTCTTGCTTCTTTCATACAAAGCAAATCTCATCCTACCAATGGGCCGATTAAATATACATGCTGCACAGAAGGTCATAGAGTTTCCAGTCCCCAAAGCCATTAGCAGGGATTTATCTCTGTGTCTTTAACGAAAGAGAAGTTTTACAGGAGACTCTGGAAGTATTATCTAAGATGGATGTGTTGGGAATGATTCCTAATAAGGTCTTATATCAACACTTATTCAGACTTGTAGGAGAGTGGGTAATAGTAGCAACGGGATGCTGAACATCATCGCTTGTTCAATGGCAGGAACAGACTGGATGACCTTAGTAAAAAGGTATGGTGGTCAGGAAAAGAGGATGGAAGGATTGAACCAGCAAGTTCTAACCTCTATGAAACCAACTGCATAACCCAGAGGTTTCCTGGCAGGTTCTCACTGGACTGCAGAACAAGCATGTTTTTATGGTATACCTGTTTTTTCGGTTTCCTCTACTAATCAGCATAGGAGATAAAGGATGTCATAAGTATCAGAATGAGCATTTCCATGACCATGTGCCAACACATTTTCTTAAGGTAGTGATTCATTTTATATCTACAATGAGCACTCAGTGCAGTCTGTCATTTATGCTCCTTCCTTCCTTAATATTTGTCATGAACAACTTGAAGTATTGCATTTGTATTTGATGGATCACCAAGTGGATTAAACAACCGATGACGTACCTCATCAAATTTGTTCAGATTGTTGGAAAGAAGACTGACCAATTGTCCAGTACTTATTTTATCTAGAACTCTGCTTGACAGTTTTAAGATCTGTAAAAAAAACCAAAACCATAGAAAAATGGCCATGTAACTCATCCCCATAAAACAGAATGAATACAGATAAAAATAATAGGCAACGGTACAGAAGTATAAATAACAATTCACTTATCTGCTTATGCTATAAAGAAAGTCTCATTAAACTTGTTATTTATGTCACTTGAATTTAATATAGCCATTAAATTGCTTTACAAATATTGATTTATTGACTTAGTCCTTGCTTTCTACTGCATATTTTATGTATATAGATATATATGCAAATGCAAGTTTTAATTAAGCATGCATGCTGTGTGCTGCTGTGCATCCTCAGAAATCTCCTACTGTGCCTATCTTGACAAATATTTTTGAAAGATGTGTTCACAGTGAGCTTTATACTAGAGTAACTAACGTGTTTGTTTAAATTAGCTGCTTTTGGTATTGGTAAAAGCAAACACCTTTTTAAATCTTTGGATTTGTGAACATGCGATACATCAGTATCTGTTGATTCTTCAGGCTACAGAGATCTCACACAGTATCATTCAAACTCAATCCCTTCTATGTTATATTTATTGTTTCACTCTTCACCTCTAATCCTCTTTTGAAGATATTCTTTGGCCACCAGCATATGTTATTCTTCCTTTGCAATACACGTGCATAACAGGAGCAGAGTGGTAGAACAATTAAGGCATTTCACCACATATCCAGCAAGTCTGAACTCACACAGAGGCTGACTTCAGTCAAACCAGCTGTAGACGAGTATTTAATTCTTTGGACTTAGGAAATGGAGAGCTGTCAGGAACTGATGTTAGCCACATTATTCTTTTGTGTACTTTATGTGCCTTGACTAACAAAACTATCAATCTTCCAACAAACTGGCCTAAAAGTTACGTAGGCTACAGACAGAGGTTTGGCTTTGAGTGTAAATGAAACTATTACCTTCTTATAAATCAAGCTAAACATAGCTATCCTCATTTGCATTCCTATATGATGAAGACCAAATATAGCAGGGTGTATGAGTAGTGTTCTCACAAGGAAGAGAAGGCACAAGCCAATGGCCAGGTAGTAGGCTATGGATCTTTCGTCAGAGTTGTCTGGATCGTAGGAAGCTATTATTCTTCCCAGCAGAAGGGGTTGCACAGATTTGGTGACTTCCTGCAGATGGAAACAAGAGAAAAATAATTTTGGTCAGTAGTTTGTTCATTTTTTTCAAAATGGTTAACATTTTAATTTCAAGTCCTACCAACTGAGATTTATAGCTTTATATCTTAAATGAGGAAGCCAGGTCTGTTTGCTGTGCAAACCACAGAAAGTTGCAGTAATTGCACAGGAGAACAGACAACTCACTGCTGTCTTAATCCGTGATGCTCCTGCAACTCCATCAAAGCAAATCTAGTTTGTGAATTTTGTTTGATCATTTTCTGCAAAAGTGACAACTGAGATTAGCTTCCACATTTACTTTTCAGAGTTGTAATGGATTAGCCGCATCATATGACTGAATCCAGTTTAGAGGCTGGATCTCCCTTTTGGCCCCTAGGGAACAGTTCTCACTGCACTTCACTGGACTTACAGGACACAAGAAGACTCAGAGCTCCTGTAATGAACACCAACAGAACAACACAGTGAGGATATAGCTAAAACATAAAGTAAATGGAAACAGCAACAGAATAGAAGTATAAACAATTTGGATCATCCTACCCAACAGTTCTAGACATTGTATCCGGGGTTGTAACAAAAGCAGGATGAGAGGGCATAAATGGTAGCGGAGGCAAGTTTAATGAAAGTCCAAGGGAGAAACCAGTCCCTCCTGTATTGGCAGCCCCAGCACTTCCATTCCCGGGATGAGCAACATGGTACAGAACCAGAATAGGAGAGGAAAAAGAGGGGGTATCAGACTGCTAAACTGCAAGGCATCCAAATGATCTGCTATAGCCCTGACTTTACCTTAGCCTGCTATTACATTTGTCCCCAGCCTCCTTTTCTGTCGTAATTAAACCCCACTAGCATTATCTCACCTTTGCCTTCCATTTCCCTTCACATCCCTACTGTTCTCATACTTCCACTCCTATAACCTCATCCTTTTCCATCTCTGCCTCTTGCCCCCTCTTTCCTTCCCCAATCCTTCCCCAAGAACTGCAAAAATCATTGGTGTGCTGCAGTCTAACAATTTACCTCACCTTCTGCATGAGCTTCCGAAGGGTATGAAGTATGTATGTGCTCCTTTGCTTCACTTTGCTTCGCTGTTGTGCTACACTATTTGGTATAAAAATACTTAGTGCTAAGAACTTTGATGCATGTCTCCTTATCCTTCTTTCTGTTGTGTCTCAGCAGAAAGTATCTGATATTTCAAAAATAGCAAGAAACTATTGAATTCTTTTTTGTACAGATGTGTTAAATTTTGCCAAAAAGTTATTAGTACTGCCTTCCAGCTGAAAACCACACAAACCACCATACAGAGACTCAGAGAGAAGTGAACTAGTGAAGTTCAGCTGTAATTAATGTTTTACAGTAATAAACAGATTGGGAAAATCCCCTTTAATTTTTTTCCTTCTCTTTTGGATTCCTTTTGGTCTTTTATACAAGAGCAATCCCAAGTACTTCTACAACCTGTACTGTAACCCCTTTTGAATGTCACTGTTGTTGGAGCCGATATTCATCATTCACTTCTGCCACAGAAGAGATGAAATTTTACATCTCAAATAGCATACCTGTGCTATGCACTACATTTCCCAAATTAAACACCAGTCTGCCCCAACACAAATGCTGTAACCCTGGAGCCGGCTTTGACAAAGGCTTCACTGTTATTAGTAGGCAAAGGGAGGAGTGTTTATTAAAACACACATGACCCAAGGCAGCTGTGCTTAGACCATCTGCATCCCGAAGCAGCAAACCAAAACTCCCCAAAACTCACAAAACACAAAACAGTCACCTCTCAAGGACAATGTGGCGCTTTCATACTCTCAGAGATTCCAAGATAAGCTTTTATATATAGGCTTAAAATAGCAAGGTTTTTTTTTTTTTTTATTTAGTCTTATTCCAGTGAAAATGCCACGCTCTGCTGCTGTGTTTGTTGTGACTATAAAGGTATTGCATACGTGCCTAGCTCGCTGGAAAAAAAGGTGATTTACAGACTAAGGGTAGAATAATGTCTGGCAATAAGCCAAATCATTTGATACCTCAGGGGGCATAAAAATCCACTGGTTTACAGTGGAGATTTATCAGCTTGCTTACCAAAGATATTCTTATCTAGTCTGCATACAAATGAAAGCAGAACTACCTGGTTTGCATTTTTCCTCTTGTAGCCTCAAAATTACCCACTGATATAAACATGGATAAATAAACTGATTAGAATGATCGGCCTAAAAAAAGGAACAGGATTTGTGCACCTAACAGAAAATCCAGTTTTCAAGAGTCGTGTTTTTCCTTCTCCTGTCCTTGCTTTTCCCACTGCATTCATCATAGGCCACTGAGAAACTCAGAAATGTCCCCCTCAGAAACCTTAATTAAAAGAGCAAAGATCTGAAGAGAAATGAGAGTATGACACAGGATACTGTGCTAATCTGACCTGGTATGGCTGTTCTTACGCAATGAGAACTTTTACATTACGTGTATCCCCCATATGCTCAATCACTCTGCATTTGAAGACAATAATGCACATCTCTGTTTTGGCGTATGCTCAAGAAGTGCTTCGGGACTTTCATATCCCTCCCTGCCTCCTTACTCACACCCGTGACCTATATGCAAGAACTTCAGGAAATCCTCATTAGGGTCCTTTGGGATATGATACTAAAACCATTTCTAAGTTAATGTTAGCAGCTGCTGTGCCTGAGTGGAAATACAGATTTCATGGGGATGAATATAAGAGAAAAATGTAAATCGAATCAAACTGATCCTCACAGCAAAGTACTCAATTTCTTAGCTGGTATCGTGCTAAAAAGCAAGATTTTTGTTTCACCGCCATACCACCTTTTCTTTAAATTGCAAGACACATCTGCTGATGAGGTGAAGCGTTGAAGCTGTTTCGAACAGCAGGGGAGCAGATACATTAAGTGCAATAACTCAACTTGCCTAACACAACACTATTTATGAGGGAGAGCCGTAGTACTCTAGGGGGCCAGAGCGCAAGTGTCCACCCTGCAATAACATCATTACCTACAGCGTGTGAGGGGAAAGGGAGAGACAGAAAAACTACTAGACCTAATGAAAGCAAAGCTGTGATGCCAGTTGCAACGACAACTACACAAACAGCAGGGATGTCAGCAGAGTTTAAACCACACTCCAAGAAAGGTGCTGTGAAAATGGCTCAGGGATTAGACAAGAGAAGAGCTGAAAGGAAAGTGAAGTTTAAAAGAATGCACAACTTGGTTGCACCTATGCCAGTACGGCACAACATCCTGTCCCCGTTCAAATTAATGGCAAAGCTCCCATTCATTTCCGTGAGCAGGGCCTGAAAAGAACACCAGCAGCTTTAGCAGAAAGTTTTTCCTCTTGCAGCTTTCAATAAAATGAAGACTAATAATAACAGAATCAAGAATTTAAACTAAGATTTAATCTTTCCATGTTCATTGTGAAAGGTGCAGATTTTGTTTCCTATGTGCTGAATTGCACATGTCTGCGATTTCTTAAAGAAATGAAAAAAAATCCAACAAACAAAGAATATGACTCAAAAATCCTGCAGTCCTGTTCTGTCCTCACCTGGTCTAAAATTGTACTCCATTAAAAAATGTCCACATGGAGAAATCAACCCTGCACAGTCCCACACGTGCATGCCCACACACACTTCACTTGCCTGTACTCTGGGAAAGGAAGTCATCCTCAAAACTGCCTGCAAAAGCCCTCAGACACTGCTTAAGTTTTAACAGGAATTGAGAGCTTCAGCTGCAGACTCTGCAGGACACCTATTATAGTGTATGGTAGGCTAAATTTGTAGAACTGCTGGGTTTTTTTTAAATACAAACCTGACATGAGTAAGAAGTTGCTGGCTTGGTGAGGAAGAAGGTTAAAAAATTAAAGGCAGTAATGAGATGGCAGAAGCAAACAAAAGACAGAATTGTGTAGGAGTCCACAAAGAAAGGGTCTCGTCCCAGAGAATTCGCCAAACAAGGTGAAGGAGTATAGAGAGAAGGCTTACTACCCAGCCCCGTAGATACCAAGAGGCCCTGTCCTAGATGGTTAACTGCCCTACCTAGACAAAGGCAAACGATTAGTTGACTCACCAACTTCCATTCTAGCCACGTTCCCTCCCACCAGCCCTGCGCAACAGTCAAACAGCCCAGGATTTGACACAGAAAAGCCCTCCAGGGTAAGCACAGACAGCACCATAACCATCACCTCCCCTCCTTTCTCCTTGTGCAGCCCCTGTGTAGCAGAAGGTAAGCACGGCACATCTCTTTGAACCAGATCTGCAGCAGTGGCGACTTCAGACTGAGGTGAGAGGCAGTGAGAGGAGACCTGAGGCTCTTCCTTAGTGACAAGAGCCCAACAAGTTACAGACACTTAAACTGAGAGAGAATAAAGTTGGCTTGAGAGCTAATTTCTTGATTCCCCTATTTTAATCAGAATTTGTGTACACACGTGTGAGTGTATCTATCCATGAGAAAGAAGCAAAAAGACAACATGTAAAGAACTTTTTCACTGTAGGTTTCATTTTTAAAGTCAAGCCTTGGTGCTGAGAAATTTCAGAGTTGTTCTTTATGAGATACGTCTGGAGGACAGTCTAAATGGAATTGCAAAAAATTAAGGCATATAGATTTTTTTTTATTTTTAATCCATGAAGCAGCATGACAGACTGAGGTACATCCTAAATTTTTTTATAGACTAGAAAGAATGTGAATGCTGCATTTTCAGGGAAGCAATTTACATTTTCTTTAGAGAATTTCTTCCCTTTTCTTTAGAGCATTTTACTTTGTGACTTTCTGATTCTATTACTGATACTTATTTCCCCGGACATGGTGTTACAAGAGAAAGAAGCAGTCAGTTTTTCCATAATACTGTCCTGGTTTCAGCAGGGATAGAGTTAATTTCCTTCCTAGTAGCTGGTACAGTGCTGTGTTTTGGATTTAGGATGAGAACAAAGTTGATAACACACCGATGTTTCAGTTGTTGCTAAGTAGTGCTTACACTAGCCAAGGACTTTTCAGCTTCCCATGCTCTACCGACTGGGAAGGCTGGAGGTGCACAAGAAGCTGGGAGGGGGGCACAGCCAGGACAGCTGACCCAAACTGGCCAAAGGGACATTCCACACCATGTGACGTCATGCTCAGCATAAAAAGCTGGGAGAAGAAGAAGGAAGGGGGGGACGTTCGGAGTGATGGCGTTTGTCTTCCCAAGTAACTGTTAGGCGTGATGGAGCCCTGCTTTCCTGGAGGTGGCTGAACACCTGCCTGCCCATGGGAAGGAGTGAATGAATTCCTTGTCTTGCTTTGTTTGCGTGCGTGGCTTTTGCTTTGCCTATTAAACTGCCTTTATCTCAACCCACGAGTTTTCTCACTTTTACCCTTCCAATTCTCTCCCCCATCCCACTGGGGTGGAGTGAGCAAGCGGCTGCATGGTGCTCAGTTGCCGGCTGAGGTTAAACCACGACAGTTCCTTAGGGGAAAATCCAATCTGAAGTGAAATTGTAGTCCATTATTAATTATCCAAATCAAATTAACAGTGATCTAAACCAGAACATTTGCATCGTTAGCAGTCCAAATTAATACACTTACGAATATTTTACAGGACTTTCATCCCAGGACCCTAAATAAATTTACCTATTTCGTAATCTGCAAGATTAGCCTGTCTTCCACGCAGCCGTGTAAACAGGAGGGACTCCATAGAAGTTTATTGGGGTGGAACCGTTCCAGCATAAAACTAGCAGAAGTCAGGCTCCAAGTTCGATGCTTAACTTGAAAACGCTCTTTGACCTGAAACACTGCCTGATGCATTAAAACTTTTCACCCTTAAAAAGTTCCCTTTTAATGCTGAAAAATCTGCATGTAGTAAAGGACTTGTGTTTTAGTTTTCAGGATATTCTTATTTATTTGTTCCAAGCATTTCATACAAAACTATTAAAACTTGAGGGTATAGGTGCTGTTGTGATTTCACTTAGCATACGTCTGGCATGGCTGCCACAGAGCAGATTATGATCTTTCTTCATCTACCTACTAGAAGATCTACCTGGCTTGAAATTTCCCTTCTACAGAGGAGTCAGTAGCAAGTTCACAGGTGTGATTACAACTCCACACTACTCTCCCCTTCCTGCCTGGGAGAGGGGTCATTCTAATGGGCATTAAGGTTTGCTTTTCTATAACTCTGCTGTTCTCTTAGAATAGCTCCTTGGGATGCTCAATAGAAAGCCAGAAGAAAAGAGGAGTTTGGTTTTATAGCAAACAACGTGAACTTCAGAGACATTTGTGGGTTATTTTCCATAAATTCCCCTTCCACTCTTCTTCCCAATCCCTGATCTTGAAAGTACAGCTAAACTAGATCACATTCAACACGAATGCCAGTGGAATTAGTTCCTTTCTGTATCAACCTTCCAAAAATAAAAATCTGGCCTAGAGATCCATCTCACATCTGAAAACACTGACTATCTGAGTACATCTGACCACTTCGGGCCATTTGGGCTATTATAGCTGCAGTTTCTGATACCACAGCATTTTGAACAGAGAAGCGTGGAGTTTAACATCTCACTTTTACTACTAAATCGTAGAAACTTGAAAATAACATAGATGTTTAATGTGCATATTGGTTAACAGTAATTTTCAGATTTACAGTCTGGCTATCCAACACACCTGGTGAGACATCATTAATAATAAACTATTTTCACAGCTCGTAAGTCCAGTGATAGGATTGTCAAACAGGTGGCATTTGGTAAGTCAGGGTAATCCTAACTAACATGTTGGAAAGGTGATAAACATAATCAGTTCAGACTTTCACATCAAGTTCCTGATCATACACTTTGGAGCACTAATAGCACCAAGATCCAAGCGTATTTCACACGGTTATTCATGCAGAATTGTTACCACGAATGAAGACAACTTGTTTATTGCAAACATAAACCTGAATAAAGCATTTAACTATGAAGCTGACTGATAGTCACTTTGACAAAATTGACCGAATCATGTGAAGTTGCACTGTTGTTTGTTTTAATGTAAGGGTAGAAAATTCTTTAGAAACTTCTTAAAAACTGTAACATGAGAAAATAATTACTTTAGTTCAGCAGTGATACAAAAATTCAGGTGCTCTACCTGTACTTGGAGAAGCATATGCCAGCACCTAGCACCACATACATTTCAAAATTATGAATATGTATGTTTTAAAGATATTAACACATTATCGGAAAATACTTTTTTTATTAAGGTCCCTGAGTATCTCTCTGTATTTATCATCTTTATAAGCAATACACAGAGCAAAATCTGTAGCTATGCACAGGGTTCTGTATTAATTTAGCAATCCCTAAGACTTGGATCTATTTATGGAACACTAGAAGTTTACTGAAGAGAAGAACAAATCTTACCCCTAAATATAAGATTATTCCATAGAACATAAATTTCCAGAAAAAGCATCGTCGAAGAGCATTAATAAGTTTGGGTTTTTTCTTTGAAGTTGCCAGTTCTCTGTCCCACTCTCTGAAAAGGAACCAAAAAACAAGACCATTAAGTTGCGTGAGCAAATACATGGGTCTATGGCTCTGACATACTTCAATTCACTCAAGTATATCCAAGGAGATTTAGTGAAGGTGATTAATGAAAGAAAGCTTTGCAGAGACCCCAAAGACCGGGCCTTCATTGACTTGATAGATCAATAAAAGTTCAAACCTAGTTCAGCCACATATTTGGCAGTTTTAAATACTCAGCTATACATCACCCCACAGGGAATTAATTCATGAAAAGGTCACATTGTATGTTTTAAAGAAACCTGCTGTACTTAAGACCAAAGCACAAATAATAGGCAAATAAATGTTTTGGAGCTCTTCCAGTCTGTGAAAAAGAAAACACCAACGAAGCATCAAAAATGTGACTTTTCTACTGCACAGCATTATTTTTAACCTGTGTTGCTGGGACAATAATTTTCTATTCGATAATAAATTGCTGATCAGAAGCAATGCTATATACAGAACGCATATGTTTAGTCAAAATTCAACTCACTGATTAAAGCACTCCTAAGAATTTCCTCAGCTAACTCTTTTCTCCATTTTTCAACAGAATATTAAAGAACTAGAATATTCCATTTATGAACTATCAAAATGCATTAAGCATACCAATGTTCTCAATACTTTACACCAGTTTTGAATGTGTGTCACACTGCACTTAAGTTTAATTGGATTGGCACAACAGCGCAGATGTGAACTGCCCCGGCATGCCAGGGAAAGCTATACCGGAGGCTGAGGAAGAGGGACCGGATTTAGGCACTTGTACCTGTAAGAGTTAGTCCCAAGTGTAGCACATTTCTGAATTAGGACCCACTGAAACAGGGTAGAGAAGAGAGGAAGCCTAAATGAGGAAAATCAGGGCATGATTTTTGCAGGAGCAATTAAAGTCTTTCAACAGTGGTATCAAAGGAAATTAAGAAAGTTATTTTGTTGAAGAAAAAAATAAAACAAGGTTTTACAAGGATATTTTGGGAAGAAAGAACAGCAGAATAGGGAACTAACATTGAAACTGTGAGTCTAGCCTCACTAGTCAATGGTCAGATGTCACAGGTACCTGTATATAGTAAATTTAGAGCATCTAGGTGACACATCTGCACCAGGGATCCCAGTCAGCTCCAAAGGACAACTGTGTGCTGAATGAGGACACTCTTGAGCCAGTCAATGGGTGCAACCAGCTTGCACCCAATGCTATTTAAACACTTTATCCCACTGCTTTTTAATGAAAATCGCAGTGTGATTTCTGTAAAAGTTATTTCATGAATCTTTCATACCTTTCTAGTTTTTCAGAAAGATTATCAGCAGAGTCCGCAGAAGGGATTTGATAAATATCTGACAGCTCCAACCGTCGTCTGTAACCCTTTCTCAAAATTGGTTTTGTCCATCTAAGCAGAAAAAAAAAAAATTAAAAATCACCAGTTTCTGAGGTTAATTCTGGAGTTGCATTGTCTCACTCTGCATATTTTGTCCACCGCACGCAAGTATGTCTATGTGCACAAGCACGCGCGCATGCACACACACACAATGACATAATATAGTGCAGCTCTGCATTATATTTACAAAACTATATTGACAAATATAACATTAAAAGAATAATTGCAAAACTGTTGCATTTTATCAATCTTGGGGTGGGATCATGCCGAAAACTTCCTATTCAGTCAGTAGCAGACAAATAAACAGGGGATTGAGACCCTTGTACTGTATTTCCAAATATGTGCTATGTTCATATAAATGAATAATAAATCAGAACTACAGTAAATTGGATGTATAAGTGTCATTCCTATAAGACAGAAGATCTGAATGTAGCTTGAGTGTTCCTTTGACAGCTTACATTGCAGTATGCACTTAACAACACACAAGATCTTTCACAGGACTCCTCGTAAGATCTTCATTGGGTCCATCATATGTAAACATTTTGCATTTCTTTTTTCGAATTTAAAGGGCACACTGAATTAAACCAAAGCAGGAAAAACCTCTAGAATGGCTACTCTGTAGAGAAGGTCTTTATAAGCCATTACTAATTTTATCAAACAATTCGGCTCCTGAAAGGCCTACGAATCCCCAGGTGCCAACTTGTACAAAATTTTGCAGCAGGTTCTGTTCAGAAATCTTTTTGAAAGCACAGGACTAAAACAAAACATAAACAAGCAGCCATAAGAACTAATAGTGTATTTTGAAACTATTTGAGTTTCTGCTTTACTGCCATTGTTAAAAAATATTTCCTTCAAAAAACAAAATGTCTGCGAAAGAAGTAGCTTGTGGTTGATTGCTGTCATGCTTCCATATGTAAAGACAGTTTGTAAAAAAAAAACCAACACAATTTATGATTATGATAAAAGTTATGATCTGCAAAACCTCAATCGTCAGAATTTTTTGTTTCAAATTCTCTTTATAGACAACAGTTAACAAAATTGCAAAAGAAATGCAATAATGTTTCCCATGGTCACTTAGACAATACAAACAGCTTATTGGAGATGCTTACCCATATGCCTGTAAGAACATGTATCATACACACAAAGTAATCCACATGCTCAATTGCAGCCTCTGATGGTGCAAAGAGGTTGATGCAAAGGTAGAAGAACATCATTAGATGCTACACGAGTGAAAAAAGACCTTAGCACAACAGTCAAAGCCTATTTGTGTGCAACTGTGTGCACACACATGCACACTCTAACATTTAACGAAGTTATGAATTGTATGAGACACCAGTCTATGATCCCCATAATTCAGTAAAGCACAAAGATATTTCCCAAGTGAACAGTTATATCACACCCACTGCAAAGAGAATGTGTTCTAAGAAATTAGAAGATTATCCTTCATTTCTGCAATCATATTATGGTTTCAGACGAACCATATGGGCTTTATCTCAGTCTTTGACACCACTGTAGCTGAGAAATAACACACGATTCGTGGTATGTTACAGCAAGGCAGCTAGGAGAGTCCACTTTGGAGAGTCATTGGTAAAACATCCGTAAACTTTACTGCTACTGGAAATTGGGGCCAATGTTTTCGGGGATGTAATAAGATAGATTAGAAGAAAACTTTTGAATTTAAAATAACACTGTTATGTGAAAGTCTTTCATGGCCACTGCAAATGATAAATCAGGTATTGATTTGTATTTTGCCAGCTCCTGATGGAAGAAAGGACCAGTTGCCACTGGCTTTGTGCACATCTTGTGGAGAAATGGCTAATCCCTGTCCTTCAGGAACAGAAACTCTCATGGACTGGCTTCACCGAAAGTTCTGTACAGGCACATATTTTGGCAAAGAGAAAATGAATACAAGTTATGGGACCCTAAACCACTACTGCAGCTAATGCAAGTAAGTGACAGTACTTCCTAAGCAACCTCTTTAATTCCCAATACCGTAGCTAAGTAGTAACCTTGCTGAGCCCCTTAATAATGCTTTGAGACTGCAGTAAGCAATTCCCAACTTGTCTTGACAAAAGAGAAACACTTTATAGTTTCAGGCCTTGTATGTTTTGGGAAAACATTTTTCATTGCGCTGCTTCCCTCCACACATTTGATTTTATACTTTTGATTAGCACCTACCCTGGCATGTTGCCACTGCCTGAAGTAACAAAACATGACTGCATTTAGAAAGCGAGCAGAGCGGCTGTTTTATTGTTTGGGGAAGGCAGCATGCTTAGCAGATCCCCTGTACTCCTAGGAACGTCTCTTGTTCTACTTGGTGCTTAACCGGGTGCACTTATCAGTGCCACCTAAATTACGTGATCCCTAAACCACCCTCCTCTCCCAAGTCAACAAGCTTGATACAGACTTAGTGCAGTCCTTGTCCTCATGTCTCTGCTCATCAGGGTAGCTGCAACTATGGTAGATGAACTCCTCCAGCCAGCTAAAGGAGCGGTGCTGACATCTTCCCCTGGGGATCTCCTAGTTTGCAGCCAGGTTCCTACCGCAGGCTGCTAGCAGGGCTTGCACAGAGATGTCCGTCTCCCAGCTGCCCTGGCCTTGCTCGGAAGTCCCACCCTAACTAGATCTGGCCAATTTGCGAGCTGTGCCAAGTGGCTTCGGGTTGGAGTGGTAATCGTGGGAGGAGTTGGCCTGTCACGTGCTGTTTGTCTCAAGGCAGATTTTCAACAGCTGCTTGGGTTGTGCTGTCAAGAACTGTGGGAGACAGTATGTATTTTATGAAAAGGAATATACTAGACCTAGAATACAGAAATATCTCCCAAAAACAACCTTTTGCCAGATTCCAATAGCATCCAGTTTACCATTATGCTCCGGATTCTTTGCAACGTTTTGAAATGCAAAATGGCTAAATGTTTATATAAATATATAAATTTATATAAGTATGTATTTATTTTAACTGGCAATATAATCTGTAGTTATCAATGTTTCTTTATCACCAGGTAATGCAGCTCCGTCAGTTTGTCAATGAATATGGCTCTTCTATTTTTTGGCTTAATAGAAACAATTTGCCAGTGTTAATTCTGAGTTTTTTCTTCTCATGTTTGCTGAGAACGAGAAATTTCTTTTGAAAGAAAGAGAGCAAGAAGGAAGAGAAACAGATTGGCTTTACAGCATTACGTTAGCAAATGCCACCGGATTACTGGCTGGCATTTAATGAACTCTTTCACAGAGAAACCTGTAGTGCTGTCAGAGTTTTGCCACTAACTAGGAATGTTATTATGGGTACACACACATGAAACCCAGCAGGGGACAAGTTTCAAGGGTGTATGGTAGGAAAGAAGAAAAGAAGGAAAACAAGTTCCACCTCTATTATTGATTGCCTGTAGCCAAAAATACCTTATGAGCTTGATATGTAAATATCATATACATAACATACTGTTTTAACTTCTCTTTTGGTAGATTTCTAATGACTATTTCTTTGTCATTCACTTTAGCAATATATAGATTTCTTGCTACAGCTATTTCTTTCTCCAGCATGTTCAGCTTCATCCCACTCGAGCAAACTGTATGAATAGGACAGCTGTCTTTGGCTTTCCAGAGAGTATTAACACAGACTGTTAACTTGTCAATAGGATTTGACTCTCCCTTAAGACTGCTTTGCATGTCACTGAAGACAGAAAGAGCCTCCGTGTTGCTAAGCTAACTGCCCAGATCTTCCTCCCGGGTGCAGGGATTCCCCAGCTCCATCAGACCCTCTTGGTCAAGAAGCCCAGGGCGTTGGGACAGTGACAGAGCAGCGGGGCTGGGCTATCAAAGACCTGCAAAGCAGAGCAGCTCTCCTGCAAGGGTCCCTGATCAAGCTGTTACCATTTCAACAGGTGTCCTGTGCACAACACGGCAATATCTACTGAGCAGCGCAAAGGCGACCATGGCTTCACTTCCTTCTCTTACAAAGCATTGATACCTGTGCGCAATATAGTTAGGCATAGCGCCTGCAGCTCCTAAGGAACTGGAGCTAAATCTTGATGGAGACAGAGCAAGAAAAGTGCCTCTGGCTTTATCTTATCCCTTCTTTTAACAGTTAAGGGGGCAGGGAACATAATCAAGCCATGATTATGATGCTTTGGAGCCTAAGTTTTACAAGGTGTTTGCAGAGCCACGAATTCCTACTGACTGCAGGAAAAGACTGAGATACCACGTAGATCTCAGACATTCCCAAAGGGTCAAACCAGAACGGACTCTGCCAGAGGGTCTGCACTCCCATCTTCTCCCAAAAGATATCCATCACTCCGGCAGCAGAACAAATTGTAAATTATTGTTTACTTTATACTGGAGATGGCAACTCTACTACACTCGAAACTGTTTCTCCAGAAGAAAGAGACTGGACTGCACCACCAGCCCTCTTCTCTGAGCATCCTGCAACACGGCCGTAAAGGGTGACCCTAGCTCTGCAGGATCCTTGCTGACAGATGGAACAAGTCAGCGTGCCCACGGAACACAACTGCCAGGCACCACGGCCTAATTCCTGCACCTTTGTTACCCTCAACAGAGTAGGGTTACAGTTGTTTTGTTTCATATGGTAACCTGCTGAAATAGCATGTTACATATTCTGAAAACTATATTAAACCTTTAGCATTTTCCCCTTTAAAAACAAACAAATGCAACACACTGAGCTTAATATTTACACATAATTATTGCAGAGCTTCAACAACGGAAGGTAAATGCAGACCTACTAATTGCTGCTTTTCCCTCCCCCCCCCCGATCACAAAAACTAGGATTTCAGTTTCTTCACTAATAAACTTGCCTATGAGGTGTTATCTGACATGGAAAATATTTAGCTGCAATATCATCGATTCTGCCACTAGCTGTGAGCAGCACCATTTTAAGAATAATCAATGTTCTGCTCAAACCCCAGGATTTCAATAGCAAATCTTAATTAGGAATACTCCACAGCAATTCTTGTGGAAGGTTTGCCTTTTTATTCTCAGTTTTTCTGAAGTGACACTTATTCAGACTATTATCTAATCTCTAAATGCTTTTTGAGATTCAGATTTTTAGCAGAAATTCAAGACTTTTTCCTTACAGTTAGTAAGATAGTCAAAGTATTTCGGTTTGCAGAAGTACCGAGAGCTATATTTGAGAGAAAACAAAGCACATTAGTGGTACAAAGATATTTAAGTTGTGTAAAATGCAAGGACAGAATACATTCAATGTATTAAAGTCTCTCAGTTGTTTAGATACCAAAGTCAAGTGCAATATATGTCTTAAATATTCCTTTAACAAAGCTATCAAAATAACATAGTAGTGATGATGTGCTATGAACAGGGTTTGCAAGGCTGTTTCAGCATATACCTACAGTGAGACTGGCTAGGAGAGGATGTTTCCTCATCTTCACTCTTGTACTGGTTTTGGCTGGGATAGAGTTAATTTTCTTCATAGTAGCTAGTAAGGGGCTGTGTTTTGGATTTGTGCTGGAAACAGTGTTGATAACACAGGGACGTTTTAGTTACTGCTGAGCAGTGATTACACACAGTCAAGGCCTTTTCTGCTTCTCACACCACCCCGCCAGCCAGTAGGCTGGGGGTGCACAAGAAGTTGGGAGGGGGCACAGCTGGGACAGCTGACCCCAACTGACCAAAGGGATATTCCACACCATATGACGTCACGCTCAGCATATAAAGCTGGGGGAAGAAGAAGGAAGGGGGGGGCGTTCGGAGTGATGGCGTTTGTCTTCCCAAGTAACAGTTGCGCGTGATGGAGCCCTGCTTTCCTGGAGATGGCTGAACACCTGCCTGCCGATGGGAAGGAGTGAATGAATTCCTTGTTTTGCTTTGCTTGCGTGCGTGGCTTTTGCTTTGCCTGTTAAACTGTCTTTATCGCAACCCACGAGTATTCTCTTACTCTTCTGATTCTCTCCCCCATCCCACCGGGGTGGAGTGAGCAAGCAGCTGTGTGGTGCTTAGTTGCTGGCTGGGGTTAAACCACGACAACTCTTTTTCTCAGTTATATATCCCATAGCAAGAAAAAGAAAGATATTTCTTTCTCCTAGTGCTTTGAAAGACCAAGGAACACTGCAGAAAGTTTTCATCAGCAAAACTATTGCAGAGCTGTGCTATTCATGTTTGAACAGAATTCTAAAATCCTCCCAGATATGTCATTAATGTGACAGCAACAATTTCACCCAATTTAGCACGCCACTGTCTTAGCCATGCATTTATAGATACATTTCATACCAAATTAGCATGCAGTTGCACATCAGGTGCAATGGCCCTTTCCAAATCTGTAATTTGTTCCAACCCCAGTGACTGACATATGATCAGGTATAAACACCTTCACAAACTGGTGAACACATTTGTGGCAGTTCAAACAGGGGAAGAGGAGGGTGGGAAGACTTTTTTTTTTTTTTATTTAAATACCAAGTATCAAAATGTAAATTGCCACTACAGTAATATGGAATTAATCCTGAATTAGGGGCTGCTTCTCTTACTACTTGCTCTTTGCCATCTTCTCTGTATCCTGGTATTTGATGCTGCTACTCCTCAGCCTGACCCTTGCAAGTTAATGAGAAAATGTGTCATATCTTCTGATTTCCAAAACGATCTTGGGCTTTGAGCAAAGCAACACTGATATAATTTTTTGGTTTTGTTTTCTTTGTATTTGTTACCTCCAGAGAAATAAAACCAGCCCAGATTTTATAGATTAATCTTAAACTGAATTAAGTTGAAACAAGTTAAAGTGAAATATCAGATTGACTCCAATACAATAAAGGTTCGCATCCTTTATTTTAAAAGTTGAAAAGAAAGTTTATAAAAAGGTAAATATCAACATTAAAACATGGGAATATACCTGAAACCAAGTACCTTTCCCAGCTGTCACTTAGGATTTTCTCCTAAGGCACAACCTTGCCCATGGAGTCAAGGCATTAGTATTGCAGCAGGCCGCCCCAAGCACTGCCTTTCAGGATCGATCCCCTCTCCCGCCTACCCTCTCCTGAAGGAAGGATGCTTACCCATATCTGACAGGCAGGAGGGTTCTGGTTTCAAGGGAAAAACAGTGCCGTTTCAAAATATGTCTTAAAAGCCTACTTATTCTCTCCTAATTTTGGGAGCTTCATGACAATGTAGCCTTGGTGTAGCTACTTGCTGACTATGAAAATGCTCATGCAGATCCTTTTGCTTATATGAGAGGGAGTGATATGTAAACACAGCCTGTGAGTTCTTGCTCGTCTCATCCAGGCGTACCCCCTCTCTCATGGAAGGCAGTTAAACTGCATCTAGAAGTTTACATTGCAAAATTTTGCAATGTGTATCGCTAAAGTCTTGTTATATGCTACAGTTTAATTTGACCTTTGACTTATTTATTTTAGAGGACATAATGTGACAGGTTACTACCCAGATGTCAGGTTGGCACCATCCTGCCCCCCACAACCACTATACCAACATACATACGCTGCAAAGCAGGGGGGATGAAGAAAAAAACCAAACAAAGAAGATAACGGCAACCTGTAGAACTCTCCTGCAATAAGTCACACTGTTGTCACCAGTTTGAAAACTAGCATATTCAGAAAATTTAGATATTCAGAGACTGAGACTCTTTTGTATGAAAGAGGTGATAATTGTTCGCTGTAGAAATATTCTGAAGTAACTTTGTCACACCAGAAATACCCTTGTGTGATTAAAGTCCTGGACAGGAGATCTCAGGCAGTCTGCACTGACTCCACCACATGCTCCCAGGACAAATCACAATCCTTGTACACCCAACTTTCTTCTCTACAGAACTAATAAGGAAACTTCTTTTTAGCCCGTCCTTAGTGCTATCTACTTAGACTTTACGACCTTCAAAACAGAATTCCTTATCAAATATTTTCCAGTGCCTAGTACAGTAGACTTCAAATTTCTGTTAGGGCATTTAGAAGTCTCTATAATACAGATAATAAAAATACTTTCCATGTCATCGCCTACAGAATTAAAAAAGAATTCAAGGATTTGGATGGATTATTTTCTATCCCACCAAAATCAAATAAGCATGGAGGAGAATAAAAAGATACAGACAGGTCTGCAAATCTTTCAAATGCTTGATCATTTCCTTTTGAATATCAAGACGGTAAGTCTTCCTCCTGCAGGAGGAAAAGAAGCTTTACACATATTTCAGAAACTCAGATGCAACTTGTTAGAGGTAACTGTACTTTAGAGGTATAAAGCAGCCAGAGAAGGGCACTGTGCTACGCAGGGTTTGCACTTCTGCTCATTAGACCAAAGATGCACTATCAGGCTGATCCAAGGACACAATTTAGCCTTAGTATTAGAGAAGGTATTCCTGTGGCTGAAATTATTTCAGAGAAGGAGACCCAGCATCCTTTCTCCAGTTCACTTCAAGTTTCATATTTTACCTTAGAAATATTAATAGAAGTCAAATTTTCAAAAGGAGTCCAAAACTTGCACGCACATCTCTGAACCATCTGGGGGCTGACTTGCAGAAGTACCAAAAGCTTGCCATTTCAAACAGGTCTGAAGGGCTGGCAGACCAGCAGGTCTCCAAGGACCGCTTGTGGCAACAGCCACATGACCAGGCAGCTTCACAGGGCCATAACCTGTGCTGCGGCTGCATCTGTGCTTGGTTAGCACTAACAGCCAGGATTGATGATTACCTGGGATCAGGGAAAAGCCAGTCCTCAGGACTAGACCCATAAAGGGCCTTAAGAATATACTGTAAGAAATTTGCCTTGTGTAAGTGTCTAAGCCAGCTGTCCCAACAACTGCGCCATCACACTGTGCAATTCAATCCACCTGCTCATAGCTGCCAACATACACAGAGGAAAGATGAGCAAGATACTACAGCTAGGTATTGACAGGGGATGCTCCAAATACATGTTGGATATTACAATTTCCAGACACCTGCCCTCTGGAGTGAAATTTATAGACATGAATTAGGTCTTTAAGCTTCCTATACAATACCTGGGATTTTTAGGAACTCAAGACAGTTTCAGGGGAAGTTTTGAGGACAAATGTACACATTAAATCCCAAACTGCTCCAGGAAAATAGGCACATAAATCCTTCTCTATTCAGGAATCAAAATCTTAAGTACCCTCTTGGTATTAAATCCTAAGATACATAGTTTGAGGGTAGAGCAGGGACTGCCTAGGGCAGGTCCGGCTTTAGTTCCTTTCTCTGAAGGGATTCAAACTAATTCTCATGAGAATGCCATTCCAAACCAGATACTATCTTGGCCAAGGCACTCTCAAAATTGCAATTAAGACTGAATTAAGCTAGAAAGAGTGAAGGAATAACCATGACTGTAGCTCATGGGCTAGGTACTTTCAAAACTTAAGTAAGTCCTGGATTCTGTTATCCACCCTAAAGGCTTCATAAAAAGTGCCCTCGGAACAGAAATCAGGACTTGCAAACAAGTTTCTTACCCAGTAGACTACAGAGTCACTCTTGCTCTTATGCTTTAAAAAGATTAGCTGAGCCGGAGATAGAGAACTAAAACACACTAAAACACCTTCACTACCATACACTGGTAACACTGGCCCTACTTCCTAGAAGAGGTGAGGTGTAGAATTGAATTCCTTTTCCTACTGCTCCTAGCACAGACACGGCAGAAGAAGGAATCCAACATTTATCCCCTACATGCTAAATTGTTCTTGGAACCACTGGACAGCTGTATAAAAAGGCGGCAGGTTATTCTTTCTCTGGTTTGGAAAGAAAGAAGCAACTAGAGCAGGTCTGATGGACTGAGCCCACTAGAAGACATAGCACAAAAGCTGACTTAATTTGTATTTTTCATCTGGATTTAATAATGAATCAGGCGCTGAACTACCCGGTCCTGTCAAGACAGTTGTCACCTTCGGTACATAGCAAAGCAAAAGTATATGCTTAGAGTTGGACAGGAGCACAAGGATTGCCTTTTGTGAACTTGTACTTAAATATCTAAATTTTCATGCAAAAAAAAAAAATCAGAATTGTCCCAAAGTTGCAGCTGTTTCTGAAACTCCAGCAATAACTCAGTGTTCCAGTACCCAGCTAAAAATTAATCAATTTATTAACTTGCCTTAATAAAACCATAACAATACTTGCTGATCTCAGTTAATCTACAATAAAAACTAGGTGATTGCAAAGTACTCTGATATTGTTTGCTACAAAAGGCATGGCCTTGACCCTGCAAAACGCCAAGAACATAAGTAACTGTTATAAAGACAAAAGTGAAGCTTCACAATGAATATGAAGTTAAGCATATGACCATCTGACCACTTCTGCATAAAACTGTTTTCTTTAAACAAGATTAAAAGTTGCCAGAGCACGATAAATGTCTTGCATGTGGTTGGGAACAAAAGGGGTCAACTCTGAAAATGTAATAAGGAAAATAAAACAAAACACAAAAGAAACCCTGAAACCCCGAACACTTACTATCTAGTGTCTTATAATGGAAGACCTCAAACCAGTCTTCACACCTCATTTCTTACCCACCAAAACCCAGTTTCTAAACAAAAATTGTTCACATTTTAGGATGAAAGTTGATTTATAATGTCTAAATACTTTCTGTCATGACCACCCCAAGCAATTCTCTTTTTTTGCCCCATCAGTGTCACTAATCTTAGAAATCCAACAAAAAGGTAACATTTTCCCTAAGACACTACTCCTTGTATACACATGACAGTTTCTCACTTTTTGGCATAAAGAATTAGGAAAAAATGTACAAACAATACTGAAACATACCTAAATTATTCATTTATGAGCAAGGAGCTCCGTTCTGACTTTAACACATTTAAACCTATCCCTCCAGCCCAAACAGGACACATTATGAAGCAATAAAACCTTGCCAATAGGCTTATAGACATCGGTATAAAAATACTGGTAACAGCTTGTACAGTATTAAATAATAATACGACATTTACCAGCAAGATTTCCTGAATAACAACAACTAATACTTTTGCATGACTTCGGCTAACACGACCTTCAACTTATTGCATTATATTCAGATTGGTACTTCCCACGTAATTGCACAGGAGCCTCCTATAAAAGTTACTTCACTGAAGCATTCTGCAATGTTGTACTTGAAAGCAACTATTTCATCATCATTGGATAAAGCAACCTTTTTCCATACACACCTTTTCGGCTTGTATTTTTTTTAAAAAGAAAGAATTGACTACTTATTTCAGACATAACGTCCTGGAGTTGTGTCTCACACGTTTTCATGGAAGTAAAGCATGTACTAAAATGTAGACGTGTCCTAGAGTGCTTTACTAAATACGATCAGTATCAGAAACCAATGATGAGTGCAGATTCAGTTAAAACACTAACAGACTATTCGGACATCTTAGAAAACCTTGTTCCAATCTTACTCATTAATCACTACTTTGTGGATGTTTCCAGTTGAGTGGACAGGTCTCTTGTTACTGGTATGTAGCAAGTGCTTCTGACTTTGTAAAGCTCATCACAAATAATATACCTCAAAGTATTGTGAAATTCTTATACCTTGAGGAATCTTTGCTCTGTGATAACTTAGCTTTTAATAATCGTTAGCATTGATCTTGATCTACTTTTGATGAGACAGAAACTGATGGAGTCCTTGAAGACTGAAGGGATGCATTTTAAAACAAGCTAACATGTTTCATCGCTGTAAATAATGTATGTTTTTACAATGCTTATTTATTTATTTTTAAGAGAAAGACATCCTTGCTGCCAATTTGGATGCAATGCATTTTCTTATCTTGTGGCTTTCACTTTTGTGACCTTTTCAATTATTTCATATAATGTTTGTGAAGAAACAAAGACATTCACAGTGTATGTGGTAAAACCCAAGTAAGCAGAGACTTTGTCATTCACAGAAACATCACTCCGAAGGTATTAGAACCATATTAAATACTTTATAGATGTATACATACAATTTTGGCTGTTCTTACCCAGTGAACTGAATGTTTACATTAATAGCCTGATTTTTCTAGGAAACAATGTTACTATAAAGTTTTGTAAAGAAATTTCTCTGCTCTAGTCAATATTCATCATAAACATCTCTTTAACTTTATATACTTAATTATTATCACTCCAGTTACAGTCAGATAGCTAGTAATACATAATATATCATGCATGATAAGCATGATTCAAATATCATTTAATTGACTTAAAGACTTTGATTTTAAAGGATCAGGTCAGACCCAAGGGTGGTTAATTATGCACTTAATGAGCATGAACTGCATCTGGTTTCAGCCACAGGAACTTTAACTAAGGTAGGAGTCAGAAGTGTATCTCATTTATCTTATCGGGGTTTTTCTTGACACCTTCAGCATCAGAGGTTCTAGGAGAGCACTACTCTGATAGAAGCTTTCCAAATAAATAAAATTAAATAGAAAAAGTGCTCCTTGAGCAATGAAGTTAATACGCAGCCTTATTTCCTACGGATTTGTATCTTATACTTGACAGGAACACTGACTGAAGCTTCTTCTATGAAGAATTTGTAAAGCTTACACTCCCATCATCCACACTCCCTGGCTCTAACAGCATTTGAGAGCAGGTACGGCTTCTTTCCCATTGCAGCACCACTGGAGGACACCTCTAGGATCCTCACCTTTACCTGGATGTTTGTAAAACTTTAGGAACAGGTTACATTTGGGATCCTTCCCCGCTATCACATCTGGCCAAAATGAGCCGAAGTGGGGGAAGCAGGCAAACAGGGTGATTCATACAGACCCACTTCCCTTAAGAAACTTTTAAAAAAGGTCCAGGCCAACCTGCTGAAAAGGAAAGCTATCCCAAAAGGATTTAAAAGTGAGCTAAAAGCCCCCAGTTGCTCAGGCAGAGACCTCGTGCCAATGTTATGGTTTTACATCATGTGTTCCCATTTCAGTCACCATGTTCGCATCTTACACAAGATTTCCTCCCTCCCCTCCCTGCCGTGTGAAAGACCCCCAAGAAACAAAAGAGGGAACCAGCACCCTGGCGAAAAAGATGGCATGTGGGCCAAAGCCAGAAATATTATTTGCTCTTTCCAGTTGGCAATGTCATTTCTAGCAATGTCACGTAAAACTTGTTCAGCCTTCTATATTGTCTTATAAAGTACGTTGTGCCCAGGCGTTGGTATTGGCTCCTTCTTCTCTTTTTATTTGAAGTTGTGAGAAAGAAAAGGTGCCAGGGACTTTGCTTGTAAGGGAACACTTTCAAGGCTTACAGGGAACTGTCTCCAGTAAGATCTTGTATTACGCTCGCACACTGAGCAAATGCTAAACACCCAAAAAGCCAAACAGAAGGAATCCTTGCTCCGAGAGCATTTCCCCCCCGCTCCCCCACACCCCGCCGCGTTCTCACAGTTTACAGTGAAATAACAGATTAACCAGTTGAGCAATTTACCAAAGGTTGCTCAAATTATGTCATAAATTCATCTGTCCGGGTCCAGCGAGGTTTATGACACCTGACAGACAAAGCCCATTCCCGGTGCTAAAACCCCAGCAACAGCAACAACAAAAAAAAGAGAGATCTCATCATTCGGCAACAAGCGAGACTCCCACCGCTCTCCACACAGACCTTTCCAGTGCTAACTGGCGCGCAGTGCTCGGCCCCCTTCTCCGCCGAGATGGGGGGAGAGGAGCCCCCGCTGAGCCCCCCGCACCGCCGCTGCCCGCCCCTGCCCGCTGCCCCGGGCCGCACGTGTCCCGCCGCGCCGGGACTCCCACCTGAAGAAAAGTTTGGAGAAGATGTTCGCCTTCTCCAGGGGGGACCTCTGCATGGTGCCCGGAGCTGCGGTGCGGTGCGGTGCGGTGCGGTGCGCGGGGGACCGGCGGCAGCCGCTAATCGCTGACGCCTCGCTCGCCCGCTCCGCTCCTGCGGCTCTCCCACCTTATCCGCTCGGCCGGCTCTGATGTCACCGCCTGCCTCCTGCCCCTGCCCCTCTCCCCGCCTCTGCTCTGCCCAGGTTCAAAAGCGGGAGGGCTGGGGCCCCGGCCCGCGCGCTGCCTGCGCCGCCGCCGCCTCCTCCCCCGCCTCCCCGCCGCGCCCGGCACCGCGCACCGGGCGCGCCCCGCGGCTCCCCCCGCGGCCGCCCGCACCCTCTCCTCCCCGGCCGCCCTCTCCTCGCCGGCTCCCCGCCGGCTTTCGGCCAGCCCGTTACCTCCTCCTGCCGACTCTGCTTCGCGAGTCACCCCACGCCGGGTCCCCGACCTCCCCCCAGCACTATAAGCCCCTCGCCCGACCAGGGGCCGTGGGGGAGAAACCACCACTCCCCCCGGACGCGCCCTCTGCCCTCGCTCCGGGGCAGCGGGGACAGCGCAGCGAGGAGAGCCCTCCTCGGGGCACGGCGACCCCCTCGCCCCCCTGAGCGCCCAGCTCCCCACCGCAGAGCCTGCCCCAGACCACCGGCCTCCTTGCTCGCAACCCCCCCGAGACCCGCGGGAACCGAAGCCGGGTTTAACGGGGTTTGGCTTGGGTGGGTACCCAGGGCCCGAGCCAGAAGCCCCCGTACCCGCCCCGGCTGCCCCTACACCTGTGCGCCGTCCCGCGGGAGAGCGTAGCGGCGCAGGGGGCTTGGGGGAGAGGGCGGACGGTGAGCCGAGAGGAGAATAAATGTGAACGGCAAGCGCGATCATACCCACTTTAAAACACACTTGCTTCAGCTTTTCAAGTTTTCTGGCAGGCACAGCTACCTGAACCGAGAGGAATGGAAACTGAAGGTATATCCTTAAGAAGTTTAGCCCAAACACCCAGATTTAACACTAAAGTTGTTTCCAAAGTGTTGTACACATGCCGTACAAACAAAACCACCGCTTTCAGAGTGCACAGTAGAAAGCATGTTTAAAAGAAAACAAAGATGACAAGAAGCAGGAATAAGAACTTGTGATTTAATTCTGTATAAGACTTAATTTTATTTAATACTTTAATGTGATATTTACACACCCCAGTTTCCTTTGACTTCTGTAACTTAAAAAAATACGGATGGAAAAGGTCACGCTTTCCTAAACACGCAGCTGTTCCCCTCTAAACCGGCCCTGTAATAGAGGCAAACGGGCTTCTCTATGGACTTACAGATTGCGCTACAATTTAACCAGCTGTTACTCTTTGCAAACTTTGCAGACATTTTTTTATTTCACCTCTCCTCGCTACACCCCACTGTGTTTTCACAAAGAGTTTCTCCTTGCCTTGGCAAGGAGGGAGGGAGAATCTCCCTCGCAGACTGCGGATAGCTAAGGGGTGCCCTCTTACCCTGTCACCGCACCGGGCTCCTTTGTGTCTCACACCTCCCTCGGATCCTTCCCGATTCTGCTTTATTAACGACAAAACCAGTGAGAAACAGGGGGCAGGCAGGGCTCCAGGAAACCGTCCGCACTTTATCATGTCCTCAGACAATGCGTGGAGGCAGGGCTAAACCCGCGCGGGCTCCAGGACAGCAGCCCGGAGCCCTTCGGCATCCTGCCACCTAGTGGAGCCGGGCCCGGGGCGGCGGCCCGCACCGCACCGCACCGCACCGCACCGCACCGCGGCCGCCGGGAGAAGGCGGGACCGGCCTCTCAGGGCGTCTGGTGCCGGGCGCCAGGGAGGCACCTCCCGCCGCTCCCCGATGCGGCGGTGACAGCCGGTCAGAGCTCCTCCAGCCCCACTGCCCTCGGCGATCAGGATGCTCAAGGGGGAGCTGAGATCAGGATTCAGATCCCTCCTCTGCCAGGCGCGGGGCAAGGCTGTGATCCCACACGCTCCATCCGCCTCTGAAGGAAGTTCTCTGGCTAGGCCCCAACATGCAGATCACCTAAGTCTCCAAAATTCTTTCACCTCATTAGAAAATGGTGAAACGCTAATTTAAAGACAGACTGGAAACCGAGTCTTCTGAGCGATACACACCCCCCTGCCATGGGCTCTTTCCCTTTCTAGCCTTTGGATCTCTGGTGCAGGTGAGTAAGGCAGAAACTGAGCACGGGATTAGACTTTTTTGTAATTTACATTACAAAGTGAGGTATGTTAGTCATTTAAAACCTTTCGTCGATCAGGTCCAAACTGCTTAAAATGTCAATGGCTAACGGAGTGTTTTTCATAACAGTATCTCCCTGTTGCTACTACCACCAGAACCGACTTACGAGCATTTGTAGCACATTTGGGACTAACAAAGACACCCCATCAGTCATTGTTGATTATGTAAGTTTTTACATGAAAAATTCCACCACCTTTTATATGTCAAGCTCTCTAGATCCCTAATTTTGAACATTTCTTCTCTAAACTTAGAATATTTCTTTGCCTATTTCCTTAAGTACCAGCTATGGCTATGTTCAGCACCATCAGAACCCCAGGAGTGATTACTTCCCTGCTCTGTGATCGGATAGTTTTGCAAATAACTCGGCTACTTTCACACACACACACATGCCCCCAGTCACAAACTCCTAACAAGTTGCGTTTTACAGAATTACTTCTTGTCATGTTTCTCTTGACTGTTTCCACAAAGTTTCCACTGGTACATTTCCTTGCCTTCTTTTTTTTTTTTTTAAACTGAACATTTTGTAGTTTCAGAGCAACTGTTATTCCTAATCTTCTCAGGGATCTTGAACATACTCAGCTGACATGAATGTGAAACTTGCCATTAGCATTACGGTGAGTAGGAATCAACCGTAATATTTCTGTTCTCTCTAGGGACTGAAATACCTCCAATTTTAGTATTATCTATGAATTTCATTTACATGATCTTCTTTTACTTCTACAGAAATGCAGCCTGATATGACAACAGCTACTTTATCCTTTAATTGTATCCACATCCACCATGCGACTTTACCCTGTATCTCTGAAGAAAATGTAGTGAGGCTGAGTTACAGAGCCAGGTGGCACGTCAACAGGAGGACGAGGAAAGGCTGGTTTCCCGTGCCATCGCTGCAGTAACTCTGGCTACCACACTTGTGCGGGGGTACCTCAACCAGGTGAGAACCAGCATGCCATGGTCAGTCTGAAGTCACACACGTGGGAAACAGACTGGCTGGCTACATGCTTTCGTGTTCATGGCAACTTGAAGTGATTTATGTCCTGGGGGCTGTAACCCTGGCCTCTCTCCCGCCCTCGGGTACACATTCCCATTCCCCTCCAGCACCACCAGACTGCATGTAAAGCTGCTTAAGGCTTCTGATCTAGCTGAAAAGCCCACCAGAGTGCTGCATTTTCAGTGGGATCTGAACTTAGGAGGAGGAAAACTCACGTAGCGCTGGTGCCAAGGTAAGTAAGGGTATGAACCTTACGGAGAAAGGCAGGGCAGGGGGAAGACTGGCTTTAGCTGCCATGGAGTCACCAATGGAGTTTTGCATCCCCTTTCTCAGGTACAGCAATACATTAGGGGTCTGGAGCTTTTTTGGGTTTTATCCAGCTGCTGATTATCAAGAAGGGTAGAAGAAATCAATTTTATTTGACTCTTTGATTAGCTAATGTCAACGGACAAAGGGGTAGAAATTATTTGCAGAAAGAGAAAGCGTGATCATATTAAATATCATGTCCTTCGAAAAAGCAGCTAAGGAGCAGCCAAAAGTAACTATGCTGGTTTTTGGCTGGGATAGAGTTAATTTTCTTCATAGTAGCTAGTAAGGGGCTGTGTTTTGGATTTGTGCTGGAAACAGTGTTGATAACACAGGGACGTTTTAGTTACTGCTGAGCAGTGATTACACACAGTCAAGGCCTTTTCTGCTCCTCACACCGCCCCACCAGCCAGTAGGCTGGGGGTGCACAAGAAGTTGGGAGGGGGCACAGCTGGGACAGCTGACCCCAACTGACCAAAGGGATATTCCACACCATATGACGTCACGCTCAGCATATAAAGCTGGGGGAAGAAGAAGAAAGGGGGGGGGGCGTTTGGAGTGATGGCGTTTGTCTTCCCAAGTAACCGTTAGGCGTGATGGAGCCCTGCTTTCCTGGAGATGGCTGAGCACCTGCCTGCTGATGGGAAGGAGTGAATGAATTCCTTGTTTTGCTTTGCTTGCGTGCGCGGCTTTTGCTTTACCCATTAAACTGTCCTTATCTCAACCCACGGGTTTTCTCTCTTTTACTCTTCTGATTCTCTCCCCCATCCCACTGGGGTGGAGTGAGTGAGCGGCTGGGTGGTACTTAGTTGCCAGCTGGAGTTAAACCATGACAGTAATACTTTAAGTCACTGATTTTTTGTTGTTGCTTAAAATGAAAAAGTGTTTTGTTCAGTCTCGTAATTCTGATCGTCTGAAAACATCACTCTTTAAAATAGCCCGGACAAAAACAATGGTCCTTTGCTGCAGGGATAGGGAGAGAGAAAACAGGTATCAAGGGGAAGTTTTTCTTTGTTTGGTGGTTGAAGCAACTGGACCTACCAATCAAATTTCTAATCAAACCCTCAAATTTTTCTGAATCTTTTAATTAACTGGAAATTATTTTGGTTGCAATGTTTCATTCAACCCAACGGTCTAGTCTCCAGATTTTTTTTTTATAAAAGCAGAGAACTTGATCCACAAATCTGACAATGGTCTTTCCCTCAAGCTTCCCTGTGCGCAGCTGGACTATAGCACACCTGGGTTCACTTCCTCATTCCGAGTGATTTAAATAATGGTGGGAGGCCTTGCTTCAAATCATCTTAGATGAATGCCCTTAAGATATGGGTCAGGTATAGCTCCTTAATATCTCTTATGAGATGGCTTAACTTCATCTAACTTCCAACTATTCTTGGGAGCAGGGAAAGCAGTCTGGCCACTTTTCCATAGGGTAGGGCTTTACTTTACCCTACGGTTTTCGTTTACAAAAAAGTGATTACTCTGTCTCAGAGCTGCTCACACACCAAGATAGAGACAACCTAAAAAAAGGGTTCAAAATAGTAAAGCAGTAACAATGACATAACTTTGTCAACTAGAATTATATGTATAATTTAATAGTCAACAAAGGCATTCTACCTGATGGCTTACAAATATCTATTTTCAGCTGTTGAAGTCCCCACAGTACTCTCTAGTTGTGGATAAGTTAGCAACGTCTCACTTTTCATATTGCTTGTCAGTTTTGGCTTATACTACTATGAATTCCAAAGAGCTTCTCTATTCCCAGGAAATATAATGAAAACTGAATCATAATCAAGCTAAAAGCTACAGCAGCATTTGTTTAAAGGAAGTAAACTATTCACAGATATTTACCAGACAAACAGATTTTGAGTCTGCATTTGTAATACTTTTAGAATACAGATGGACAGAATATTTTATTTTTAGATGCAGAAGATGCCAGCCTGACAGTTGCTGGATCCATTTACACGAGCAAAAACTGTATCCCAATGCATTGTCTTAATACTGCTAAAATTGCTGCAACCAATGCTTTCAGTATTTGCAGATTAACATTCTTGATCTGTGCACACCAAATACTTTTGGCAAGCAGAGTGATGTATGCTTTCCCACACTGCATCATCAGTATCTGACTATGTCAATTCAGCGCATGGTCTCGATAAATCCTGAAAACAGTTTAATATTCCAGGGAAACTAAGCAGACCTATCAGGCATGCATTTCTGTGATACAAGGTATAGAGCTGGGAGCTGAAGTACTGTGAAAGTACCAGACCTTTCATTCTGGAGAGACAAAATGGGCAGAAGACCACATGTTGATAAGCTCTTACATAGAAATCATGAAAGGGAAAACAGCGACGAATACATCACAGGCCTGATGTAAGAACAGAAGAATAGCTGTGTGTTGGTGTTTAGCGCAGCTCATACTGAATTTGCAGAGGTTGATTCTACAGACACTCCAGATCAACTTCTTCAAAGCACTTCAAATTTAACATAATTTTCAACAAAAATTGTAACATCACACTAGAAGGAACCATCAGACAAAAGTCAGACATGCTTATATGCTGCCATTTGGTCTATGAAGTTAATAACAACTGCAAGAATACCTTTTTAAACTGGAAGGTGTTTTTAAGCCTTTTGAAATTGTTGATGGACAATAAGGGAAGTGAAAACGTGTTATTTCATTCAGAAGCACAGGATTCTGTGACAACCCACTTCTATTTGTACTGATGGATGAACCCCAGTGCATCAAAACCAGTGAAAACTTTTAGATCGGCTGAAGTGTCATCTTGATCTGCCTTGCTATATAATCTATCAAAATACTCACTGAGGTTTTGCTGACTAAGCTTACATCGAATAAAGTCCTGAAGGAACTAGAATCTGTGGCCTTGATTACATAAGAAAGTCATACTACTCATTTTTAAGCATGAATTCTGTAAGATTTGTTAAAATGGTGAAAGCCCTGCTGGTAGTAACCCTCATAATACCAAGATTTGTGGAGGGGTTCGTCAGTTTGGACACAGCTTAATCAGAAATGAGAATTGTCCTGGCAGATAGGACACCTGCACTTAAAAAAAAAAAAAAAAAGAAAAAAAAAAGGAGACACTGTTGACAAATATTGAAGCTAATGAAAAAAACAGCTTTTAATCACATGATGCAGCAATATAACAGAACAGTTATCGGATGCAGGGGCACATTCTTGCACTCTACACTTGATAAAACACATTTGGTTCTTTGGAAGCTACAGTAGAAAATGAGCTGGAGAAGGTTTTCTGAAGACTTCAGGGTTTGTTTGCTTTCAGTCTAGAATAAACGTGAGAGGAGTTAAGAGCCTGAGAATCCAAGTCTGACAAGCTTGCAAGGTTTATGTTTCCAAAGATAGCTTTAACTTCTTCCTCTTCATACTGTCATGTAATAATCCTAGAACAATAATATCATTGAGGTTAAAAGGGCAAAAATCCAAGAGTGATACCTTCTATGACTCAGTAAAAGGCACATGCCGGCAATCTTAAAGTTCAGCAACAAAAATTATTGAACCACCTAGAGCATAACAAAAAGTGCTTAATTATTTACAGCTGTTTAAAAGAGAAAGAGCTTGAGTTCCTGACAGAGCACTGAGATTGGCATCTTCTTTACTGGAATCTTACCGCAAAGATCATGCAGTATAAGCTCTGCCATGTGAATCCATGCAGTGCAATGAATCCTTAACCCACTGCTTTCTGAAAGTGTGCTTAGTTTGGTTTACGCTATTCTTGCCTAAAATAATTCCATATGGGTCCAAATATTTTCTGATCTTAATGGAAAAGGTTGGAAGCAAATGCCACCGTTACTCAAGTTACAGAAGAACCGTAAGACTTGGTCTTTTTTTCTAGTCTTGAAATAGCCTAAAATTGCCTCTGCAATTGCCTTTTCAGTAAGGAAGTTGCCTCAACCTTCAGAATAAAAATAAAAAATAAAGGAGGGATAACCACCCCCCTAAAGATACCCAAGGACTTTGAGCTCACTGTGGGGGGAAAGGGGGCAGACAGTGCTCCCCATGAAGACAAAGGGACAGGTGGCATACAATCCCCCGTTCTCCATGCAGTTTTCTCAGCATTCTCATCCCACGTCCATCCCATTTCCAGAGGACGTGCTGAGATTCAGGTTAGTAGGTTAAAGCCCCATGTTTAATCAGGCTTCAGAAAACCTATAGTGTTTTCAAGTACAAAAGAACAAGGATTGGGCTCGCTGACTGACATTTTCACAAAGGATTTTCTCCCAGCCAAAATGAGAAGTGATGTCTTTTTTTTTTTTTTTTTTTAAATGGCAGCTGAGAGCAGAATATTATGAGTTACTGTGTTTAATTAAAAACCTTTCACATTGGACACAATGGAAAATTTATATGAGGTGAAGTGTTTCTCATCATGGGATCTTGCAGCTACTTGTGCTAAGCCAAACAGGTGCAGCTGTATTTTAAATAGTTAAGATTTTTGAGACTAAAAGCAAGACCTTTGAATTTGTGTAAACTTATGTAAAACTGTGATTTACGTAAGTGACAGTAAGAGAAACCCACCATTACATAGCTATGGAAGATAACTGCCTTTTTTTTTTTCTTTACAAAATACGTTGTGACTTTCTTGCAAGAAAGAAGCTTACATTACACGAAGGCAAGAATCATGTTAGACAAACACAGCACAGTGGTATCAGTGACAAAACAGGTATCGGCCTTCAAGAAGTTGTCCACAGAACTGGCTGAAATAAGCATTCCTCCACTTAAGAAGGAATCCCTGAGATTTAAGCATTCCGATGACACTTCTTCATAAAAATTGCTAAACCACCGGAACATTAAGCTTGATCATCAAGCCCAGCCTGCCGCTGTTGCAAGTAAACCTGCAGAACAATTCTATGCTGCACACCTCCAGATGCTGCAGGCCAAAAAATACTTCCCAGTGTTCTAGGAAAATTAAGGCTTATTGTAAAATACTGGCTGCTACAGTTACACTGCAAAAATAAGGGAGCAAGGGGCATTAAGGGCATATAAAGCAACTCAGGCCCCTGACTTTTCACTTAGTTACTTACTAAGGAAACAAACTTTACATACTGAGGATATAATGGCTGATATGTAAAGGAATAAAAAGCTGGTCAACCAAAGATTAAGGAGTTTTGCAAAGACTTAAAAAACTGGTGATAAAATTCATGCTCCACTAAGTTCTGACCATGAACTTGAACCACGATCTCCCACACTGTAAGAGGCCTACCTGAGTGATCATTCTGAGATGAGTCTTCTGAGTTTGCTCTGCTAAAGCTGTTCCATCTGAAAACAGTCGAACACCCGCAGTCATGAGCTGCTTAGTGGAACCTGTTCCAATCCTTTATTTGAACTTTATCTTTCAGATGAGGAATGATGTTTTTTTTTCCTGAAAGGAAAGGTACTCTTTGATAGAAGAAGAAAAAACCAAAAACCAAAACCCCCAAACTTGTCAGGTGTCTCAGTTTCTTCCCACAGAATGAAAGAATGGATAATCTCACTGTTTCCTTTGATATGAGACTGGAGAGAGCTGGTAACAATGGGTTTTGATAGAAAATAAGAAAAAAAAAAAGATAAATTTAACAGCACTGAAATGACAGATTCAAACAGTTCTAAAGAGTTTATGGGAGAAAGCATTTTCAGATTAGACTCTAGAATCTACAAAGGCTCTTTTAAAAGTTCATTTTTGTTTTCCTACCCAGGGGTTTCTATAATTACTTAGCTACAATAAGGACTATTATATTGCTTAATGTCAGCTTTAAGTGGACAAATGTTACCCAAATATGCTCATAATTACCTCCCAAAACAGCCAACATTCACAATATTTTCAGAATTTTAAAAAGCCAGGTATAAACAAAAATAATTATAACTCACACATTGGTTTTATTACTTAAGAAATGGAAAATATTTGCAGATGCAAGAGTTTTATTTCTAACTGCATTTATCGCAGAAATTAAAAATAGGAATTTAATACTCTACCCTTGGATAGTCTTCTCACTTGCTGGCATACAAAAACTTAATTTACACTTCCCTGTGCCAGTATGAAAGGAACAATATGATCTATTCATGCACTCTAATGGGTTATAAATTAGTGTAACTATTGAGGGAAAGAACCAGCTGTGGGTCTAATTGTAGACAGCACAATGAAACATGAGTGGACAACACAAGGTGTAAATCTTAAGTTATGAGATAGAAACTAATAATTAAAATATTTCATTGTATTATAGAGAAATGTAATGATTTCTCATCAAATACTAGTTTCAGACTCATTCATCTTTTCTCAGACACAATGCAACAATAGAGTGGAATTTAGAGAACAATAATAAAATGATGTATTTGAAATACTATTTGGGAAAGACAAAGAATATCAAGCACTTCTGTTTACACTTTTGCATAATATATAAGTAAAAGGAAATGCTTTTCTTATTCAACACATAATTAAGCTGTGAAAGTCAATGACACACGACTGTTAAGCTTACGAGGACTCAGGACACAAATATTTACATAGAAAGGGAAATATTTAACGCATTTACACCGGTTATTTATCAAAATCTGAAATGCCTTAGTCTTAAGACAATCTCTACTTATATGAATTTGGGAGGCAACATCTGGTATATGCAGTCTATCACAAAACGTTCTGTTACTGTAGCTCTACTCTTTTCGCTGTGGCATCCTGTACAGGATGCTGGCTAGGGTTGGCAACCACAGTAGATTGGTCTGTCATATGCATTTGGCTGCATGAAACTAAAGGAGTTTTTATTGACACAAATTAAGACAATCTTATTCTGACAGAAATACAGTACCACTTTAGACTCTCCTTTTAGAGCTAGAAAATAAGTAACATCATCTGAGTACTAGCAAGAAAACTAAAGAATAGGAACACTTATGCATCCATTGGCCGTACAATAATTTCATTTTTGAAATCAGAAATAAGAGATAAAGAGTTTATTTACTCTATCACCTTATAAGTTGTTTTCCCTATTACTGTGGTACTACCTACAGTCAGCTAAATAGGGATTCTACTGAACACAAACACACAGAAAATTATACCCTCTTTCCTCAAGCCACTTCCAGTCTGAAGGTAAGATACAACAAATAACTAAGACAAGCTTTCAGATTGTGAGAAAACCTGTAACACGAAGAGGCAGCAGCATGCATATTAGAGGCCCCTTTTTCAGCTCACCCTTTTCCCAACCTCAGCCAGCTTTCTGCCTTCTCTGAGCAAAGCGGACCAAACATGCTTTTGAAAGAGCAGGTCCACCCAGTTAGGCCACACCTGGGAGGGTAGAAGGATGCCTGGGATGCATAAGAAGAGAGAAGTCAGAAACAGTAGACATTTGTGATTTTTAGAAAGAAGTTAAACAGAGGTGTGGTTTGATTTCTTACCTCCTTCCTTAAGAGACAAGATAAATAAGAACACCAGTAAAAAGACCAAAGCTAGAAAAAACAGTTGAAGGTTGTGTTCCCTGAACTCCATATAGATGCTGAGGGGAGAGTAACAGAAATATTTAACTTTTATTCTTCAAAGATTAAGCCAGGAAAGGAAATGAAAAGAGAATTTCTAAATGGATACCATGCTGAAAGATACAGCTAAAACTCTACTGGTATGGCTGACACACCTCATTTCATGTACGTATTGATGGAAAAAAATACTATAAACAGTAAAAAAAAAAAAAACCCAAAACCAAAAAACCAAAACTGAAACCAACATAACTGTCTTGAGAAATGTCATAGGAATTCTGAATACTGAACATATGAGGAGGAGGCTTTCCTAACCATGAGACGTTTCTTTACCATTCAAGCACCTTCTTGTCTAACTACAGACGTCTGTATTCTACTACAAATGCCTGGGGGAAAACTCACTCTCAAAACAGAGGCTAGAACATCAAGTGCCTACACCCAGTATAACACGTTCTCTATATCCAATGAACTTGAGTTGGTAGCCTGTCATAAATCCTCTGCTTCAGCAGACAGGAACAGCAAACAGATTCTATTGCAAAAAGAAGGCAGACTTTTAAAAGCAAACACAAGAAAGCGTTACTCACCATTATCCAGACATAGCTGACCCTCAGCAAGAACCTTCTTAATGCCAGAACAAAAAGTTGATCTAAAAAACAGTGAAGGAATATCCTCCATATAACAGAGCTCATGAGAAGGGAATGCTAAAATTTTCTCTGTAGCTTTATCAGTTGTAAATGCATAGAGACCAATTGATTCCCACTCGGGATATCCCCCAGGAATATACCCATGAGAAATTAAATTAAAACAGGTGTGGATCAGTGCTGCTCCAACAGGGGAGCAACTACTGAGCGAGATTTCCCTCCCTGATCCATGACTTTCAGGCACTGAGTTTCTATTAGAAAACATCCTTTGTGTTCTTCTAGGAGGTTGACATTTTTTTCTGAATCATTCAGCCTAACTGGAGCCAGGATCCACACCCGTCAGAGGCTTGCAAAACCCAGAAGGCTTCAGATATCATTTATCTAAAAAGGGGCCTTAGATCCTACTTCCTGCAATTTTATACATATATATATTTTTTTTTAGTACTGAAAGAATGAAGGCAGAGAAAGGTAAACAATAGCCTATGTAACCAAACCAAATGGGATATTTCTTAAGTTTCCGCTGCAACTCAGTAACAGATAAAGCACATGTTGCAAAAGCAAGCCTAATCAATAGAAAATCTCTTTTTTTGCCTTTTAATCATCTCTGGATCAATTAGATCTATTACTCCCACATACGATGCTTTTGATTAAATTTATTTTCAAACAGCAGTTTCAACGCTGTTAACTGAACACTACATTACCAAATGGAAAACACTGCCTTTCTTTATACTTAATCCACTGTCCTCATTATACTTCTGCCATTGCTGTTTTGATCATTAACTGTATCACTAGAAGTGGCTTAATAATTACTCGTTGCTTCTAGAAGCCTTAGTATAAAATTCTTCCTTATTCCTCAGGTTTTCTGGGAAAAAGGATTAATCTTTTTATACCATCACCTGTTGAAAACTTTTAATACTATTTCAAGAGATAGTTGCAGTTTTACTAGTCTCCCAAAAGTATTGCACCAAGTACAGCAGTGAGATTAACAATTCAATAGAGCAATCAGATGTTTAGATCGCTTGATCATAGCACGAGAACTCATCTGTAAGGAAAAGCAGCCTCTTCCCAGAGATCCTCTCCAATAACAGCGTAACAAGACATACACTACTGTTTTACAGAAAAACTCCCCAAACCAAGATCTGTATTTATCATCTTGTGTTCACATCTAACACAGTTCCTCACCAGACCTGCTGGCAACTTATTAGACATTAAATACTTTAGGTGATTAACATTATGCACTCATGTCTGAGTGCAGAATGAAAATATTCATTCTGTCCCTTTGTAAAAGGTTTAAAAATGTCAAACAGACCTTTCTAAGCTTTTTATATTTATAGAAAGCCAGGCATTTCAAAGTCTATTTTAGTGTTGTAGCCAAAATGGCTTTTTTTGCACTTGTATAGTTATATCTTTGTAAAATTGGTGTAATAAATTGGGAAATAGCACCTTTTATTAAGGAACAAATTAAGGTGTAACTGTTTGATGGTGTTGAGCTACGTGCTTCCTCCACATTTGCAAAACAATCGTCACTGTAGCAAATCTTGAATGTTTAACAATTACATCCCCAAAATGTTAAACAGAATACATTACATTTGAACTCACATCACTGGTTGCCATTGAAATCGGTAGACACGGGTTCAAATTTACAAGATCACGAATACCTATTTTTTCCCATTCTTTCCAAATAAGATGTTTTTGTGACTAGATAGGAAATTACATATTAAAAAACCTCAGATATAAGAAAGGAAATAGACAACAAAGGTACAAAAAGGAACACCTGCTTGTTTGCTCACTGCTACAAACAGGAACAGTGTTTTATAGGAAGATAAACTTCAGTGTCACGCCCAATGTTTCAGAACCAAAAAATCTGTAATGCAAGCAAAATGATCTTGAGAAAGAGGAGAAAGTATGTGAAATTATACATAACAAATACACAAGACAAAGGACATCATAAGTGATGTGAAATAATACAATGTGAAATAAGGTAAGACTGAAAAAAAAATCAAGGGCACAAATAGGAAGCACTGATACCTTACTAGTTCTGTGGAAAATACTCTGGGAATTCAGATTCAATAATTGAACAAAGTAAGTGGGGGTAAAAATGCAAATGGAGTTGTGAACTGTATTAACAGAAGTGGGGTATATAGACCATGCAAGGTAGTTACGCTGTTACGTTTGGCACTGCGGTTATAGCTCAGCTGGACCACTATATCCGTTTATTGGGTAGTACAGTGTAGGTCTTTTCCCAGGCCACAATCTTGTTCTTAAAGAGCAATGTGCTTAATTTCTTAACCTATAAGACCTAAATCTTCAAATACATCTAAAAATGACAGTTGATCCCCCTATCTACCGAAGACAAGAATTACAATGACTTGCAATAAAGAGGACCAGAAAAGTCTTCCCCTTCTAAGGGTAGGGAAGTACTGCAGGTCTTCCTCTCAAGACAAGTTACATAAAATAGCTGTCAAGTTATAGGTATACTGCATTTTCTTTCAGTGCAAGTGTTGGGCTAGATGACTTCTTGAGGTCTGTTATGACAAGTTAACACTGCATTTTGAGAATTCTTCCCCCGAGTCAGTTATGACATTGTGTCAAGTGTGACACACGTGACACAATGAACCCATGCCCATCCTCAGATACAGTCTTGTTACAAGCTTTAAGAAATGCAGATGAAAAGATGTGGCCCCATTCTTACCCCTGGCACAAATCCAAAAATCACAAGTATGCACCCATCAGAGCACAAACAGATTTAGCCCACCACATCTCAATTTACTGCCTTCGTATATCCCATTTACCAAATTAATGACGTAATAACAGGGTTTTTCTCAAAATGCCAGAATACGATTCCAAATGGAGATGGGATTTTCAGATACCTATCACTTGAGCAGTGTCTATATCGTGTATATGTGCTGCATGGAGCTACAGGCTCCATGTGGACATGGTGATAGCTCAAGAAGTCTTTGTTCACTCCCTGGCCTAGCTGCAGAAGGTAAAAGAAAATTGGTAGATGGGTAACTACTCATCAACTCCTCAGAAATTCTTTAGCTTCTCTCTAAGGTCCCAGGTTGTGAACTTTTTCCTCAATAGCTCTAAGTTTCAGAGACATCTAGACAAAAAGAATTTGTATAGGAATTTAAGCTAAGTGCCTCTGCATAAAAAAGTCCGCCCACGTTTGAGCAAGACAAGGCCGAAGACTCGTTAGACTTTCTGTTGGCAGCATTTAAATAAACTAAATTATGGCAGCAAAAACAACAAACAAGAAAGTTTTCCTTGATCCAACAGGATTGTTTATTGCTTTTTTTCAAATAAAAATGAAGAGTCTGAAATTAGACAGTATGGATACTAGAAGCAAGCACTCCCACTAGAAACCATCGAGGAACTATCATTTCACAGGGATCCTGCCCTTTCAAACACCATGCACTCTCAACGGGAAATTCTTTGTTCCTACCCTGACACTGTATTCACTATGCCACCTTTTGTCTCACAGATCTGGAGAACAGCTGGAAGCAAAATATCTTGGTACCAATCCAGGAAAGATGAAAGTGACTCTGACAGGTCTAAACAAGCATGCAAAAGGCAGAGTTGTAATGGCATATTCTGTGAACATATACATACTCAATACCTACTCTTATGCATTATAGTCCCTGTGTTATTTGGGGCTCTGCCATTCTAAAATTGTCAGTTAATAGCCACAACATGACATGACATGACATGCCTCTTTGCTGTTGACTGTGATACGGTCTTTTCCTCACAGTGACTTGCGGCTTTGTAACCTTGAAGCTATAACATTAGAATGTGTTACAAAATGATCAGCGGATGTCAAGGGCAAGTAAAACAAAAGACCATTTTGTTAATGCATACAAATAAAAAGGCCTGAATAACAAGTAGATGTTAAACAGAAGTCATATTTACATATCAAAAGTAGAAACAATGCAAGTAGGAAAAAAAATGATAAATTAATTCTAAATTATTTGAAAGCATAAACATCTTTAACACTATCTGATTTCAGATATAATGGAGAAATCCGATTCCAGGAAGAGAAGAGGAGGCCAGCGGACAAGGCAGACTCCTGTGCAGCTCAGTTGTACTGGCTATTCGGAAGAGCTTTTGAGATTTTCTCCATTTTGTAACAAGTCATCTCTTTTTCCTTGAGTCCTCAGTTACATCAGTAGCTAAGAAATTTGAAGAACGATAAATTCAGGTAAACAACTTCTAACACTTTTCCTTTCCTTGTTTATTCCCTTTTTTTTTTTTTCCAATCTCTTCATTTCTTGTGAAGAGACTGCTGCAAAACAGTTTTGATAGGGCTTTTGGAAATAAACAAGGAGTCATGTTTACAGATTTTTTTTCCCTACAAGATAACATTAAAAACACAACATGCATCTCTAGGCATTGCTTTGGCTAAAATAAGGTCAGATCAATACATTAAGAATGGAATTTTTATGTTTTACTAAGCTGTGTTTATACTGAACTGGGAAGGCCTTTACATGCTGAATCTTTAAAAAGAACCAGGACTAAAAAAAGTACAATATTGAAAATACATTTTAAAAAATGTTGACTAGATTGTGATGTCAGGAATAGTATTGCAATCTGGAGTAGAAGAAAATAGGAACTGAGACTGCCACAGCAGACAATTACTTTCTATTTCAAATGCTTGTAGTGCTGTAAATATTTACAGAAAGCCGGTTGCATGGTGGTTAAATGTAATGAAAAACGACATTTCCATCATTCCACAGTAGCTTTTTCTAGAAAATATGTATAGTTCATGCTGAAGTTGTAGTGTTATATGCTTAGTACTGTTGCAGTCAAAGGACACAAGTGAAGCGAGATAGGGGAAGAGGAAATGCTGTCAGCTATTTGCCAAGTTGTTATTTGCTGAACAGCTCAGCTTAAACCTGCTTCACTAAAGGCATCACCAAACTTGGGCCCAGCCTATACCTCCAGGATAGCCCTTGCAGGCTGCCCAGTCGGTACTGAATGCCAGAAACATCAGTGTTCTAGTCTGGGATGACCCAAAAGCATTAAGTACCAGTTATTGCTGCGTAAGGTGGTTACTGTGCTGTATGTAAACACTGATGAGTGGCTACTGATCTTTTACATTAGGAATTCTGTACCCTCCTAGAAATAATATTTGGAGTCTTGAGTTTGATGTATGGAGATATTTAGGTATCTGCTGAGTTCCATAGGAGCCATTGGATGCTCGCACATCAGAAAGAGTATTTAATACTATATATTCAAGAGATGACTTTTTTCCAGTGGTGTTCAGCATGCTGCTCGTGCGTACTTTGCCTAATCTGTTAACTTCTGCAAAGCACCTTGAGATCATCAAATTAAAGCAATTATATAATTCTGAGATACTAAATTGAATGCACTAAGTTTTGTAACAAGTAGTAGATAAGAATCTGTTAGTAAGTCACAGAGTTCTCCTGAAGTGTATCATACCAGGCTGATAAATGTCAACACACTCACTTCTGGCAACATTTTTTTTTAATGTTTTAATAATTTTATTGTTATTTTCTACAACATTTACCAATACTACCATGTTTAATTTAATGGGTCTTGTTCATATTGGACCCATTCCTGTTACAGTGTTATGACAAAACTCACCTGCACTGCTTTACAAATTGGCTTCAATAAAGGTGATCTAATTTGAAGTTTTGTTGCTTACTTCTTAATAAGATAATTTGGTCCTAGGCCTGCTTGCAGGAAAATCATCATTATTATTGATTTTAGTGCACGAGGCATACAGGTTGTGTGATGTAGCTTTGTGTTGTAGTACAACAGTCTAAAGAAATACGCTATTTCTTTAGCCCCTAGTACAAAAAATGCCACTATCTGAAGTCAGTGGAATTTGGTTGTCAGCCATGGAGATGGCAGTAGTTGGCACAGTTGTACTGAGAACTCCAATTCCAAGAGATAACAAAATTTAGTTTCCATATTTGTAATATGATTGTGCCGTTTTCTCATCTTCAGTCATAACATAACAATATGGTATATTATACTCATTCATCTAGAGCAGCTCTTGAGATTTCTGCTGCTTTTTTCACCCTGCCAGATGTTTGTTTAAAATAACAGTGGAGGATGGTAGTCTGTTACATGCTCCTAAACGTGTGTTCTTCTGTACAGTGGTCTAAAACCATCACTGTACCTGTTCAGAGATAGGGGAAGACATAGTGGGAAGGAAAATACATCATTGGACTTCATATGTTCTCGGGCTAGTCATTTCTTGTAGCAAAAATCAGTTAGTGCTAAAACTAACTCTTGAAATTATACACTATGTATAGGTTTAGGTGGTGAGTGCAGGAAAGTTCTATTCTTCTATAAGCCTCAACTCCATTCAGGACTATTAAATATACTTGTAAACTCTTTTTGATCCTGATCAGTAAGTTAGAGTTTGTCATTTTCTGTATGTATGTTTGATGTCCTATACCAAGAATGCACGCTGGAAAAACACATTTTCAAAAAAGCGTTAAATATGACATTCAAGCCTCATCTAAGCCTCATCTACATTGCCTAAACAGCATAGCATGAGTATTTACAAATAAATGAGCAGACAGCAACGTTTGCTGAAAGAAACTAATTTTGTAAGGAATTAAGGTGACCTTTTAAGCACAATTTAGGCTTGAAGAAAGTTAATCTAGAATTGGGAACCTCCTTTGCCTTCAGCTTGGTAGAAATCAAACACTATCCCTACTCTCAGTACAAAGACCGACTTCCTTTCCTTCCCTACCTTGACTTCTTCCCCCTTCGGGTAAGTCTACGTGGAAACTTACTGGGTACTGTATAATTAACACAGCTTCCTTTCTTGCTGTGATGCTTTTAGCTCCTGGTAAAACTAAGCAAGATCGACTGGAGAGGCAATAGACTCTCACCCAAAGGAGGGAGTGAAATAGCATGCCTTGTTCTTCAGAGTTGGAATGAAAAGGATGGTTAGAAGTAGGAATAAACAGCAAAGCAGACTAGATAAAACCAACGTGAAAGAGCAGTGTATTTGTATCTCTGCTGAAGCCTTTAGACTTAATTTTACTATTTGGATGTACAGTGTTTAACTTTGAAAAACTCCAAACCTAGTAAGAACTAGAATATAAACACTTCTAAAACCTATTACATTAAAAATGTGAACATTGCAAAGCCAAAAGTCAAAAAACAATCACACACTTATTTTGTATTTTTTTCCCCACAGCATTATGATACAGCCTTTAATTATATTGTCACCTATATCTAAACCTGCCCATCCCACTCCAGAGAACAAAAAACAGACACATAGGGAGAAAGTCAAACAAACAAAAAAACCAAACCAAATGAACAAAAAAAGAGCTTTGCTAGGACTATTCATTCCTCAAGGGCTTTCCTGAACACAGAATCACAAATTAGATATCCTGACACCCAGTTGAAATTTCAGCTCCCCGGGAAAATAAGATTTAAAGCACACTGTCTTGTGTCTGTTCTTCTAGATGATAACAATACTAAGAATCCTGTAAGTGTCACTGCTGCAAATTAATTCTATTAAGTCAAGAATTAGGTAAACTACGACAACAAACTACCTAAGCTTTGCTACTGTTGGATGGGAATTCCACCAGCTTGCCAGTATTCTCTAATACTGTTGCATCCAATGATTTTAAAAAAGGTCAGAATATTGAACTTCAGCATCAAACATACACTTGGCGTGTTTGGTAGAAGATCCATTTACACAGGATCATCAACTCAAATTTCTGATGCCAAAACTCTGGATGTAAACAAGCAACTGCCGTAAGCAGCATAAATACAAATGGCTAGGAATTGCCAACCCAAGGGACAAAGGAAGGATTTTACACGTTGTGATATTAATGAAGCATTCAGTAAGTAGCTCTAATTGGAAAGAGAGGAAGGGGATTTTTGTTCTCCCCTCCAAAATCCAATTCATTGAATTATGTGGAAAATACAAAACTTTTCTGAAAGAACAAGTAGTTGATTAAAAAGTATTAAAGCACCTACAAGTTGTTTTTTTTTCATTCTATGGGAGAGGACAATAAAGTATTTAGCCTGGGAATACAATTCACAAAATTTAGGACAATAGTGGATTACAAGAGTGAAAAAGACAGAGTGCTATCCCAGTTGAGCAAAGGATTGTTTTCCTGTTAAAAACAGTGACTGTCAAGTTATCGCAGAGGAACATCCCACTGACAGGACCAACTGGTACAGCAACAACATCAGAGAAATAGGTCTCCATCACAGAAGATTACCATTCCCCTGTCTTCTCCAAGTTATGACACACCACTTGTCCACTTGTGATAGATACATCTGTATTGTAGTTCCACAATCCTCACACTATTCCCATGATGTTAATCAATACGTCTCAATGTTTCTTTTGACATAATGCCAAGTGGTAACCAAAATAAGGCTACTTAACATATGCTTTTAAGTAGAGATACTAACAAACGATGAAACAGCTTGGTGGGGAGACAATGCTCTTGAGTACTAGGCTGTCTACCTGAAAGTGGCTCAACTCACACAGAGGGACATTTGCCTATTACAAAAACCCATCTACTTGAAATGACAAGTCTGAGCTCACTGCCAAAGGGGACTGTGGAGATTTTGCAGAAAGTTAGCCAAGGGGTTAATCAGAGGTTTGTTACGGTTGGCTGATGTGGCCAAGGACATCTATGATCATAGATCATTAGTGCAAGCCACGTGGCACCACTTTTCCCCCGTATACATCTGGATTTCAGATACATTCCATGGCAGTTTGGGTAATCTGGTTAAAGGAATGGGCATTTCAAAGAGGAACATAGGAAAGAACTATATGGGATGGAAGCAAATCTGTTCATTGCAGAGCCTTATAGTCAGGCAATTAGCATTCCACAAGTTTAGTGCAAGATAAGTTTTGTAGGAAAGCGTTATGAGAATGAAATTTAGAGCAAACAGCTGTTTTGGCAGCTTATATATCTGCATTAACAGAGAAGAAACCATATCTTCAATAACCTGAATAGTTCCAGTATATAGGATGATTAAGACTCAGGGCATTTTTACAATATCAAAGTGGATAGGAACTGCTGAGGACGTTACTGCACAAATTAGACAGGAGGTATGGTTTTTAATATGCTAGTGCCTATTGATAATTCTGAGATTTCATGCACTGAAACTAATGGGACTAATAAAAGGGGTTTGTAACAAGAGAACCGTTATATCTATGGCAACAGCAACTTGAATGAAGGCGTTATATCAGTGGTTAGAGACTTGGGGAGAAAAAGATGCAGACACACCTACAGGATCTTATGTAACAACATGATTCAATATGGGCACACAGGAGGCTGGACTATGGCCATTTAAATATTGGGGATTTACTAGAGGGAAGGAAACTTCCTCTGCAATCTCAGTAGTCATTGCTTTAGACAGCCAAACAGTCAGGGCATCCCCAATGTATAACTGCTCCCACCTGGCCAATAAGGAAGTCTTGTGGCTTCCCATTATTGGGCCAGCTGTGACAGAGTACCCAGAAATGATCATAAAAGTCTCTTCCATAGTTAGACACTTCTGGACAAAAGTTTGGAGAGTAGCATAAGAATGCAAGTATAAGACAGCTGGAAAACAGTGCAACATCTTTGGATGGTTTTGCCATAGAGCATGTTCTCATGTTCCAAATGTCAGCATTTGTAACAATTTTAGTTCATACCGCTGGGGATGTGGATGGTATCATAATCACCCTCGAAGAGAAGAGCTTAAAGCAGATATAAAGGAGATGCTGACTTTGCTAGAAGAGATGAATGAGATAAAAGGAATCAGTAGCAAACTTCAGGAGCTCCAGTTCCTAGGAATTCAGTGAGGGGCTGAACAGTTCCTCTCAGAAGACAGGCTGTGAAGCTTTAGGAGCTCTGAATTACTGGTATCACTTTGGAGAGCCAGCATCACAGACCATAATGTAAAACACCATCCTGACTTTAAATAAACTCAAGCAAAACAAGTCCAAGAAGATGGTATATGTGCGAGAGTTGTCACAATGCCCAGAGACTACCGATGAGCAGCCCAGGCAGCCATAAAAAGAAGAGATAATCAGAGACTTAATATCTTCTGGTAAACCTATGATAGCAAAGCGGTTCAGCATGCAAAAATGACAATTAGATTGCACGTTTTGCTAAGAAAAGAAAAAAAACAAAACACCAAACATAATAAAGCAAAAAGAGCTTTTGATTCAGTCCCTTTTCTAAGAAGCCATATTCCATCTAAATTGGTCAGAGCGAAATAAGAATGTGGCAACTAACAAAAATATATATGTGAATATACTAAAATATCTGGATAACCTTCAATCTTGAGAAAAGTGATAAGATAAAGAGATATATCAGAATAAAAGGTAAATGGGGTAGAAAGTTCAAAGCACCACTTGATCATATAAACAGCCATTAGTATACTCAAACATTTGAGTTTCCAAGAGAGCAGCATTACTATTAGAAGTGGCCGCCTGAGGATCAGCAGAGAGTGAACAGGCTGAAACAAGAAGGTACTCACCATTCAGCAACATGATAACGAAGTGGGAGTACTGCCAGTCAAGATTAAGGGGAAGAAATAGTGTAGAACGGAGTAGAGATAGTGGAGGAATGAGGAGTTTTTATCAGAGAGGATGCATCTAGTAATAGCAGGAATCATTCTGACATGGACTTGCTATACAGACCAAAGCTTCTAGGTTATATGGAAAGAAGCTAAAAATGTGCCTGACTGACACTAAGAAAAGAAATTATCTTCAACATCCTAATTCCTGTTCTAGGTTTTTTTATACATTACTGTGATAATAAGATATTTTCATGACACTGGCCCTTAGGAGGTCCTGAAAAGGATTCAGGTTTACACCACACCCATGAATTCCCCACTAATTAATATACATGGTCTCATTTTGACAATGATTTAAGGCTTCTACCAGAAAACAAACAAATTTTATCAACAGGAAAGCAGTTGGTATGCAATTTATACTCAAGCTTTTGGCAGCACATTGAAAGTTTTACATCATATGCTATCCAGAGAGATTTGGCAAAGTGGCAAGGATGAACACAGCTGTAAAAAATGAATTATCAGAAGCAAAACAGCTGAAATTAAATGCTTTCCATCTATTGTAAGTCGATTAAAACAATGACTGAAATAACTATGAATAACTCCATTTGCCATAGTGCAGCAGGTCATAACAAAATTTCAGAATGGCAAAACTAAAACTGGTTTAATACAAAGGGTGATTTCACAGATCACAGAAGGGACACAGATCACTTCAGTGCTTTTAGCAGAATAAATGCCTTACAGTCTGGAGTGAAAGTTTGTAATATTAGCCCTTCTTTATACTTGAAATACCTTAAAAATAAGAGTTGCTACAGGTATATACAAGTCAGCTGAAAATTCATCCAGGACAACCTAAACTACTATGAAATACTTTGTTTCCCATTTGTTTCATGGATGTGACCTGTGAAATTGCAATCACCTGTGCTACTTTATAGTAGTGTACTTTATAGACCTTTTGCAAATTATGCAAATTCTTGTATGAAGTCCTGCCCTTAACCATGGAACTGGTACAGCTGGTACTTCACCATTCCCCAGCTGAAAATTTACTGGTAATTTGTCAATTCAGTAGACCCAGAGCTACTAAATCTCTCTGGGAATGAGAATCTCTTACAATTACTAAGTTCCTTCTTTCTGGAGTGCCCATTGCTTGCACAAGGACTTCTTTCCTCCTCTGCACTAATAAATCAGGAGAACATGAAAGGAATGGGTTCAAGACCTTCTATCAGTTGTCCCACAGTTCAGTTAAGTTTTGTCAAAGTAATATCCAGCTAACATTAAGATAAATAATCACTGAGTTTTTACTCTAAGTAATGTTACCATAGATGAAAATTACGTAATACTGAAAGGGCATAGACTGTTACTCAAACTAGTAGCTGTGACAGAGAACTATGTAGAACTGCTGTTAAACCTCTAAAGTAGTAGCTGCTGCAGTTAGTAGAACGTTATTGCAGTAGTTAAGGTTTACAGAGTCATTCTCTTTAAACATTTATCAATTCTGATTCTCCTCCCAAAAACATTACTTTCCGAATGTCAAAGCCCTTAAATATTTGCTGATTCAGCCTTTTGGTCTGAAACAGAGGAAACTGAACCAGTTAAAATATTCTGGAATATTCTGGCAACCACATCTGAATAAAAATTTTTATCTATACATATATTGTTCCCACACGAGACAAAACATGAGGTATAGATAAAAATACAGAAGAAATTCAGACAACTAATGAAATCTATTTAATACCAGAAGTAATGAGAAAAGATTAAAAGTCAGCTGATGAATAAAAACAAGCTGAAATCTAAATGCAAGTATGGCCGGCAAGGAGGGTGGCTGAAGACAGACAGGAAGTGTATTAAGGAAGTTCTATTATACAGAGCAAAAATAGGTTCTTACAAGAATACTGTTATTTACTGCATCTAGTGACTGCTATCCTTACCATTCACTGTATTTTTAACAGGTATGTTTAGTATAGGCTGACATGCAAGCACACGGAGCTAGGTTACACACAGATTAGGTATTTACTTTAGAGTTGGCTTTTAGTTCTTGTTCTGATGGCCCTTGTGATACAGGAAATTATCCTGAGATGTTTTCCCAGCTTGAGCCATTCTATAATTGCCTTCTGCATGTAAAATGAGTACTGCATAGCAATGAGGAAAAGATGTTGGGAACTGCTCCTACCAAAGTAAAAACATACGGATATTTGGCAAATACGGATGACAGCCAGGACTTACCATTCTGTCAACCAAAATGAAGAGTCTGCTTAGCTTAAAAATGAAGACAGACTTCAAGGTCACAAATTAACTGGAGCAAGAAGAATGTGAAAAAGAAGAGGGAGAATTCACATCAACAATAATGTCTGATTTATAGTTCCAAGCAAACACACAAGGATATATCACCTGCTATCAGCTTCCACACGATCAGCATGTTCACATTTGAAAGAGCTATCAGGTACACTGGCTGCAAGGCTCTTCTGCACCGTGAGCTTTTGAAAGGGTTTTTTTTGTAGTACTAGGGACTATCAGGCCTGTTCCTGAAGGTGACCTTTTTAAAGGGAGGTGGCCTTTGAGCAGAGCAGCAGCATGCAGGTTGCATTTGAAGTGTCTGCTGTGACATTTTAAATTGTACATGAGATGGTGCAGAGAAAAAGGAAGAAAAAAAAAAACCCCCAACCGATCTCGAACTTTGAAACCTGAACCAGGACAAATAAATCACAATTGTCAAATTATACATAATTGGTAGTGTATTAAAAGTAAGGAATCTATAGATAGTACCATCACCAGTTAGAAACAACTCTCTTGCACTGCATCAGGTCAATTGTAAAAAGTCACGCTCAGTTGTCTTTAGAGTTCAGCAGCTAGGGATATAAATTCTACCAGCAAGCCCATGTTCTGTAACACAGCTGAGCCAAACAATGAGTATTATGGAAGCTTGATCCTGGATATGGAGACTATAATGTTGAGGACTAGTAGACTCATACAGTTACAAAAAAACTAGATGACAGTGCCATAAATTCTACTTTTCCTCTGCAGGCAGAAAGTGACATGACAGATCTTCAGGCCAGTGATCAGAAAACTGAAAACTCTGAGAATAAAAGCTACAATTTTATAAGAACTGACATGGCTACAAGAATGTTTAATTATTACATCCGGTAAATGTTAAATCTTCATTATCAAACTAATTTAAACAGACCTTTAGTATATGCAGGTAAATCCAAAATAAGCATATAAAGCTAAGCCTTTACATAGAGGTATGTATTACAGTTGACTCAATTTTAGCATCTTTTGTTCTAGGGAGGCTGTGTGAAAGGAAGGGGTTTTGCATTTCTATCAAGTTTCCAGAACTGGAAGTTTCTTTCATGGGAGTTAATTTAAAATGTTCAGCTAGCTCTATGCCAGAGTTCCTCATTGTTAATAACCTGACTTTCATAATACTTTTATGCAAACAGGTTGTCATATTTTACAGACAAGCAACTAAAATCCAGAAAAAACAGCTGTTAAAAATGTCAGGAGCGCACAATTGAAATATGCAGACCATGGGGTGTTTTTTAGTAAATGCAGTTTTTATAGCACTTAGTATGTTCTAAGCACAGCTCCAGCTAACCTGCAAATTTCCAACAAGGTAAAAGTTGCCTTACACATTGCATTGCACCAAAAAGGAAAAAAAAAAAAAAAAAGAAAGAAAAAGGAAGAAGTGCTTCACAGTCACCTTCTGATTAAGATGCGTGGAATTTTTGTTAAAATGAACTTCCCAAAAATTATACTTTTATGCTGTCCTGGGCGCAAGGACTACACTCACCTTTTCGTACTAGCACCTGCATCTTCGCCAAGACCAGACTTTTTCCCTTCTGTTCTCTTTCGTTCAGTGGAAGACCAAATTCATTTCAGACCGGGGCAAGGTCTGCGCTGAGCTCAAAGAGCAGTTTTGCCTGTGGATGAAATACAGAATGCTGGTCCTCATCTGTCCTTCAAAGAGTTTCATGTGAACCTTGTGATGGATGAGACATGATTATCTGTCATTAGAACGAAATCTAAGCACAATTCCAAAATTGAAACTAATGCCCCTATGTACCCAGGTGGGAGGGAGCAGGGTGAAAGTTTAGCTCATCATGCACGGCTGCTGTTCCACCTTCCCCGCATAACTGTCACCACCATAGGCTTTGGCTATGTAACAGTGCGTGTACATACACATAAGTAATGTAACTGACTGCTATTAGGTTAGGTGGCATTTTAAGAGTGGATTAGTGATGACAGAAATTAAAGAGAGAAAACCTTATCCTTTACCTTGGATTTGCGCACATACACCAGTCATAGATCTAGAGAGACAACTCCACGCATAGCCCTGCTGCATTACCTAACTCCCCACAAAACAGCTGAGCCACTAGTAAGCCATGTTACACTCCCCCGCATACTTATAACCGTAAGTTTTATTGGTTTCTTTTACCTGACGCTGTAACACCATCACCAGCACGGACCGGGCTAACCCCTTCACCTCACAAACTACAGCTGCCCGGCCCAGGAACGGATGCTCACGAACGGGTCGCCTACAGCGCTGTGAGGAGCCCAGCCGCCCCCTCCCCGCCGCTCCGAGGGGCGCCGGCGGCGGGGCACGACGCACCCGGCACGCGACGGGCCGCTACCGGCCCCTCGAGAGCCGCGCGCGCGCGGCGCTGCCGAGCCCTCGTGCGCGGGAAAGCGGCGCGGCCGCCGCGGGCCACGTGACCGGCCGGCGCCATGGCCGCCGTGCCGTGGGGATCCCGCGTCGTGGCGGGGGGCGAGGAGGACGGGGACAGCGACGAGGACGGCTGGGATATCGGCGTCGTGCGGCATGAGCTGCAGGTGGGGCTAAGCCTCTCCGCTCCCGGCGCCCTCGAGCTGGGGCCTGCGGCCGGGCGGTCTCAGGGTGGGGTAACGTGAGGGAGGTGGCGTCGGCCTGAAACCGCGGTGAGGGGAGTGGGGCTCGGTGGGTCTCACTGAGGAGGGTGGCCTCGGGGAAGGGCTGCGGCTGGCATTTCCTCTGTGATTATTTGCTAGCAAGGTAATGGTGGTGTACCCTTAATCCAGGAGTGAATAAAACCTAAATTTCGGAGGTTTGTCTTCTTACATAAAACCTTAATATTTATTTAAAACACTTTTCTCCCCCTTAATAACAGACCCTAGTCCCTATTTCAACATGAGAATAAATTTGAAAGCAACTGGAGGCCTATAAAGCTGTTGTAGATCTTAAATCCCTGAGACTGTTTCTTGCTAACATGAAGATTTAAGTGCTTTTATTGCAGCTAATAGGTGTGAGGCATCTGATAGTGTGAGGTAGAGGGAGATTCTGCAAGGCTTTTTAGCCATTGGTTTGTCTCATGGCTGGAATTGGAAAATGGAAGTAACTGAATACTTGCCGTACTGTTGTTAAAGGTTATAGTCAGTTTTTCAGGGGCCTTGATCTTTAAATCAAGGCTCCTATCCAAAGATATATGTTATTTGGAAATTGTTGACTGAGTAGAACAAAAATAGGGCTAAATTATTATATTGGCTGTTTCTCATCTTTGGTTTTCTAGACACTAAGCAGTTATTAAAATCTTTACAAAAGTTGTTGGAAAGATAGACTACAATGTTCTGGGGAAAATGGTATAATTCTGGGTCCTCATGTTATGACTTCAAAACTTATAATGAAATATGACTTCCCTTCTTTCCATACCCACTTCTGTCTGCAAAGAAACTAGTGAATAGTCCTCCACTTACTGGTGTATGTAGGAGTTTTGTATAATCTAGATAATGCGAGCAGCAATCTTCAGCTGCATCTGCAGCTTTAATAGAGAACAAATCTGTGATGCTTTTGAACTTGAATCAGGCAACTGTCTGATGCATAAACTAGTCTTTTGGTCAGGGCATTTTTCAGCCAAATCATTTATGATGCAGCAACACAAATACCTCTGCCACCACAGGAGTAGGAGGAAAGAGGAACGGTAACCCTTTCCAGCAGTGCTGGAAAGATTCATGCTGTGAGTGATCCAGATTCATGCTGTATTAAGCCAAACAGCTAGTCATTGAGCTATGTTGCCCCAAACTCTTAACTTTTATGTCTGGTGGATATATGTTTTTAATGCTGTGCTTTGCAACCTATGAAATGTACAAAAAAAGGTACAGAAATGCCTTGCAATATTTTCCTAGTGCCAAAAGAAGAAAAGGAATCTTAATTGAAATCAAATATCATTAAAAAAAACGGAGAGCAGCGTAGGAGGGTAGCAGTTCTGTTGAGAAAGAAGATATTTACATTTTCAGAGAATGGAACCTTTCTGAAAAGTTAATTTAAAACTTACATTTTACAGTAGACCCTAAGCAGGTCTACAGAGATGGAAGAAGGAAAGTCTTACCTTGCTCCCCACCCACCCCTTCTCCTCGTTGTCCTTACAGAGATCACTAGTGCTTTTATACTGAAATCAAGCTGTAGTTTTTACCTTGAAACAGTTACTAGGTTTTGACTTAACTTTGCTTTGCTTATCTAGCAGTTGGATCAAATATTGCAGGCAGACAAGAATGACGCGTTAAAGAAGGCTCTGTTTCGTGGTGATGTGTCATTAATTGAAGAACTCTTAAACTCCGGTGAGGAAAGTCAGTTATGAAGTTGAATATTTTTCATTGAACTTGGCAAGAATTCTAAGGCTTCGAAGTTTCTCATTTCAAAATAATGTGTCGAGTGCATGTAGGAATATGTGAATGTTTCCAGTACAGGATATAAACTCTTATTTTAAAGGTGAAATAACTTTTTCAGTGACTCAGCATGTAGTATTCCAGCGTATGCTTTCTAATTTATATTTATTTCATTGGTCAGGAGCCCTGAAAATTGAGAAAACTATAATGTGTGAACACTGAAATAAGGTGTTTCTTTGTTTTCAGATGCATCTTTAACCTGAAAATATCAATTACAAACACTGAATTTGAGGTGACTTAAATTGAGAGTGAAAATTCAGTGGGTGATCTTACTTTGGTGTTGAAGGTTTCAGGGTGGGTGGCAGGAAGGGGAGGCTGGCTTTTTTGTTTTAATTCTCCCCCAGTTTGGAAATTCCTTTTTTTTTTTTTCCTCGCTCACAGGACTGGTGAGTTTCTGGTATGTGCCCTGTGTAATACTGCTGTCCTGGCAACATCAGCTGGACAAAGATTTTGTGATTCCGAAAGGTCTAATAGGGTTTATGTGGCATTTGTCACTAAAAAGTAGTTTGTCTTAACACTAAAAGCGTTTCTCCCTGTTCTGTTACTCAGTATTTGTCTGTAATGTGTTTCTGTTATTCAGTGTTAGGAGGATTGGATCACTTACTGAAGCATCCAGGGCAATCAAAAACTGCATAGCTGAGTTGACCTGCCTAGTGATAATTGTCAGGAAGTTCTGTTTCGGCAAGCAAGCAGAATATAGTAGCCAAGAGCTTGTTCTCTGAGGAAAATCTGTCTTATAGCTGGAAGAAAGTAATTTCCTCGTTAGCAGTGGGGTTTTCTGAGTTTTAAAACAATGACATTACTTGCCCTTTTAGAAGACTGTTTCTCACCACAGTGGGGGAATGGTTTGCTTTTTAAATTAAGTAAAAACTATTGCACAGGCTGAAACACAGAGGTGTAATACTGAGTGAAATACATCTTCTGTCTTGCTTTGAGAAAATATGTTCTTATTTATAGGTAGAGTTTTTAGTGATGTCTGTGCATCAGATTGCTTAATTGTTTTGTTACAGCCATCCATTTTTAATTGCTTGTATTTCAGTCAAACAGCAATAGTTCACTTTCCATGTTGATGCCTGCTACGTAATGAGCTGTTCTGTGCTGTTGTAAGATGATGATAGGTATCTGTAAGAGCGTAAGGTCAGGCCAAAGATTCCTGTAGTCTAGGGTCCTGTCCCCTGAAATGCACAAGGCAGTATCACAAAAGAATCTGTCATTTCCTGAAAATATGATTAACAGTAAATTTTGACCCATCCAATACTGTCCTGCAGAGCAGTAGAACACAATGCCGCTCTAACAGGGAGGTGTTTCTGCAGAAAGGTAACATTGTCCGTCAGAGGATCGGTGCTCAGTCAGATTAAATGCCTCCAAAGTTGCCTTTAGTGCATGTTCAGTAGAGCTTGTAGGAGGCTCACTACCAGTGCTCGACCAAACTCAGGGTTTGTGTTGGAAGTGGATTTCCTTAGCAACAGTCGGGGCCGTTCTTTCAGGTAGAGTGAGAACGTGTTGTCTTCTGGCTTGCTTAGCCATTGCTTTAAGAATCTTTGGTGCTGAGGCAGTTTTACAGAGCTCCTTTAGGAGATGGACAAGCACAATGTCTTCTCTTACCCCTCCTATAAAACGGCAACATACTAAGAACAAGTTTCTGAAGTACGTGTTACAAAAAGTAATGCAAGGAAGTAGCAGGTTTAAAAATGACTTGGGCATTTTGGTCTGCTTTGGGAGTAAAATACTTAACACCATATAATTCATATGTTCGTTTTCCTCAAATGGAATTAAAAGTTATGACCTCATGACAGTTTAGGCTGATCAAAGATATAGCTACAGGCAAATCCTCTTTCCTGTTCACATTCAGCAGTCTGTTCCACTCCTGTCTTTGCTTGAGTGCTGGAGCTCATCTGATCTTTTGTGAGCCAGTTCAGGGAATTAAAGTAGTAGTAAACTATGGGAGTGTGTGTGGGGGGTGTATAATTTTTCAGCCAGTTTAGGACTCTGAACCCTGAGTCAGATGGGAACCATAGCTGGCCCAGCAGTGGGAGACATCAGCAGCTCTGATTTAACTCAGCTTTAAGGTATTGTAGAACCACAGCACAAAGTGCTGACAGACTTAAAAGAAATCGATACTTCTATTAGAGAGAAGTCTTCTAGAATCAAGCATTTTAGAACTTTTTCCTCAGATAAATTTGGTCTGAATGTGACTGTATTCTAATACTAAGAGCTGTTCTTAAACTAAATGAGTCTTTCAAAACCTCTTTTTTTTTGTGTCAAACATGGAATTATTTAGCATTAAAAGCTGTATGTAGAGGTTGATTGTAGTTCTTCAGGCATTACCTTGTTAACCTTTTTGAATTTGAGGTTACATTTTTCTGTATAAAAACAGCCTTTCTACTGTAACTGTTAGCCACAGTCAACAAAATATCTAAAAGAGGTACCGGAGAAACTGTAGTAAACACAGAAAGAACATGATTCTTTTGCTGTTCTTTTGCTTCACCATTACTCACGTGCTTCATATAGTTTCTGCTGTGGAGTATGTCTGGGGCCAGAACATATTTCTCCCCATTCCTGGTTAAAGAGGAGGATAGTTGTCTGTAACTGATTGTAGGAAAGAATGTTGTATCTGCTTTGCCTCCTAGACATAATTTGTGAGGTTATGTGACTGGCAAGGTCCTCTGCTCATGCCCAGAAAGGAACACAGAGGGGCAATGGCAGGTGGAGGACCCCAAATAACACCGTGGCCCAGCTCCTCCCAGGCCTGTCATGGAAGCCATCAGCCCATCTCAGGCTCATCTCCAGAAGCCCAGAAGAGCAGAGAGGCCCAAGGGCAGGCAGGAACCCAAATTATGGACTCAGAGGAGGGGACTCCCAGGGCTGTCATAGGGCCCTAGTGCCTGGGTGCCAGCGAATGTAGAGACGAGTGACTGAAAGGATGTGCCAGCCACAGGAGTGGGACAGGGGGTCAGAAGCCCATGTGTCTGTGATGCCAGCAGCTAGAGGAGATATATCTATCCCAAAGGGGAGCAGGATGAGACCATTGGTGCTTTCTGTGTTCACATGAGTGCTCTCTCTGTCTGTGTTGATCGGTGTGGTCAGCGGTGTATGTGTGTGCCTGCTGGGAATACACGCTCAGCATCAATACTGGTTGGACCTGGGGGTGTGGAGCTGCGGCAGCTTCACCTCTCTCTGGCTGTTGGATCTGGCCTGATTTTTCACCAAAATTTTTTTTCTGGGCTTCACTGTTGCCTTATAGGACTTCTTAAGGGCCATTTTAAATGCTAAACTAGCACTGCTTACTTCAAAAACAGCTCATGTAATGAGAGAGTCTGAGTAGTAACCAACGGGAGACATTTCTGGTTCAGTCAACAACTCCTATAACCATGCAGCCAAGAAGCAACATGACTGTTACTGTTTCAGGTGTCCTTCCTTCGTCTTCCTCTCAGACTCTAGCTGGTTTGCACTGTGACTTTCACACTGCGTGGTACTTCGAGGCAATCACTACAAAGATGGCAGGAGACCATGCAGGCCAAACAAGCTGTAACACAGCTTTGACATTCCATTGCCAAAAAGACCTTTCTACTTCTAGAACTTAGAAAAAGCATCGGCATCATGGCAGATGCCGTCTGCTATAGGTGTAAAGAAAGCAGCAAGGAAAATACCTTCTCAAGAGTTTTAGTAAGTCTCTATATGCCTGCCAAGTAGATCTTTCGTCACTATTGTTCAGATATGTATTAAAATAAAAAGCTCTAGATGGGAGCTCTAGTTACATGGACTGCTTTTCTTCTTAAGAGGAAAAGGGACTTCTTAAGGCTGACAGAGTGCCAGCTTTCTGCTATTCCTTTCCTAATAGTGTTACTTCAGTGAGCTGTTGGATATCAGACTTTCTAAATTCTTGAAGTGACTAGTCTACAAGGAAGTTCAGATATGACTGCTAAGGGACGCTTGTTGGCTCCCTTTGTAGAACTTGGCTGTGGGCTTCAATGACATGTTTTGTATACTGCAGACAAACTGGCGTGCTGTGACATTAAGGGCTGCAGATAGCAGTATGCATTACTAAGAAGATTTGATTATAAATTCTGTGGCTTGCAGGTATTAGAGGTGCCAGAGTGCTTCAACACCTGGCTTTCATTGAATGGTTACTTCTTTACTGAGCACTTCTACAACTCTAGTGATCTTAAACAGTTGAAGAATCAACCCCAGAGCAGTGACCTGTTACTCCCTCAGCTTTAATGACTTTAAGTTGCTACACTGAGCACATCTTTGACAAACTACCAAGGCAGGGAAAGTAAATACACATTTTGCGTGAACAGGTATGCATGTAACTCGACTGTCACAAATTTCTTAGGACAGTTTTGTTTTTTTTCAGAGCTGTCTCTTGTAAAGAAGTATTTTTGATTATCTATAATCGCTGTTGGACTAATATGGAACCAGCTGATGGAAACTTATAGAGGAAGTAATATTTGAGGAAGGATTGAAGGAAAGATGATTCCTCTTACTGCAAAAATGTATAGAGATTTTTATTTGAAAGTTGTCAGATGAGTATCTCGGTCTGGTACTTGGTTCTTGGTGAATTTGGGAGGGCTGTCTGGCAAGCTTACTTCTAGCCACAAAGGAAGATATGGCTGTTAATAAAGAGTAACAAACAGATCTGGTGATTGTGACTGAATCTTGCATAATTTTCTATTTCTTCTTTCTATTGAGATAGTATTTTGTTAGTACTGAATGCAAAACAGGTATCTGCTAGTTAACGAGGAAAGCTATTGCACATAAGTGGAGAAAACAGAGATTCTGTGCACTTCTCTGAAGTTATTTTTGCAGCTAAATTTATTACTTGCATTTTTTTTTTAAATGTAGTCTTTCTGTGGTACTTAACTTCTTGGATTGGGAACTGAGCTTCCTTGGTGTCAGTTCTAAAAGTTGTTTTCTGGTATTCTAGATAAAGGTGTATTAAAAAAATGAAAATGGTATGAGACTTCTCTCCCTAGGACTAAACGCAAACAGTGTATAACCTTTGTAATGATACATATTGAGAGTAAGATTCATAAAATGCATGTTTAATGTGGTACAGTTTTATGATTTTAGTATCTTAAATTTTGACAGGTATAAGCATAGAGTCTAGCTTTCAGTTTGGATGGACTCCCCTGATGTGTGCTGCCAGTGTGGCTGATTTTGCAGTAGTGCGTCTTCTTCTGGACAGAGGTGCTAATGCATGTTTTGAAATAGGTAAGATGTGAATGAAAAATACTAGCCAGTAATGCTCAGTACCAGACATTGTCCTATCCTTATTCTCTTTTTACATATATAGGGAAAAAATCAAAGTTCACAATGGAACTGGGACCTAGTCTAGCTTTCACAGTTTTGAAGTAAAAGTAGTAGTTTTAAAGTCAAAATTCTATTCTTGGAACTGATCTGGATTCAGTTGATGGGTTTTCTTGTTCTTTCACTCTCATTCTGTCTCTCCCCGCCCCCCCCCCAGTCCCCAAGTACTTTTTTAAAAAGGGTGTTTGGAAATACTTGTTCAAGAATTCTAGGATAAAGTTGTAGAGTTAAAACTTCCTTTGTTTGATCCTGTTACGAAGTATGTACATGCAGAAAACAGCTAGAATCCCAAACAACAGGAATAGCTTTCCAGTTCGTGGGAAACTAGTGTGGACTTCTCTAAAACTAGAGCACAATTTTTCTGTTAAGTGAAAACTGTTCTTCAGTGTGTTGCTGGATCGCCTTTTTCTGCAAGAGTTCAGTGCAGCTTCTTAGTAATATCAGTTCCTCTGTCAATTTTTATGGCTTAATAGTAACTTTTTCCTACTTAAACTATGGTTATTTTCCTTCTTTTTCATTATGTTGGAAGATTTATCCAAGTTCAAGAAAATGCATTGCAATACAGAAGAAACTGATGTGACACACCATACTGCCAAGTGCATAAAAGCAGTGATCTTGTTTTCCAGTAACTTGCTGATAATTATAATAGTAGTAGACTGAAATGCAGATGGGACAAATCTGGCTCTGAAAATTTTCTTGAACTTCTTAGCAACTGATCAGAGTATGAGATTAGAGTAGATTGTCTGCACCAAAAGCAATCATGCCTTCAAATTATTGTCCTTGTTAGCCAACTTCAGAAAACTTCCATGTGGCTGCCTACAACTCATACCTGTTCCTTGTTTATGGCTGTAGAGAGCTCTAAATGAGGCAGAAACTGCTGTGGGCAGCGGTTTCAGCTGACCAGTTAACCAATGTGTATGGCATTTTTTCAGTGTGTGACCAACTGCGTTTGCCCTAAGTGGCACCTTGCTAGGATCAGGTTTCTCAGCTTGTTTCCCTGTTAGTCTGTGTGGGGAAACAGTAGCTAGGGCATATGCGCAGCAGAGTACTGTCCAGCCAGGAACAGTCTTGCAAGTCATTGATTCGGGTCCGGCCATGTGTGTTCAGTAAAGCTATGCCATCCAAAAGTGGTACTAAATGTCACTAGTCCTGCTTCTTTTTTTACATCAGCAGGCAATCACATAAGTGATCCTATACTAATTACCCTATAATGCTTATAATCCTAATAATAGCTGTACTGTTAATCACCTTTTGTCACCTTTCAGTCATTCTTTGTAAGTAGTTACTTAATTTTACCCTTTTCGGTAGTCATGAAGAACAGGGAACTAATGTAGCATTCACTATGTGATGGGATCAGAATGTAGCATCTTTGAGGAGTAAATTCATGGCTCTTCTGGGTTTTTCAGCTAGGCTGAACATAAACTGATCTTTTTTGCAGTCTCTTACCAATTTTTCTCTGCAAAAGAGAAACCTGAGAATTCTAAGGTGTTCCTTCCCCTTCTCTTGCTCACATGTATAAGCTATAGGTAGGCTAACAGAACTGAATTTCCCACTCTTTATCACTACCTGAAATACTGAATACAAATACAACTACAGGTTCCTCCTAAATGTCATTACCAGATTAGGGGTGCTTATCACTACCTTTGTTCAAAGTCCTGCCACCTTTCCGTTCATGTTGTTATTGATAACCAGGTTAAACATTTTGAGTAACAATCTGTCAGTGTATCAAGTAATTTACTGAGATGTTAATTGCTTACTGTTCAGGAGTTTAAGTGACTCTCTGAAACTTAATTTTTTATTTAACATACTGATTGATGTGTGTTAGAACTTCTACATGAGGTAGTTGAAAATTAAAAGATGGTATATTAAAAAAACAGATGAATTTAAATGCAAAACTAAAGTCTTTGGTTGGAGGGCTGCGGGACAAGAAGTGGTGAGAAATAAAGAAAGTAGAGCAGATGCGGTAAAGTACATAACAAACTTCTCGTGTTTAAATATAATAAAATCTGACCTCAGTTGAAGAATAAAGGTGTTAATACGTACACGGTCTTAAAATTTCTACAAGAAAGTTAGAAAATATGTTGTAACACTTCATGGTCTGGTCTGAAGTAAGTACAACTAAAATCATACTTGTTCAAGGCATGTCTGAACTTGTGAACAAGTTTGCGCAATAAGCAAAACAGGCAATTATTCAGATGGCAGTCTTCTAATAGACTCTAGGGCCAACTAACTCGCTAAGGTCCTTGAGGTGTGATGCTTCCCACATCTCTGTAGGAGAACCATGGGAAAGGAGATCTCCCCTGTTCTGTGGGCAAACAGCAGTGGTGTACAATTCTGATTTGTGAGCAAAGGTGGCATGTAACACCCAGCTGGCTTCAGAGCTGGAATAAATACGCTGGTTCCTCCTGATGAATCTTTATGGACTGTATAGATGGTCTTTAAATCCACATCTAAAACCATACTTTTAATCCTTCTCTTGCCACTACTGCTCCATAGTAGTCTAGTTTAGTAAACTTACTTCCTTCTCCTTAAGCCCTATAATAAAGCCTTGTTACTTCAACTGTCCTTTGTATGGGCCTCTGTTCTCCCTAAAATTGATGTTGCTATGTGTTTATAATACATTTCATGCACTTTTTTTTATCCATTGCAGTTAAATTCCTGTAAGCTGTTTCTCCCCTTGACTGTGTTTTGGGGGGAGGTGGGGAGGAACAGGGAGTGAATATACTGGTGTGGAACAAGATTTGAGAAACAAGCATCTATATTTAAACTCCTACTGGGTTTTTTGGGTGCCTAAGAAGTATCCTAAACTTCAGTAGGAGTAGATGCTTTACTACTGCCATTCACTCTGATCTTTCTGCGTATCTTCTCAGATGCCTTTATCTTACCTGATAATTCTAGTGACTTTAACTGGAAGGAAAACAAGTTTCTTACCCTTTTCTAAATGTCTTAGAGTATCAGAACGTGATTAACAACTCTTGCAAACGTAAAGGCTTTTAAAGGAACTTCTGGATTAGCATGGTATTTACATATGTAATTCTCTAACTGTAAGTTTCAAAACAGATAAGTACACTGTGCTGATGGCAGCATGTACTGCACATGCTTCAGAGGAAAACATCTTGAAGACTGTAGAACTGCTTCTATCAAGGAATGCTGACCCTAACCTTACTTGCAGGTACCAAAAAAACCCCATGTCTGTGAATACAGCATAAAATTTAATATTAATATAGAGAGACATCTTTATAGACATAGCTGCTGTTGGTTAAGATGACGTGTACTTCATTAGCTTTTTATAACTTTGCTGCTGTCCGTGTAAGGAAAGATTTGTGTCCAGATATTTATTTCTCCTAGTACGGTCATTCATCTGAGTAAGTAAGACTATGATCAGTTTTATCAAATTTAAGTATGTTACTCAGCTGAACAAGATATAAATTTAAGATTAAAACTAACTTAATACTTTGATAGACTGCAGTATAAGGGCAAGAAATATGTCCTCTGCCTTTCCCAAATCATATTGCCTCTTCTGTATAAGGATGTAAGTTAAATCAGTTAATTCTTTATTTAAATTCATGTCCTCCTTTTGAACTTTTTGTGGGTATCTAGCTACATTCCTCTCACAGACAGCCTCGTATAGAAAAAGAAAATTTCTCTGTAAATAGAATACATTTATTCCAGTGCAATCTGGAATAATCCAGATTGAAAGGAGATTTAATCTCCTTTTAAAAACAAGTAACAGCTTGTTTCTTGAATTACCACTTTGTGTCTCAGCAGTCTCAAACAGTGCATTGTGAGATGTCTGTAGTTGCATAGTCTGATGCAATGTTTCATTTTGCATCAAAAAGAAAGAAATTCTGGACTGACCCAGGATAAACTGTCCTCCCTCTGCTGGGAAAAAAGATATTGTTTGGGTCAAATTGAAACTGCTTGTTTTTCAACTAACTGAAATTCATTTTTTATACCACAGCTCTTTCACCACATTACCTGAGATATGTGGACTGTGTAGCCCTCAGAAAGAACAGAATTGGAGGCCTGTTGGTTCTCATTAGTGGAATTGTATTACTCTGGGCCCTGAACCTCACTGTGAGCATAGTACTGATAGACAAGGAAGAAACATAGTTGTGCTGAAGTGCCACTGATGTCTGGTACCAGATTTAAATGCCATTCATTTATTCTTACCAGAGAGGCTAAAAATTGTTCATGAAAGAAGAGAAAGCTACAGACTCTGAAATAATTACGTATTGTTGCCGTCAGATAGCTGGGTGTTAGGATAAACATCCTGCTTTAAAAAATGGGGGAAGTCTTGGCATTATTAAACTTTGTCCTGGGTGTTTGAAAATGTAAGCCAGAGTGCAAAGCTGCAGGTTTACATTAGGAAAGACCTTTGGCTAAACTTTGGGGGGGGGTGGAATTTGGATTCTGACACAAGAGATGGGAATTTTAAGGGCAAAACTTTATTTATAAACTTAGAGTACGTTATTCATAGTTGGTCTTTATATACAAATATTTATTTGCTATCTCTGTTTCCTAAGACCTTGTGCTAACATGTGAGTTATGCTTGCATACATCAGATACAGTGCCCAGTTGTGGTTTTTTTCACTTTTGCAATCGTAGTCTTTCTCAAATGAAAAGATGAATTAAGTGACAATCAGATTCTATGTCGTATTTGTACCAAACAAAAATAGAAGTTAGATGGCAAGGTCTGGATTTTTCAAAAATCTTCATGCTGCCTTTTTTCCTTTCCAGTATTTGACATGGGTGCATACCGCTCCATCATTACAACTGCTCGGGCAGCAGCTGCTGCTTCTCATGGGCTTCTTTCACTGTGTTCTGAAACAGTGGGATTAAACACATCAAACCAGGTTCTGTGAAGATAAGGGATCAAAACAGACCCTCTATATGGCACTGCAGTCCCACTTCACCCGTTTGATTAGAGCAAGCAGGATGTTCTGTGGGAGGACATTAGAACTGTCAGTGAGTTGAGATTATTGTGAGAGTACTTCCTCTGTGATCAGCTTACCACAGGTGTTAAGAACTAAGCTTCACAGTATTTGGCTATCTCAGCACTTAAGAACTGGAATGATTTTAGGAAGCTTCTCTTTTGTCTGCCAACAACTGGAATGTGTGTGAATGCAAAGCAGAATACTTAACTTTGATGTAAGGTAGAGTTTGGTATTTATCCTCGCTCTGTTGGGCTGTCAGGGCAGTCAGTAGGCTTTTTTATTTCCTGTCATCTGGAGGTGATACACAGAAACCTGAAATTTTTTTTTGTCTAATTCATGAAGTGTGCGTGGAGCAGGGAAGGACTAATGAGAAATAAACTGATTTTTGACATGCAGTCTAAGAAAGAAGATGGGTTTAGGGGTGGGTAGGTAGATGGTTTCTTTGCAATAGGATAGAGTACTGAGGAGAAAGTATTCAGTAGAGTAACTTCTGAAATTTTTGCTAAATCAAAATTGGGAACTGAATACTGATGGGTGTAAAAACAGTTTTGTTAATGAGTATGTAGTCTGTCAAAGCATAAGTGCTAACTGAAGAGTTTTGAAAGACAGACAAGAAGTAAGGTAATGGCTAGGTGAAACAAGAAGGCGTTAAGACCTGCTCTGTATAGTCTTTGTAGAGCTACTATAGCCCGAGTGCTTCATTTAAGTGAATGCTACCTTGTGAAATTTGTTCTGCTTATCTTGTTTCATTCACCTCCCTCTTGCTCCAAAATGTAAATTATATACTTTATCCTTTTGTAAGGCTTGGAAATATTTAAGCAGTCTTTTTCTTAAAACCTCTTTTAACCTGCAGTGCTTTCTTAAAGGTATGCTGGTTTTATTAATGTTAAGCTCTGATTTTGTTATAGGCAGAAGGAAAAGGCATGACCAACTGATAACTAAATTACTGCTGCTAGGAATACATGTCATAGGTTGTTCAGTAAATACAGATTTTAGTAATGACATCCTCCAAGTTCTTGTTTACATAGAGTAAAAGAAACCTAATGGCTTTGCCAGTAAGGAGAGTGTTTTGAGTTGATGTTTCATGCCAATAGCTCTTTGTTAGAAGAAGGTACAAACAGGTGAGTGACTGAAACCTCCTTTATTTTGACATAAGCTCTTTGCCTCTTGTTCTGTTTGGGATATGTGGAGGTTTGATTTTGTTTGTGTGGCTTTTTTTCCCTCACTCTTAAAATTTCTAGCACAATTGAGTCCTGGTCAATGACAAAGTCTTCAGTGTTTCTGCTCTAAAATGGTTATGAATTTTGTGTATGTTTAAAGAAAAGTCTTCAGAAAGTCTTTGATTTATTTTGTTTTCCTTTTTTTAGGGTGAGTATTATAAGAACTAGACCTTTGTCTGTCCTTTGTCATTGTACAGATTAAAAGTTGAGATTGAAGCATGCTGTCATGTACATGAATGCATATACATGAAAATACAATCACTGCTCAGGTCTGGTATTAAGTTGCCTACATATGTTCACTTATGCTTACATTCAGAGCAGTTTTGAGGAGTATCAAAAATGGTTTATGATGAAAATTTTGGTCTGTTTTGCCCTCTTGAGAAGATGATAACGGAAGGGGGAAATTTTCATCGCAGTGTTGAGATCACAAGGTAGGTCTCTCTTGAGGTTGCATAGTCAGAATTGTGTAACACCTCAATTTTAACAAGATATTTATTGCTACTGATAAGATAGTAAGTCTGCACTGCCACATAATAATTTCAGACCTTGACATTATCATTGTGTGGTAGTTAACTATGCCAAATGACAAACAGTACGGTTCAGCAAAGGCAAATAGCCTGGGAAAAGTTAATGCACTACAGTGCATTTTATGGCTGGGCAAGAAGATCGGGGAATTTAATACTGATTGAGTCAAGATCTTCGATCCACTTCAGAGCAAAAAATACCTTGTGATGTTACACTATATTATACTTCATGCCTTTCAGAGAGTTTTTTATTCTAGCACTATGAACTCAGGACAGAAAGACATTTTATTATGTTGATCAAACATCAGGACAGCAGGAGTAAATATAAAAAATCAGATGCAAAATTACATTTATCAAAGTACTGTGTTCCTCTGGGCTATGTCCATGTATCTCTTCCCTCCTCTTATCCAAGTTAGGGAGAAGTCAAAAGCATGGTAAATGTGCGAGTTCTCTGAGTTTGGAAGAGTAGCTTTTGAATGTAAATGTTGAGGCTTGTTCATCAGATCTTTTGGTAGGGGGAAGGAGTCTAGACATCGAAATAGATGATTGTACTTTTCCCACCTAGTATTGACTGTACAGTGGTACCAACAGGCTTACAACTGTTGATCACAGTTTCTGGGTGGAGGTATAAAATACTCGGGGACAGTAGCAACATTAGATGCTATTTTTAACAGAGGCATTCTGACAATGTACTGTGGTGTTTTGGAATGTCACCGGAGCAGCCTTTGTGTAAAACAGAAACAAAACCTGCACTGAAATCCATTAGCATTATATCAGCAACATTCTATCACAAGTATATTAAACTTCCTATCGTTGCCACTAGCTTACCCTGATCATGGGTTATTTGCATAGAATTGGTTTGTTTTTTTTACATGACAGAGAATTGCCCTTTCATTAGAAAGGTGGAGTAGATTTCACATGTATGTACTGAATTTCTTGGCTGGAGACTTTACCCCCACTTTGAAATTAAAGTTGAAAATGGCCTGAGAAGTTTATGATTGTGTGGATAACTCATTTGTTTTTCTACTTTACGTTAAAGTATAAATGTCTTCAGCTAACCCAGCTTGCTTGTAAAAATGTGATGGAGTGAGGATGAAGGAGGACAGGGCAGGATAATTGGGAATGTCATAGTGTCCTGGTTTTGGCTGGGATAGAGTTAATTTTCTTCCTAGTAGCTGGTACAGTGCTGTGTTTTGGATTCAGTATGAGAATAATGTTGATAACACACCGATGTTTTAGTTGTTGCTAAGTAGTGCTTACACCAGTCAAGGACTTTTCAGCTTCCCATGCTCGACCGACTGAGGAGGCTGCAGGTGCACAAGAAGCTGGGAGGGGGCACAGCCAGGACAGCTGACCCCAACTGGCCAAAGGGACATTCCATACCATGTGACGTCATGCTCAGTACATAAACTGGGGAAAGCTGGCTGGGGGGGCCGCTGCTCGGGGACTGGCTGGGCATCGGTCGGTGGGTGGTGAGCAATTGCACTGTGCATCACTTGCTTTGTATATTCTTCTATTATTATTATTATTGTTATTATTATTATTTTATTTTATTTCAATTATTAAACTGTTTTTATCTCAACCCACGAGTTTTCTCACTTTTACTCTTCCGATTCTCTCCTCCATCCCACTGCGGGGGGTGGGAGGGAGTGAGTGAGTGGCTGTGTGGTGCTCAGTTGCCGGCTGAGGTTAAACCACAACACATAGCATAGAGTTCTGCCATCCCCATTGTTAATTTTTATGCTAATCCCTTTTATTATCACATCCTTTCTATTTTTCTAGTCATATGAAGATAACTTTGTAGCTGTCTACCTTCCCACCTCCGTGTGCTGTAGAACTTAAACAGATGCCTTTTTTAATTTTAAAACAATCATGTAAACCAGAAGCAGAAAGGTACAAGAACTGGCAATCTGAAATGAAGCCTAAAACTGGGGAACCTGAAACTAAGCTGTCGCCTTTTCCAGCCCAACCTTCTTACTAGAGCTGTATGTTCCATTCTCCTAACAAGTTCTGCTTCAAGAAGGTAGGGGACTCTCCTACCTTGCTCCAGCAGACAGTGCCTGGAAAAAAGTATCTTGCAGCTCACAGTACACTAAAGTATGTTCTTCCAATAGTACTTGTTGTATAGGGTTTTCCATCTCATCACTTAAAACCCCAATAAGCCAGAAAAGAGGCAAATAGCTTTCCTTCTGTTGCTGTGGACTCACTGTTACCGCTTCATTTCTCAGTTCCAAGCTTAATGTACAGCACTGGAGTGGTGAAACTGGCTCCAGAAGCTTCTGAAGGTGCTTCCTGGTTATCTGAAGCAGTGGTCAGTTTGCAGATCGATAGGCTAAAATACTGTCTTGTAGCATCATTTCCTTGCTTTGGGATCTCAGTAAGAAAAGATTGAGACTAGACTCATAAGGTTAAATTGTTTTCTACCTGCTGTATTTTTTTTCTAATGCTAGTGATACACTGGTCTAGTTAATAAACATATATCCAGTTATGAAACTTTACATACAGCTTATACTTCTTAAGATTAGCAACCTGAAATGCTGAATTTTCTAGATATCTCCCCGATGGAAGGAAACCTGTGTCTAGATGGAAGACATCTTCTCTTCCCCTCCTCCCTCTTCAGAAGTTTTCCAGGAAGATGAACTTTGTCTTGCTTGAGAGCATGATCCCAAACATAAGAATTTGTGTTTGTCAGGTGTGGTGAATTCTGCACCACAGATTCAGCTTAGTAGTAACAGACAGGTACTCGGGACATTTTTCAGTGAGATAGCTAGCTGTCGCTGTATCACCTGGTTTTATTGTGGCTGGTGGTTATCCAGGATAGGAGGCTCCAAGTGGTAGCTTTTAGGGCTGTTCCATTCCGCTTGCTCTCTTGTTGATTATGTTTTGCCCCATTTTTTTGACAGGATCAAGAGGTTCTTATAGGCTCACTTCATCTTCTTGTACCTTTGTGTAGATGTCACATACAAAGTTTTGGATGGCCCTGAAGGCTGAAAAATCTTTTGGTTTTGTCTTTTTCTCCAGCCTTAACATAAAAGCAGGGAGACCTAAAGATAAAAACAAACAAACAAAAAAACCCCTTTCATTTGCATGAGACCAGTGAAGAATTTCTTACTTTTTATTTAGGTGCTGCACAGCTGAAGCAAACATAGTTGGAACAGACATCATGCTTAATTAATAAATTGCTTATATGCTTTTTTAGGATTTTTATTTATTTTTTATCACTTGAGTATCATGTTCAATATGGGCAAATGTCATGTGGCAAATCGTGCCATACAAAAGGACTTCACAGGTGTTTGGACAAGAAGGTCATCTGCAAGCCAGATTGCTAAAACACGAATGTCTGCATGGTTCCTCAAAATGACGAAAGGATTCTTCAGATCTTTTATCTGGAATGGTTATCACTGCGCTTTCTATGTACATTTTTAGATTGAGTACGATGTACCAGTACATTTAATTTCTGTTCAACTTTAGCAAGAAACAGTGGATTTGGCATCTTAAAGCTTGCTGTTGTATTTGCAGGGGTTCTTTGCAGGGTTAGGAAAACAAGATTTGTTTTCCCTAATGTTCTAGTCTCCCTCTTGTGGACGTACATGTAAATGGACCTTGCTTTCTGAGGTGGTGCCTATACAGCATGTGTCCAAGACATTAAACGGTACCCCCTCATATATAGTGATGCATAAGTGCAATTGCAAATTTATGCAGTCTATATATGTTTCTACCCTGACACAGCTTGTAACCTTTGAAATTAAAACTCGAACATTAAAATGGAATGCTTGAAGTACTAATTGCGTATTCATGTGGTGGACCTTTTAAATGTCATGTTTATTGGGTTTTCCTTAAAAATGGAGAAACTTTTTCAGTGGCTTTAATGTCATGGAGCTGTTGCCTTGATTTCAGATACCATATCTGTAGTACTGTGCAGCTGTAACCACTACAGGATGTTCTTTGGAGAAAAGACTGTTCTGTAGCCTCTGGACTTTTGTTCAGTATTTTTCATTTGGAAAAGCAAAAGGTAATTGTGAGGTAGTAGCAGTGTGCATGTTCGGGGGGGGGGGGGGGGGGGGAGGGGAAGTTGAGACCAGAAGAAACAAAAATGAAAACAGGCATGAATGGACTGTTTTTGCAGTCAGGTGTAAATACTTCAAAGGTGGTAGCATGGAAAGTCTGTCAAAGGCTACCTGCCACTGAATAGAAATAAGTGTGGAAGTGAGTGTCCTCGTTGGGCAAGAAAGTTTGATTTTGTTGCTACAAATTATTAATTGTAATCAACTTCTGTTCATCCTTTAAAATACTGATATCTGTAGATACGAGTATATGTGTATATATAGATATCTATATCTCGCTATCTCATCAGCTGTTAAGTTACAGGGGCAGATTGTAGAGTGTTTTCTCTATTTTTATAGTAATCTTCATAGGATCACAGGGCAATTCAGGTCAGAAGGGACCTCAGGAGGTCTCTAGTCCAACTTCTTCCTTAAAGCCACCTCCACTATGACATAGGGCTACGTTGCCATCTGGTCTTGAAACCTGCCAAAGATGGAGACTACAAAACTTCCCTGAGCAACCAGTTCCACTGATTGACTGTGCTCCATGGTAAAAATATCTCCTCATATTCAGTCAGAACTTCTGCCTTTGCAGTGTTGATGGACTAAATCGAATTAGTTATAGACTGATGCAAGTCTTTTAATTTCATTACCAAGTTCCTTTCTCTTATTGACTGTATGTCTTGAAGGCCTGGTTACCTTTCATTTTCCTTATCTCCAAGTAATTGACTTTTTTCCCTATCGTAAGTCTCTTTCAAATTTGTAATATGACTGGATTTATTTCAGTGTGCTTTTAACTGTGTTTACATAAGGCAAAATATTATCCTTTTGTGAATGAGCAGAGCAAAGAAAGGTGAGTAAAGCCTTAGTTCTAGCAATACTCTGGAAGGAGGCAGGAAGTCTGTATTTTAAGACAGCTACTTCGGTATACATACGCTTTTTGGGGTCCCTCTAGTGGTTGGTATTGAACTTATTATTAAGAAACACAATATTGGATAGAGTGACCCTCCGCTCAAGTATATCCTAACAGATAGAATAATCTTCTGACAGCAGATTTTTGACACAGAGCTATACATTAAAAGCAATACATGATAGTTTTTCAGGAAAAAATACTGCATTTTAAGATACAATAAATTTTAATTGAACATCACTAGTAAAATATTTTAGCTTAAATCTGATTACTTCATAGTGACCAGAAAGTACACAACTTTGTCCTCCAATACTGCATTTTTTTTAATTTTTTTTTAATTCTGAAATCTTATTCTACCAAAGAATAAGTGTCAGGCATCTGGAAAGATACTTTTCTAACAGAAGCTTTTGAGCAATATTTTTTTTCTTTCAAAATGCTCAGAGCAATTCACAATGGCTTCATCTTACAAGCATCTCAATAGAAGCATAAGGTCAATAGACTGTTGTCATTATGGTTTTGGGATATAAAAAAAAAAGAATAATGGGAAAGGTGGTGTCTGTGAAGTACTCCAGCAATTGTAAGAAATAGTAATATATGTAGGAGCCAAAGCATCAACACATACGCTTCTGGCAACAGAAAACAAAAATGGGATAAAGGACAAATATTTTGGTGTGCATTTAGTTTTAGTACTGGAAAAGTTAAGATTTTTTTAGTATGGTATTTGTATGTAATTCTCTGAAGACTCCTCTCGGGAGGGGGGGGTCTGAATGTTGATAACACATGTGCACCCTGCGCTGTTGCACTGCACCTGTGCACACCGGCAAGAGTTGTGTGACCCATGATTCTTTTGCTTACATTGGTTTTACCAGACAGGGTTTTGCAAGTATGTACATAGTTGTTGTTCTTAATATTCTTCCTCTTAAATATTCAGTTGTGATTTACAACTTGACCTCCACAAAACTGCATATTTCTTTTCAGAACGTTGGATTTAAATTAAACTGTATGTAGAATTTGTCACTTAAGCTGTGTCTTTTAAAAATAATTTTTGAAGTAAAAAATGAAAGTGTCTGCCACTTTTTTTTTTTTAAATTGAGGCAAAAAAAATGGGTGATTTGCTGATATTCTCTGCTTTTACGAGCGTGAAAACTCTGATCTGCAGTTATGCCTGTTCCCTTCTCATTAAGCTGGTCTGTGTGCTAAATGCGAGGCCTGTTGCTGGGTCTGTGGTAGCAGCAGGAGGGATGGTCTTTAAAAACTGGTTTTGTGTAGTTCAGAACCAAAACAGAAATGGTTTAGTCACCAAGCTACCGTGTTTCATAGCTGGGACATGTTAAGGTAATTTGTGTGTTAATGCACTACTTGGAGGTGATAAAACATACATTTATTTATTTATTTATTTATTTATTTATTTATTTATTTTAACTCTTTCTCCCAGAAGTACTGTAGGTCTATATTCTAACTCCTGGAAGAGACTTGTTTAGTTTCCTCTAGGTTTCCTTCTTATGGAGGACAACAATTGACTTCTTGACTTCATTTCAATCAGAAAATAAATCCCAACTCTTAAAATATTTAAAAATTGCTAACTGGACATAAATGAGTTGCTGAATCTGTACGTTCTGTTGACCCTTGCGCTGCAGTGTGAATGTGGTGTCTTGGGCTTTCATCCTCTGATTAGTTCTTCTGCAGAACAGAGAATCTTTGCAGAATTGAGGTGCTTTACTTGATAATGCAGTTGGATTTTGATATCTTGAAATAATTTTTTTCACTTGTCCCCTTTTCTTTCAGGAGACAAATGACTCCACTGATGTATGCAGCTAGAAAAGGCTGTCCTCAGGTTGTTGCTCTTCTTGTCGCTCATGGATCACACATAAACTCCCAAGATGAAAATGGATATTCAGTAAGTGATTTGCTTCTGTGTGTTGTAATTGATAAAAAATTTTAAAAAGCAAGAACCCACAAACTTGTTCTTAAGTACAACTTTCTCAGAAATACTCATTGGTATATTCTGCTTTAACACCACTTTGAGATTCTTTTGCATTACTTGTCTTTGTCTTCAGATTCTGCCAGGTAAGAACTTGTGAAGGTTGCATTATTGATTGAACCTCTGTTCTTTTTTGCTCCATATGTAAACTTGGTAAAACGAAGATGTTCTTTGCAGGCATTAATATGGGCAGCACAGTATGGACATAAAAGTGTAATTCTAAAGTTGCTTGAGCTGGGAGCTGACAAAAATCTACAGACTAAGGATGAGAAAACAGCAGCAGAGCTAGCAAAAATCAATAAACATTCAGAGGTATTTAATTTCATTTCTCTTTGAAATGCAAATTCTGTGTTTTGCCTCAAAAATCTGTTCATTAATTGTATTATTTTCTGTAGAAGTATTACTTTAATAACTAAATTATAGCAGCTAGTTGAATACTTGTGCTTTTACATCTATATAGACTATTTTCTGTTATATCCAGACCTTTCACAGGGCTTTAAATACTATATAGTGATGTTTTGGGAACCTTCCCCCCCCCCCCCTCCCCCCGAGAATCCTTGACTTCAGATTTAGAATACAGAACAAGGGATTATTCATGTTAATAATGTTGATATGAGAAGTAGAAAAATAATGTGTTGGTTTTTTCCTGTCTGCCAAAGTATGTGAGAGACTCTGGATATCAAACTAATTTGCAGTGCATAGTTTTTGATTGAATTTGGAAGGGAAAAAGCTAAAGCTAAAAAGGGAGGGAGTTGGTACTGGCCATCTTCAAAATCCATTCTCGGGAGGGAAGAAGGTGTGAAATAATGTAAATTGGTCATGAGATCATTGGAAAACCAGCCACTAATTATCAATGTAGAGAGAGAGCTGCTGAAGACAACATATATTCTCCTAAAATAAATCTGTTTACTGCTGTTACCAGATGATGCAGTGGATCAATCGGACCAGATTTCTGTGTATTTTGCTTTGAGTTGCTCTTGCCAGTGATGTGGCTTTTTGCAGTGGCTCTTCAAAAATGTATAATTCACTCTAGTGAATTGTAATTCACTTTACAGTTTTCCTCCCTCCCTCCCCTCCCCAACTCCAGGGCTAGGCAGGAGGAAAAATGATAACTATGCACAAAGCTGTCAGTGTAGGCTAGCAAGATCAGTGTCTGAGGCTCAGTGATCTGTTAGCTCAGGTTACTGAAAGGGGCTACAAATGCTTTCTGCCTTTGATAAATGACTTTTTCAGCAGGCTACGGCCATATAATCTTATAACACGACTTTCTCTGACGTGGAGGGAATACAGGCTCCTCATACTTGAGAGGTGGGTCTTGCCTCTTGACCTGTGAAGCACTAACTTTCACACAGTTACTGCAAAGTATTGCAGATGGTATTGAGATATTTCACGGTCATGAGCTTCTTCCTGCTTGGGGGTCTGCTCTTCAGGCTGGTGACAACCCGAGGGGCTGTCATATAGACTATGTCTGCAGAAACTGTATCTGGGAGGGGAGATACTTTTCTTACATGTTGTACTGGGTGGAGTTATTTTTCTTCCTAACAGCACGTATGGGGCTGCATTTTAGGTTTGTGACCAAAAGAGTGTTGATAACACACCAGTATTTTAGCTATTGCTGAGCAGTACTTGTGCAGCATCAAGGCCTTCTCTGTTTCTCACTCTGCCCCCCATGCCCAGCAAGGAGGCTGGTAGTGAGCAAGAGGTTGGGAAGGGGGCACAGCCAGGACAGCTGACCCCAACTGACCCAAGGGATACTCCGTACCATATAACTTAATGCTCAGCAATAAAATTGTGGGGAGACATTTTTCCGAAGTGGCCATTGCTTGGAGACTGGCTGGGCATTTACTGGTCTGCTGGTGGGAGGTGGTGAGTGGTGGTAAGTGGTGGTGAGTAGCTGCCTTTGCATCACTTAAGTTTTGGGGTGTTTTTTTCCCTTCACTTATTAAACTGTATGTATCTCAACCCATGAATTTTTTCTCACTTTTACCCTTCTGATTATCCCCCATCCTTCTGGGGGAGAGTGAGCGAGCAACTGGGTAGGGGCTTATTTGCCAGCCAGGATCAACCCACCACACATACGTATATGTGTATATGTATATAAAACTGGCTAGTCACCTGAATTTCTGGAAAGTGATTTCACCATTCCTTTAGGTTTATTAAGGTTCTACTTGTTTTGCTGAATTTTCTGGTAACTATCTCAAAACTCAGACGGGCAATTCAGTTTCTGGAATCCATCACTGATGCATAGTGATATCTGGCAGAAGGCTTGCTTCTTTAACCAGTTGAAAGAATCCCTGTCTGTCAGATGTAGTTAACTTAGATTGTCAGTAGTAAATTGCTAAATGTTGGGTCCATACATGCACTGGAAATCGAGACATTAAAATAGTCGTATGCCTTGTGTTCTTTAGACAACTAATTCCCTCGAGTGTGTAAAACTCTTGTCTACAAACCACAAAAACGAGTATGTTGGTGTATTGCTGCTTCTGTAGTGACAGATGCTAACTTTTTTAGACTATGTTATATATACTGTTTTGCTCTGCGTCAGTTCATCATTGTGCTGGAATTTGGTTAATTCAGAAATGCTCTTGATAAACTCTGTGGGCTTAGTCTTAACTCCTCATTGTAGTTGTATGTTTAGAAAGTGGTGGCAGATGTTTCATGTTCCCTGTAAGTAGTAATTTATGGTAGAACTCTTTGTAGTCTTACTCCTGTGTATTTCTTTATGCATTTTGAGATTGAATAATAATTAATTCATTTTGGCTCCTTCAGATTTATAGTTTACTCTCTTTGGCTGCAAGTCACTTGCAAGGGAAATACCATGAAACGATTAAGCAAGAGGCTATCTACAAATTTCTGACAGCTGTCCCTGACCACAGAGTTGGGTAAATACAGTCATAGTGTAATTTTAGCTTATAAACATTCCTTAGAGATTGTATTTGTTCATATCAGTGATTAAGTTGCACTGATATATATTGTGTATTGTTTGGAGTGCTACCAAGAGTCCACAGTAAGTATATTAACGTATTACTAATTTTTCAAGATTGCAAAGTTCCTTTGCACTATAAACAAAGAGCGTGCTCTAGATCTTTCCTTCCTTACACTTTGTGTAAAGCATAGTAGAGCCAAGGTCCAATGTCACTTCAGTTCATTTCAGCTCTGTTAAATTTGTATGCTCCCCTGTTAAATACTCCTTGTTGTGTGATTACCTTCATTTGATGTTAAATTTTTCATGCTTTCACTGAATACCTGTTTTCAGCTTTGTGCCACCAGGAAGAGCTATGCCCTTTTCTTTTTTTCTGCATATATGAGAGTCAAAATTAAGTATGAACACCAGTTAAGCTCTAGAATTTTGCATAGTATGCCCCTGACCCTGAAGCTTGCAGGTGTCCTGTGACTGAAATCAGCTCCTGCTTCAGCAACTTCGAAGACCTCTGGTACGGTTTTGTCCCAAAACATGTTGGCTAAGAAGTCCTTCACAAACCATCCACTTGCCTCCTTGAGCTGCATGGTCTTGAGAAAACAACTTCCAGTACCCATAGTCTGTTCTGGTTGGTCAGATTGATTCTTTGTGTCCCTGCTCAGCCAGGTCATGCTGAATTTGAAATGCCATAGTTTTGTATCATTAGGCTGATGGCAGTTCACTAGGTAGCAGTTCACACTGAGGTAGTCTCAGTCTCAGACAGAATACCTCAGTTCGGACAAAGCCTCACCAGGTTCTGTTGCTAGTTGAATGTATATGTCAGTCAGATTTTTATTCTCTGGTCCTTCAACCACAGTCGTCTTAGAGGTACTTCTTGGAGCAGAGGGGTGAAGGCTTTGCATGGTAAAATCAATTATCTATGCTGTCCTCTCTGTTCTTGCATCTTACTGCTCAGAGGTTCCTGAAGGCATTGTTCTGGGCCTATCTCCCCATCTATGAACCAGGTCTCCTATGGGATCTGTCTGCTCCTTGGGGATCATCTTTTGAGTCCCTGTATACTTGCCATGAAGGTGACGTTCTTTAAATAGCTTGGTCTTCTAGTACTCTTCACAAAGATTCGTACTCCTAGATAGAGTCTGTACTTAATGACCTCAGTGTTAGAACAGATCTCTCTCTTTTTTTAATAAGTTTAGGTTATTTAGGAAGTTTCCCAGGCTTTTTCTGGTATAAGGAAATAAACGTAACACTATGCAGTAGTTATCCAAATGGATTTGGTGCTGTTGAAACCTGACAGTGGCTAGAAGACATTCTACCAGTGCCTGGATAATCTTGATAACTTTTTTAAAATAAGACACTGAAATCCTGAAGCCCACTTAAAATACTTTGTGGCAGCCAGATGTCTAGCTATGCAAATATAATTCTGTATTAGGCAATTCTTGGGCTTCCAGGATTTCACAATGTTTCAGTAGTCTTTTTCTGAACTCTGCTGGTTTTCTCTGCATCAGATGAGCAACTGATCTGTTTGTGTGAACAGGCATTTCTGTCAAGCTCAAGGATTTTTATATTAACAATAGATAGTTCTGATGTTTCATAACTTTGAGCATTTCTGGTAATTAGTAATCAGGAAACAGTCCCCTGGAGTATACCAGATGTTTGGCTGTTAAACGCCTATTCTTACAAATATAGCTTATCCGTTTCCACACACACACATACCTACCCCCTACTGAGTTCGTTTTTTTTCATCTAGTGATAGCCAAGAGGTACACTGATACCTGTGTTTACTCCATCATAGTTCCTTGAGCTGGATGTCTCCTTCCTGCCATTTGCCTGCATCATTTTCATCACAGGCTTTGCCAGTTGTCTTCTCAAGCCCCTGTTCTCTCAGTTGCTCCTAATGCATCATCTGGTACTGGGTATCAGTTGTGCCCCACCATGCAGGGTCGGTGAGTATAACTTACCATCCTTGCTGTTGTCATCCTTTTGTCATCCTTAGGTAGTGACTGTAGCTTCAGTCATTGCTGTCTGCCATCCTGATTAGACAATTGTCCTGGCTCCAGAGCCCTGGACTATACAAGGGAATGCACATACCTGTCGGAATTTACTTTCTTCAGCTCCTGGATTAGGTCCTTTTCTGGTTCAGGGGCTTTCAAGTTACTGTCTGGATGCTGAATAGCCCTTTCTTTGATCCTGGGAAAAAATGTCCTTTCCTTGCACCTTTAGCAGAACCAAAAGTCTTGAGTTACCCGACGACTCCAAAAAACTTTGCAAACTGGGCACTTGGAATGCCTAAATAAAAAGATTTCATCACTGCAGGTCATTCACACACTGTCTCTTCCCCCCGCCAGTTGCGGGGCATTGGCTGTACATACAATGTTTGGATGTATATGTGAACTGCTTACTTCAAAGACTGGTTGTTGCTGTCTGTGTGTTGCGGGGGGAGGAATCGGGCAGAGGATAACACAATTCTACACAACTTCATGGTAGTGATGATGGCTTTAAACTCTATTAAAATGATTTTAAACTCTTTTTATATTTTGCCTGCTGGGAGAAGGCATGCTCACAGAATTATTGACTTGTTGCAGTGTGGAAGTTGTATAAACTCCTTTGTATGTGATTTAGGGTGTCCATCCTCATAAAGGGATAAGTATACTTAAATACCAGAAATCCTGGAATGCAAGATTCTCAATGTGCAAACCTGAAATATTTTCTTATGTATTCAGAACAATTCTCAGAAAGGTCTGTTTGGGGTTGGTGGTTTGGGGGGCGGGGGTTTGGGGGGTGGGGTGGGGAGGTGGGGATGTTTGCTTGCCTTTTTTTTTTTTTTTTTAACAAATTTTAATAGGAGCTCTTTAAGTCTTTGATGTGAAAAGGGGGCAAACCTTCATTTCAGGGCCTACAATAACACGGAGCAAACTATCTCTTAACTCGGGGTTTTGGCAAAGGATTTGCTGTAGCAATTGCGGTAGTCCTTTCTGCATTTTGTACAATTTGCTTTTTGTTTTAATTCTGTTCATTACAGTTGTTCATCTGATTGTTGAAAGCTGTTTAGATTTTTTTTTTCCCCTTATATTTTTTGTATCTTTTGGTAGGGCAGGGAATCAAAATTGATAGTTTACCTTTGTTTATAAATGTTAAACTCTGAACCTACAGTGGGTTATACTACTTCCTCAGTCTACCTTCTGAACAGTAGTCTTCTGACAACAAATTTCTTACTGGACTAATTTCCACTATCTTTCATTATAGACATTCCTGTTTTCTTGATAACCTTTTTTGGTTTAAATGGAACCAGAAGGGTAACAGTTGTGGGCTGAATCCAATTTATATGAATGTTATCTGATAAGAATCCACAGTTATCTTCCTTAACCCCACAAATTTTTCAGGCTTTTGCGACCCAACTTTAAGGTTCAGTTGGAACATTTTGTTACTTAAAATGATGTTTATTTATGAAATCATTCCCTTTAGGCTCAATTCAACTCATTAGAAAAAACATTTATAAAATTTTGATAGATTAAATTGTACCCCATGATGCTTATGAGATACTACTGTCATCAGTAGGTGTGTACAGCTTTAGGTTGCTCCCCGGTGCTTTGTCTGGGGAGCTTTGCTATAGTATTTTGTTATGGATGTCTTTTTTTTTTTTAATTTCCACTGTTTTAATCTCAAATGTCATTAATTATATTTACAGTTCGTATTCAACTTTTGATGACTTGGAAGTGTTTTTACATGGTCTTGGCCTAGAACACATAATAGGATTATTGAAGGTAAGTTTGTGGTGTATCTGCTATCTGTAAAGTAATCCATGAAAGCAAAATGCACCTATAGCATCAAAAAAAGTTCTATCACTATTAGCATATTAATTCAAATAAATTTATTAAATTAATTCAAGTAAATTTATTAAACAGAAGTTTATATATAAAGTGTTAAGTTAAACTGCAATGGACTGGATTGGATTGCTTATTTGATTATGTGCATTAGTCACAACATGATATTTCTAAACTAGAGAACTCTCATTACTTTGATAATGGTGTTGTGTAGCTGTTTTTGTTTCTGAAAACTGAATTAAAACATAAGTGAAAAAAATTAAGTGAAAACTGTTTTCTTCTGAAATTCTTTTTGATGGCAGAAAACCCTTTGTTTTATACAGGAAAGAGATATAGCTTTAAGACAACTTCTGATCATGCAAAAAGATGAGTTAGTACAGGTCAGTTTACCACTTTAGAACTTGATTTAGTTCTCTTCTTAAATGTTTTTAATGTCTTAACTTCTCTTTATAAATGTCTAACCTTGTAAGATTTTTTTTTTTTAAGATCTGTTTTCAGAATCACCTGCAACTTCTTGATTTTTAATGTGAATATAGACAGACCTTTTCTAAAGTATGTAATCCCACAGATCAACCTTGAATTCTGTGAGTTGAATTCTTGCACCTTCTCTGCCTAGAACTGACTATGAAGTGGAAGTCCCCAGTATTTCTTTGCTGCAATGATGTGGGAGTTGGGGTGAGCAGGAAATAGTTCCGTTTTAAATTTTAGTTCTTACCATTTTTAGTATTTAAGTATGTTTTCCCTGAAAGGAAATCGGTGCTAGGATTAGCAGTAGATAATCCTAAACAACTACTTTAAATGTGGTCATCCTTTGTGAGGTGGCAATTTCTGTCGGAAAAATGAGAGCCCTCTTACATTGTGGAATCTCATATCCCACACAGGCTTGTGTGGGATATGAGGGGAAAAAAAAAAGAGGAGGGAAGATTTGGTTTCTTACTGTTTACTGCAGCTAGGAAGGTTGGTATTTCACTGTTATCCAGGAGTAAGTGATACATCATTACAAGGTTTCAGTTTCCAGTTGAGATAGGGTGGTTGCTTTTCCTTAGTCTTCACTGGAATTACTCCTGTGGGAAATGAAAGACTTCCTGTTCTTATAGGATGCCATAATAAAATCCAATTATAGGAGTCTCCTTGGAATAATGCAAGTACTTTAGGCCGCAGGATTCTTCTGAGCACTCTGTACCTGGTCTGGGATACCAAAGATGCCTCATTAAAATAGCTGCTTCAAGCCTGCTCCCTGCTACTGATGCTATCCAAGTCCTCAGTGTCAGCTTTTTCCCCCCTATTCTGGTACCAAGGCAGCATGTGTTCTAGCAGCTGGAATGGACGTTTGCATACAGATGTTAATATTCCTTCAGAGTTGGTGTCACAAGGATGTTTCGCATGAAGTTTTGTCTTGTAACTCAGTAGAGTTCAGTGTTTTGACAGAGCTCAGAAGTAATTCTGTATTCTCAGAGGATGCATGTATAGGGAGCTTTGTCGATGAAGAGATTTTTAGGAGTTCACTTAGACCTAAATATTATAAGGCATGTCAGCATGTTCTTATGTTACTGCTTTTCTGAAGCCTCGGGATTGTGCCCATTGGACAGCATCCCGGTGTAGGCTTTTTATGAATCCTAAAGCCCCCGTTGACAGGAATTTTGCTCTTAAAGGAGATTTTTGTGGCTTTGTTCTCATCATTGTGTGAGCTGCTGTCTTGGTCATGATTGCATTAAACTGCAGATCTGACTGAGTATATGTTCATGTTGATCGCCTGTTTTGATGTTGTAGTTGTTAGTTGGTTTCATCCAGGGGACGCTGGGGGAAGGGGAGAGAATTGTGGACTTCAGTGAATGGCTAAGCCTTACGGTTCCTTCACTGAAGAGGTATAATTTCACACAAACTGGTAACTTCTGTTTCAGTGTTCTAACGTGTTTGGGGCTCCCTATTATAAAGAGGGCTTTTCTGGACAAACTGAAATAAATATGTGGATCAGCTGCTCTTGTACAGGAGGATAGTATCTATACAAACAGAATTGTTTTGCCTCTTAGCTCTGCAACAGCAGGAAACAGTTCTTGGAAAATAAGTCGTGCTTTGTGCATGGACATAAATTAATTAGTGAGTGTTCAATCGAGAATTTAAAAAATGACATAACACTCCTGGCTTATTAGCACTTCATAAGTTATCCTAAATTCTTGATGCAGTCTAGTTTTAGAGCTCTACTAACAGTTTCTCCCCACACTGCTGATAGAACAAATCTAATCTGTTTCCTCGTAACTCCAGAGTTGAAAGTTTTTAGTGTGATGGCAGATCTTCAGCTAACAGCCAGCTCTTTTAAAGAGCCTGGATCTTATTACTACAAAGATTAATGATGACCTCTGATGGATGCCTCTGAACCAAGCTGTTTTGTATCCAGAGAACTGGGGAGAAATCCTGTCGCTAACATGATACACTTTCCTCCATCAAACAATATCAGAAAGATATTTTCTCTGTAAATATCTTTATCTGTATTCTACAACAGAGCCTAAACAATGACTCTTTCAAGCTGAAATCCTTGCATTCCTTAAGCTTATAAACTGTTCCATACTGAGACAAGTCTGTTCAATATACTGGGACATGTCTATTCAACATTTGGAGGTTTTTGTCTGATTCTGTGCTACTCGTAACACTCGGATCTTTTTTGTCTGGTTTTTTTGAGCATTTGTCTCACAAGACAGCGACAGAAGTAATTTTACTTCCTGATGCATTTAGGACTAAGATGTTTCCTTTCTCACATTTATTAGCTTAGAATAACAGAAATTGGCATCCTGATCTGGATTTGAGAATGCATAATGAAAAGTTGATACAAGAAAATTCAAAATATAACCCAGGAGTTTAACTTCATCATTAGAGAATTATCTGGTCTGTGTGCTTCCATATCACAGTTCCAGGACTCTCCTTCCTCTGCCACCCCCTCCCCCCCCCCCCCCCCCCCAAAAAAAAAAAAAAAGTATTTGATATTTGGCAGAAAATTGTCAGGTTATTAAAAATAGCAGCCACTTGGGCAAGATGGCAAGGATGTAAGAGTTCATGCATAACCTCACCGGTTTTATCTGAGAAGTATGTTGTCTTCCATGTCTTGAGGCAATCTGTTATTTACCGCCTCTTTTGTTTCCATCTAAAGGATGACAGAAAAGTCATGCTGGAGCATGAGTTTGGGGAGTGGATTTTCAGGGATTGGTTTTTATTTATTTAAGTAAAGAATAAAATAGATGCTGTTAGAGTTGATGTGCCTAAAATCAAAATCTAGACTGCGCATTGTCTGGTTTACAGATATAAGCAAGTTCTTGTACAACACTTGTGCATTCTTAAACATATGGCCACTTCACAATAATAATTGCATTATTTGGACTGCAGAGCATAATTGAACCAACACTAACTTAAAAGCTTGCTTATCCATAAGGAAGAAGGTCTTCTTGCACTGTGCTTGTTCCATGCATTCATCATTGCATGAATAGTCAGGTTCTGGGTAACCCTCATGTTCAGCAGAGATGGTCTAGAAAGGGAAAATATGTCTGCTTTGAGAAGTAGTTTGGACTGGGCTATCTATTTTCTGTCTCTAAGTTCTGCACCTAGTACTTCTGAATTCAGAATTACTGTGGTGGTGGAAGGCTTTATCTGTGATGACTTTTATCACATTCTTTACTTCCTAAACCATATCTTCAAGATGTGGTGGTGCTCAGTCACTGATCCATTTGCAGAAGGATGGAGTTATGTTTTATTTATAGGGAAGCAAAGTACAATATCTTCCTGCTACACTGATCAGAAAGCTGTATCCTGATTTGCTTGTTCCAGGAATGAGAATATGGAGTCAAAAGCAATCCCAATCTTCACAATAGTTCCTGCTTTAAGCAAGACAGTTTTAATATTCAGGAGTAACTGCCATTCTGTCCTTGGAAGAGCTCATTTGATTTGTTAATTAAAAGTAAACTTACTGCTCCTGTATAAATCAGCTTACTTCTGCGTCGTGAAATAACTGCTGTAATCTTTTGTAAGCGTTAAGAAAACATTAGTTCATACCAGATAGGGCAACAATACAAGGCAAACCTGAGAACTAATAAATTGAGCAAACTTACAGCTCGACATAAGTAAAGCAAATTATTTCTAGGAAACCCAGATCTTTCTCTCTTAAGGCTGCTAGTGTTATTTACCAAAGAGACTTGAGTACAATTTGTTCAGGTGCCCATGGCAACCTATTGGAAACTCAGAAGTTCTTGACATCTGTAGTTAAACTCCCAATTAACCTTGTTGGGATTTTACATTACTGAAGAACTTACTTGTCTATAGACTTATAACATGGTTTTGAAATGTTTAAAGACACACTTGTGAGCCCATAGTTACATGTTACCTGTCATTTCTGAACACCTGCTGGAGAACCTGGAGGACTATTTTATGGAGCCATGATGAACACTGGGCATCAGAAGCGATAGTCTCACACAAAGCAAGCATTTCTCTAGGCACCTTCTCTTCCCTAGAATTGCTGCTTGGCACCATCCGAGGAAGAGAGACTGCCTGGCGTTTTGATCTGATGTGTATTGTCACCTGTTCATTCAAAATTCTTTCTGCAATAACTACAGAAAGCTGGGAGACTGCAAACACTAACATCTTACAGATTTCTGAGGCTGCAGCAGGGAAATTCAGGTCCTCGCAACATCAGTGCGAGCCCTGTATGTTCTAGCTTTGGAGACTGTGGGATCCTTGCGGTCTCAAATTCCAGAGTGGTCCGCTCCTGCTGAGTCCAGGTATTCAGCTTGGAGAGTTAGGAACAAAGTCATACTTGGAGCTGGCATTGCAAGGTTTTTTCACTTCTGTGGAGAAGCATCCTTAGGGCTGCGAACATCAGAAGTCCTGTGTTGCACAGCAGCCTGTCAGATGAGCAAGAAAAAGTATTGAATGTGCCACAGAAGCACTTCCCTTTTAACAAATGGACTATTTTTTTTCTTTATTTAAGTGTTCTGCAAGAAAATTCTCAGCCTAGGATTTAAGTATGGGTTAAATTTTAATCTGAGGTAGTTGATGGATAACACAGCTGACAATGTTTTCTGTGCCAGGCATCACTTGGAGAACCTCAGTTACGTAGTGTGTATCTTCTGAAGAAAATTGTGCTTTTCTTCAGCTAAAAAAGACAAAAAGCCTTGAACACTTCAGAACTTTTCTGTTGTTGTTTGCAGCATTAGCCAAGAGTATAGAAGATGAACTGATTTGAGCTTAGGGACTGTATAAGCTGATGTCGAGTAGTATTTAGGCTTGGTCTTAATTTGAGCCGAGAAACCTATTCTGAGTTTATAAGTATGCTGTCCTTCAGATGTATAAAAAGGCTGCTTTTACAGGCTATTCCATGGTAGAAACATCCAGCTGAATGTCTTTTTAACACATCATATTCTCTCTCTCTACTAGTTTATGATCATTTGAGGTTTTGGCAGTGTGAACCAACTAGATTTCTTTGTAGAAGTAACTTATTTTTAAAATGAGATTCTGTAAGAAAATAAGGTTTTAGAAAGAGCTGTCATTTCTTATAAGACCAGTTTCTCTAACTGGAAAAAAATACACACCCAAAAGCTTGTAAAATCCCTTCTTAAAATCTGGCCTCTTTCTGTAAATTTCTCCATTTGATGCTGATTTGATAAGTTTCCATTCTTTCTTTCTGAGTTAATGCTGTATCACCATCATGATGATTGGTTATTTTGCTATACGAGATGACTGAAATGATTCTGAAACAGATGAGTGCAACATCCTAACAACATAGGGGTACTTATAAAAATTGCTACTAATTTTTTAATAAACGTTAAACGGATTTTCTGAATATCCTATGCAATTTCAGTTTGGCTCTTCCTCAGCTCTTGTAATTTTGTTTTGCATCATTGAATAATTTCTGTGGATTTCTTTTTCCTTTGGCAGTTACATACATTGTAGTTGGTTGCAATAACTTAAAAGCATCTTCTTTTGACTCTTAATAATTAGAAAATCGCACAGTAAATGGTACTGTACTGTTATGTCTAATAAGTATTAAAAGTAAATCATATTTGGAATTACTCTTTAAATTTAGATTGGCATTACAAATCCTGGAGATCAACAGAAACTCCTAGATGCTATTAATGAGCTACAAGTGGAAGAAATAAGAATTGGAGACCTCCCTGAAGTAATGAAGCTGGAATTGAGGTATTAACTGCATATCTAAGGAAATGGAAGTGAAATATGAACTATTTAAGGTCACTGCATTATTTTCTGTAGCTCAAAGGAAAAATTCTCTCACACCTTATCCCATGCATAACATTCATGAGATGGCATAACATTACTCCAGTTAGTGGATTATGAGGGCTGGTGGGAGGTGTGTTTTGTACAAAGAAAGTTGGAAGCATAGATTCCTGTTGTAGGAATCTGTTTATGGGTTATATTGCTATTATACGCCATTACTTTGGCCATCTGTTTGAGTGGTGAGTTCTTTCTTTGTACCTCAGACAGGGCTTCATGGCCTTGCTGTGCAGGGTTTTCACTACCTTGTGTTCATATCATAAACTCTGAAACTGGCTTCTTGGGCTCCAGTATTAACTCATTCTTCAATTTCTCTGATAGGCTTCAGTGAGCAGATTTTTTTTTTTTTATTTCTCTGTGGAAACGGGGTCTTGCCCCCCTTGCTTCCTCGTGCTTCAAGAGCGTTGTGGACCCTTACAAAAACCCCACATGATGTGCTCTCTGTAATTCTCCATTGTGTCTGTAGACAAGGCAGGCTCTGTTAGTCTTGCAATCAAATTTGTCTGATTGTAAGATGCAATAAAAACGTGTGGGAGGGAGAGATGCATATAGTTTCTGCATAGGGCTTTAATTTTCAACTGATAAATTAATTACTCGTACATGTCTATCTTAAATCATAAATGTGACTTCTGTATAGATTCAGGATTTTTTCTTTGGTTTTTCTCTTCCACTGGAAGCAGTTTTAACTGGCTTCTAAAAGACCTCTTTTTTTTTTGTATTACAAATTAAGAACTTCGTAAGATATTTTCCTTATCATAGAATATATGTATCAGTAGAAATAGGTTTATAAGGAAACTGTTTTTTAAGAAAGTATTACTCCTTCAAACTTGCATTCCAACTTGATATTTTTCCCATTATAGGTTCTTTCTTACAGCCTTAAGCATCACCTCTGCAATACCTCTCATACTTCTAGTATAGTCTTGTGCAGTCCCATGAAAGCCAGGCCTGAGCTGAGAGGAACATCCCTCAGCAACCTTATTAAACTTCATCAGTCCCCTAAGCACTGGTAGAGCACTCTCCACATCCAGCACAAAAAGAAGAATGAAGGCTATAGTAAGTGCAAAGGTGTCTTAAGATTTCTTAAACCTCTTATCCTCTATTTTATTGTGTAAATACCATTTTTTCCAGAAGAGAGACGTAGACTTGAATTTAGATTCTGTGCTCCTATCTTTCCTCTTTTTACTTCCCAGAACTATAGAAGAATTGCTCCTGAAAATAGAATTAGTTTGATATTTTAATTTACAAATGTTTTAGAAATGAACTCGGGCAGAAAACCGTAGCCTGCCTTTCAGAGGCTTTAGTCAGTTGAACTGTGTTTAACTTGGAGAAGACTGGTTTGGAGATACTGCTCCTTCCTCGTGCTGTAGCTGCATCACTAGTATGTTAGGTTCTCTGTGCTTGTTTCTCTCTTCCCAGTCCCACCACCATTTGCATAGCATTGTGTTGCTTTATTTGCAGTGGCCTGTCTAGAGTAGTACTGGGGAAAAAACTCCTCCTTGCATCCAATCTACTCAAAATAACTTTCTACTGTCTAGAAAATAAGGGTTCAGTTCCTCTTTAAAGTGTGTGTATCTCCCTCTTGACTAGTAACCTGACAGCTGTGCTGCTACTCTGTTAGATATTTCTTCCTTCTCCAAAATATTGGGGGAGCTGTCTGCATTATTTGGGTACTCTATGGCTAGACTCTTCGTTAGTTATGTTGTTCGTTGGACCAAAGCATGTGCTTGGGTTCAAGTTCATTCTGTATACCATCCTTTGGAGGCAGCTGAATCGCACTGACACTGTGTATTAGCAGTCATGTCATGATGTGGTCTTGCCATGGCATTGTCTTTTGTGCCTTGGTTACATGAGTCTGTCTAGTATGTACTCAGCTCCCGTCTAGTCGTTCTTAGGTATGCTGATTGCTTTTGATGCTGGCACTGTGCCTGTATCTGTATCCATTACTGTGTTTATACTAAAGAGGCTTTGCAGCCTGCTTGAGGTACGTTTTTGCAGCGTGATGCCAGGTTTGAGCTGTAGGATGTGGGGGGACATGCAAGGCATTTGGGGAGCCTCTTGAAAGACTGAGGTGGGCTGGGAGAGCAGGGTGTTTGTGTCCTAACAGAGGACCTTGATGCTGCTTCTAGTCTTTGAGGAGATTTCTCCATCAAAACAAGTACCTGTGTACTTCCAGAAGAGAATCCAGGTGCAAACTAGTATGTGTGCTGTAAGACTGAAGAACTAAAGTTCCAGCACACAGGAGGGTACAAACCAGTACGATATGGATACACCATAAATAGTCCGACAGCACCTGAGCTGTTCTTCTTAAAATAGAGGCTTTGCTGCTGAGCTGAGGCCAGGCATCTGGGTGTCTAGCTGTCCAAGTTAGGCACCTTTAGAAAACGATGTTGACTCTTCAGCAAGGGATAATTAGCTGCAGTTTAAGAGGACTTTGCCCAGTTTAAGCTTCATGCATTTTTGTACTAGAAATGTATGCTTTTTTGAGATTGGTCCATAGTGGTGTTTAGTATATACATTTAAGCAGAACTGCTTAAAAATTTGAACAGAAGGGAATAAGTGGAGAAATACAAAAAGTTAACAGTTCACACTGCATGTGTGGCCAAATACAATAAAAAACCCACATGATGTCCGGTACAGTCTCACGCATCAGTGACATATGGAATTCCTAGTACAGCATGGTTTTAGATCATACATAGTTCTCAAAACCAGAAAATAATTGATTGATTAAAGATTGAAGTACACAAAATATGACAGCATTTCAGTTACAGCAAGCACTGCATCGTTTTCTAGAAAATGGCTTGACATGCATTCTAGGAATCTGACCTTGAGACTGAAATCGTAGGCTATGTTTACATGCTATTATATGAAGATTTTACTTCCCACTTGTTCAAAGTCATTCTGTGAGAAGCAAAATCAGTCATTAAGTCATAGAAAAACTAACATAGTAGAAAATGTTGAACTGATTGATTATAAACTCACAGAGTGTCTAGCACTGTTTAGCCACTGGTGTTTTGACAGCCATTAATTCTTTTAAAAAGTGATTCTTTTTTGAAAATGTTATTTCCATTTACAAATATAAGAACATGTCACTGCAACAGATATAACATTCTATGAAAATGTTTTTTAAGAACTATTATTGGTATAATAAAGAAGCATGAGAAGTATAAATGTTTTTCTTTTCCTTTTTTTTTCTCCCCATTTCATGCCCATGACATACTTTATTTTTGCTGAGAATCCTTCCAGAATTCCTAAAAATAATTTCCTTTGTGACAAAACACAGAAGGTGCCATAACTGATCCTAGCCAACTAAAAAGATATCTTTCTAAGTAAAAGGAAATTTTCATGAGCATGGCTTGACTGTAGTAACATGGGAGAAACTTCCAGACTATCTCCAGATGTGATTATTTTGTTTAATGTTTGGGTTTTTTACTCTCAATATTCAGTTCAGTTATATTGTTCTGAAATAAATAATAATTTATTCTATAAAAACAAGCTAATAGGCTTTCTTACTTCCCCATCTTCATAAAAACCATGAACAGTCTTGGTTTTTAACCTCCAGCATCCCTACTGATGCTTCTATATATTTCTGTTTTAAGTGTTAAAGTCTTAACAGTTCAGCAGTGTTGCAAATCACAGGTGTTCTGAGCAGCGGTGGAAACTTTGCTCACTAATGATCTTGTGCCAAAGTTGAAGATTCAGTCTCTGTTTAGATACTTGCACTGCACTGGCGTGTAGCTTACTTTAGCTGTTTGGCAAATTTCATGTATACCTTTTTGCCATCAGAAGCAGTGGCAAGTAAGGTGGTGTGAGTATGTTGCATTTAGGTTTAGTAGCAGATTGCCCTAGGGAAAAGAAAAGGGGTTTGAATTAATTTATTCAGATCCTCCAGTAAATATAACGGGAAGTCCTGCAATAGGAACTTAAAATTGTCTCTTGTTTTGGCCCTGCTTGTTATTCATCTGAATGGCTTACAGCTAGTGGAAACTTTACTGGAGATACAGGCACTTCTCAGGCATTACAGGGTTTGAGAGCTCACTCTGTAAAAACAAATGGATGATCTTCTTCCTTGCACCCCTTTCCTCTGCCTGGTCAATGGCAACAACTTTCTGGCCAGCACCGTGACTTATAACTAACGCTCTGAGGCTTACGCTGAAATAAGTTGAGTCAGTGTCATGTGGAAGCTCTAGAAACTTAGCATTGAAATTAGTCTGTTAATTTTTTTGTCCTTTTCTCCACTCTTTGGAGATACTGATCAAACTAATTTTCAGAGTTGTCTTCCTGCTTGTATTTTAGCACTAAGTATAAATTTCTTCAAAGTAGATAACATCGGGTATTTTAAGCTTTGAGGAATGTATTTCCAGATCCAGGGGTCAAGTCAGTATCATTGGATTCTTCTTTTTTCCACTATGCTGGAGACAAAATGACTCTAACGTAGTCATTTCAGTCCAAACTCCAAAGTACAAACCAGATCTTTTTTTCCCCCCACATCTTCCTCAAAAATGTAAGCTGCAGGAATAGGAATATTGATATGTCAGCATAAAATTGACTATAAATTCTCTGTTTCTGGTGTTGCAAGACTGTAATCTGTATGTACACATGCACAGGAAAACAGCGTTGCAGTTGTTATGCCTAGTGTGTTACAAAATTTTTCATGCAGCAGGTAATGAAATGTTTTCATTGATAATACAGGATTGATGAGAGTTAGAAACAGAAGTGGAGGTTAATAGAATGTTTCCGAAAAGCGTTTGGGTGACGCTTTTTCAGCTTTCAGTGTATCTTACTAGCTGAATATTCCAGATAACTTAATGATTTGTTGTCCTTCCAAAGGCGGGGCCGGGGGGGGAACCAAATGCCAAAAACTTGCTAAGATGTTAAATGTAGTGTTTAACTACCCTGTGTTAAAATGACACTGGATTTTTTTTTTTAATGCAATGGAACTGCATGTCTGGTTCACTCACTAGCCAATGTTGGAAATGCATAGATACTATTTAGTTTGCAAAAAGTTACAGCCTTTAACAAATAACAGAATATCGTTTTATTTTTATAGCGAAGATGAATTTCTCAAGTTTCTTCAGAAGTTGAATAAAGAGTGTAGTAAGCTGACCGTTCCTGTGCAGACCATGAATAAGCATTTCCTCAAAAATTCTCACAAGGTATTCAACCAAAGAAAAAAAGATTGATTTAGAGTATATTAGAATCATAGAATCATTAAGGTTGGAAAAGACCTCTAAGATCATCGAGTCCAACCGTTGACCCAACACCACCATGCCCACTAAACCATGTCCCTAAGTGCCGCATCTACTCGTCTTTTAAATACTTCCAGGGATGGGGACTCTACCACTTCCCTGGGCAGCCTGTTCCAATGTTTCACCACTCTTTCAGTAAAGAAATTTTTCCTGATACCCAATATTATTCTATTCTAGAATATTATCCTACCTTGTTAAATGAAAAATATGAATACTCATCAACTGTCTTGATTATCGTGTAGTTATATAGAGCTGTCCAATGTTCTTTCTCTAAAGGACACTTTTTAAAATAATTTATTTCAAAGAGTTAAGCCACTCAAATAAAGGAGATAGATCTATTTCTTAGCGTTTCTGGTGATAGGGGAGTTAAAGTGACAAAAGGTTCCCACAAAGGCTGATAGAGAGTAGTAGATCTTGTTGTGCATAAATCATATAATGAAAACCCAGCATAAATGCAGTTATAAACTTTTTCTGACACTGTCTTTTATGATACGTTAACTAAAGAATATGAAATTATAATCTACAGTAATTCTGGCAAATAACTATTAACAGATAGTACTGCAGTGGGCACCGACTGAAAGTTTTATTGAAGTCTGCAAAGACTTGGTTTGCAGTGTTGAAAAGCTGGGAGAAGAAGTTACCAAACTGAAGGACCTGGTGGAGAAGGTGGGTATGTGCAAGTGAGGCTATGAAATACTGTGCACAAGTTTCTGCGTGCAACCTCAAATGTGACATCCATCAGTGAAACGTTTCATACCTTGGTCTGCCACAGGCTCTTTAGTTGTAGCTTGGACATTGCATCCGCCTCTCCCCCTTCCACTTTTCTGTGTACACAATGAGAAATAATCTAGAATATTCCACAGCAGCATGGACAGTCTCCAAAGGGAGGCACAGTCGATCTTTTTCTTTCTACCACAGGAAAGAATTAAGTGGAATGCATCCCTGTGCTCTTGGACAACCACTGTGGCATAAATGCCACTCTGAATACTTACACTCTTACTTCTTAATTAGGGAATCTTTTGTTTGGAATTATTGACTCACAAGGAAGATACTAAGGTTTTATAGATTGAATGGGAGGCATCCCAGATAACTGGGGAGTGACAAAAGAAGAGGGTGGGAGAGGTCAAGGCTAGATGTTAGCACCACATCAGTCATTCTCAAACCAACACAATGACACGCTCTTGTCAGATGGGGTCATTTTAAGTAATAGGCTAGTAAAAGGAATGGCTGCTGGGATAGAGTAAATGGAGCATCAGTGTCAGAAAGGAATCTGTTGCTGAACGAAGCCATGTGGAACTCAGACCTTGAGTATAATGCTACTAATGCAATTTCCTGTAGTTTAAGTAAATTTAATGTAATATAACAGCCTTCTCCCAATAAATCACTTCACACCAAATATATTTAAGAGGTAGATAGAGGTTGTGGCAAAGAACTTTTTAGCTCTTTGTGTTCCTTTTTTTGCATATGCAGAAATCAATTGTGTGTATATATTTGCCTCCTGTATGTGCAGGCAAGTTATAAGGTCTGGGGGGGGGATCCGAGTTAGGTGCCACTTGACTTTGCTCTCATCTGTACTTAAGGTTTTAGGGCTGTCAAGATGAAGCACGGTGGCTCTGTACCCAGTGTTAAACAGAGGTGTTATGTTTTAGCCTTCTAATTACTTCAAAAATGTAATTCCTGTTCTATTAAAATACTGTAGTGTTTTATGAATTTCACTGATGAAGACTTTAATACAAAACATTTTTGTGCTTCTTAATTTATGGTGGGGCACTCTTGAATGAGTAGAGCACTGAAATGGTTATTATGACAAGTGCCAATTTAAGTGAAACAGTTAAACCTTTTAGATAATAAGTTTGTATAAATTCCCTTAAAATCTTCAGTACTGTTTGCTAAGCTTAGTCATTACAAGACTTTGCCAGCAGTACGTGTTATGTCTGTAGCATATAATTTTTGAAAGCACGGTAAATGAGATGGCCTTCCAAGCGTTATAAACTAAGATAGGGAATTGGAACCTAACCCTGCTGCACTTCATGACAAGGCTCCACTCAGCTTCAACACGTATTTGAGCAGGCACTTGTAAGGTACTTTCCACTCCCTTTAATTTCAAGGAAGTCTAATCTGTTACATATTTAATGTGCTGTTTTAATAAACAATTGTTTTAGTAATTAAATGGCAGAAGTTCTGGTTAAAATATTTGACAATTGGAGTTTAAATGTTTTGTTATTAGAGTTTTGTAGCATCTATTAGCAGTGTGTTTTACTCCTGAGGAATTAAGTTTGTAAATTAACTGTTTGGTTTTCTAATTATGTGTTTTATGTATAAAATATATATTATATATATTACATATTTCTAATCAGATATCGCAGAATGATTGAGCATCAGATCAGATAAAGGTTTGCACACGTTTATTTCAATTGAAGTAGGGCAGAGACCGAGAAAAAAATAATATCAATCCTAGATGCATGCAGATTCTTAGGACTGGGTACTTTATCACATACTTAAGAAGCTTTCACAGTAACTTTTTTTTTCTTTGTTGCACTTTTTACATGAACTTAACATCTGCCTCAGCATGAACAGAAGAATGACCCCAGCCGAGTGAAACTTCCAGGAAAAGCACCCACCTTGGAAAAAAGATTAGTAAAAATGGGAGCAGTTACATTACTTGGATTTGGTTTTTTCTTCTTTATAACTAAGTTAGTGGTAAAGAAAACCTGACTTTTAAGTTTAGCGCTATGAATACTTTTGGAAAACTTAGTCACATTATGCTTCTGTTCAGTTTATGCAGCTGAGCTGAAGTCATGTGAAAATTTGTGTAGTGTTTCATCATATCTGTAGTATTTGCATCCAGTAAGTACTTTGATCTAGAAATAAAGTTATTAAAAATTAAAACTGTTACTTAAATATAACTTAGGGTTTTATTTTCAAAATTATTTTTGGTATAGACTGTAGGTCTAAGATCTTCTTTTCTTTTTTGGCATAAAGCTGCAATTATTGCTTACTAATTACTAGTTTCATTTTTACCTTTAGCTGTTGCTCAGAGGTGAACATAAGCAAATAATTCTATCACATGTTTGTATTTAAAATTATGATGCAGATGTGTTTTGGGGGTTGGGAGGGTTTAAAATATTTTAAGTATCTCATGCAATTTTATGTTGGTAAAGATCTTTTCTCTTAAAGTTTTTCATATGAATCTATCGTATGAAAAACTTCCCAGTGAGGTGTACTTTTTATTCTTTGTCACAATCACAGGACTGTGGCGATCTTGTTACAGATTGCCTGAAAAGTCATTTCCCACCGAACTATGATAGTCAAATTATGCCTGAAATCTGTTTCCTCAGGGATACTTCTGTTAAGAGTTTCGTCACATCTATTAAAAGGATTATAGCAGTCCTTTGCTATAAGAATGTAAGCAAGTTAAAAGGCATAGCAGCGTGGTTTTTCTTGGTCTGGTCTTTCACTACAACAGCTTCATGCTTAGAGTAATTTTTTCTTAATATTTTGTCCACTTAAAAAGGTGTTTGTAATTCTGCAGTGAAACATTAATATCTGTTTTTCATCTGGTTACCAAACCAGCTATGTTGAAAAAAAGGGAATTGGTATAAGTTAATTCAAATCAGTTATGTTTTTGCAAACTTCAATAAACATCTGTAAAAATGCTGAATATTTCTGAAGGGACATTCTTCTATCAAGGTAGATATCGAGGTCTAAAATAATGTAAGCCTCAATGGATGTGTCATGCTTTAGTTCTCCTCTGTTTTCAGAGATGTTGTGTGGAGTCTTAATCTTTGATGTTCCCTCCAGAGACTAGTAATGAGAAGATAAAAACCTGAGCGCTACTCCAATCGCTGTCACAGTTGTTCTCTGCTTTTTGTTTTGGAAAACTACCTTGGGTGTTAGTATGTTCCCTTGTTCCTGCAATTGTTTTACCTCCTTTCCTCCCAGGTTTCTCCTACAACGCAAGGAACATCCTACAGAGTGATGAGGCCAGAGGCAAATACAACATAAGTTGGCTTTTTTTCCATTCTGTTCCCAACTTTGGGTCAGAGGGGATAAGCTGTATTCCCCACCACCACCGCCTACCAGCAGAAGTGAAGAAGTGCGCATACTATCAGCATACTGACTTGAACCAGCAAAGTATAGAAAAGGAAGTATTTAAAAAATAGTTACCTGTTTCTTGATAAGACTTTATAATTAATCCTGAACTAACAAGATGCATATCACAAAAGGAAGAATCTATGGAAATGGAAAAATCCGTGGAAATACAAAAATCTGTAAAGTGCAGTTTTAACTGCTTGTCATACACATGGAACCTTATATATACACAGCACTCCTTCTCTAATTAACTCAAAATACAGTTCAAATGCAGTTCCCAGTGATGGGATGGCTCATAAGTATTACTAGAACTTTGACATGTAACATCTTTGGGGTTTTTCTGTTGGATGAGGGGTTTTTTTCATTTTTTTGTTCTTTATTTTTTTCTCTTTTGGGGGGAGTGGGAAGGTGGGCAGGCATTTTGTTCATACTATGTTTCCAACATGTACTTTCACTGTAGTTAAGTGGAATTATTTCAACCGCTAGTAAGATTTCTGTGATGCTGCCCTTGAAAAGGTTCTGTTACTTAGCCTCACTATTCCTTACTTCTCCACCTCAGTGAGAATTTGCATAACAAAGCCACTTCAAAGGACACTGAAAGTAGCTTCCATTTCAAGAGATGCATTTCCTACCACTAGTAGATCTTGTCATTTGAAACAGTAACTAAAAATTTAAATTATCTTTTTCCACGAATTTGAAGAAAAGATCCACTTGTATGGAGGCCTTTTAAGCTAACCTTGAAGGTCTTGCAGTTGAATAGGAAATCTGCTCCAGAAAATAGTTTTAGCAGTATTATAGGTATAACAATGTGAATGATGCCATCAGTGTAAAATACCCATGAGGGAAAAAATAACGCATGATACTTGCTGATAAGTGTTTTCTAGTTTGAGAGTTACAATAAAACATTCTTTGCAGAAATGAGTCAAAATTCTGAACACTTGGAGCTGACCTCCAAAACACGTTTGGGAGAAGCTCATCCTGCTAAGTTATCTCATGGATCACTTATTTCAGGTGCTTTTAATCACGATTGCAAACACATGTGAACAGCATTTGGGTTAAACATAGCCTTTCTGCCAGCAGCATCCTTAGCACGGTGCACTGTTGAAGAATACTGTTCAAAATGGCATAAACCACACAGGAGAAGCAAGGGTCTTGGAATAACCATTTTGAACCATCCCGTTAATTGATCGGTCATGAACTGTGTTGCGTGAGTAGATATGTTAAGAGCCAAATAAACAAAAGATTATTTTAACCTACTGTATCATAAAAAATGTCTATTTTCAGATTCCAAACTTGGACTTAAATGATGAATTTCAAGGTCCTTTATTCACTTTCATGTTGTTCCAGTGCCTCTTTCAAATTCTCTGTTTGAGAAGGTATCACAACCTGGTTGTGATAGGGCAGGAAGCAAAGCAAGAGATTCCTTCAACATCTGTCCCCTGAGCTACGCTGTCAAAATTCTCACCCCCACCAGCACCCGGTAAGGAGCCTTCAGATGAAAATGTCCCTGCTGAGAGGCCTCCTTCTGTAAGTCATCAAATTAAAGTCATTATCCCGGAACAGTAAGAATACAATGATTTGCACATCTATGAGGGGATTGGAGGAGAACGCTAAAGAGCTTTGCATGCATTGAGCAGGTAAGCCGCACAGCCCCGTGAGGTATTGTTCTCCTCTTACTGTAGTGCAAATTGAGGTGCGGGAGGATTGAGTGGATTGGACCTGGGGCCAAATCCTGCAGATACATAGCTGCTTAAAGGTGCAGCGAGGTTCCTACTTGGAATACCATTGGATACCTAACTTCTCTTGATACGGATGAATATTCATGCAGTGGCCTTTTCTGAATCTTTAGACTGTTATGTAAAATTAGGGCCTTGGGTGATCCCGTGGAGATCTGAAAGAACCTAAAGAATCTATTTCTAATTTGTCCTGCCCAAAATAAACTGCAGGTTGTGTGTGTTGCGTCTCCTCCTGTGCTTTGGGATTTGCCCTGCTTTTTAAATTTGACTTGTGGAGTACCTGGTCTGTCATAAGGCATTGCCCAGTTATTCTTGTTGGGTACCAGTTGCAAATAGCAGACAGTAATTTTGGGTATGTGCATTCTTAAATTGAGAAGGAGTAAGCTTTTTTATTACCTTGTCCACTGACTTAGAGAAGTGCTGTGTTTGGTTTTTCTTCGTCATCCAACTGCCTTGTTGGGGGCAAGACTTAAGCTTGAGCTATGCAGTTTATTCTTTTTCCTCTTGCCATCTTTGAACCCCTTCAGGTGTTCCCCAAAGCTGTAACTTGCTCATGTGTGTAAGTAGGTATTTGCTTGCATTTGCCTTCTCTGTTCCAGCAGTTCTGCAAAAGTTACGGGTCGTCTTTCCCAAATAAAGCTTCTGTGTTACTAGTCAAGTACTACAAATGTTGCTTTGGGCCTTACGTGGTGGAAGATTTTGGGTCTTCAGCCTTGCTAAACAAGTCTCTTTCGGAATAAGTTGAATAAATTCATCTTACCCTGTGTCACGAAAGGGCGACTAAGTGATCCATAGCTTGTCTATGTTAGTTGTCTGCTTCCTTGCGGTCCATTTTGGTATTCATACGGGAGATAAACTTTTTGCACAGATAAAAAGCTTGAAGGTCTAGCAGGTATTGTAACTGCAGGTTTCTGCTTCTAAAGACTTTTACTGTCATTTCTTTGTTCTGGAGGCATGGGGGAAATGTATATTTGGAAATTTCCCTATTCTAGAAATAAGAATTTCCAGGTAATGGGGCTCTGTATTTTACAGACCAGAAATGATAAGCGGTGAGGTATGAAATGGGCTATTACTGGTATTAAATGAATAATGTGATGTGTATCCTTAACAGCTTTAATAGCTGTTAACTTACTTTTAGTTTTTATCCTGATTCAAGTGGCGTAGTTTCATGTAATAAAGAGCCATAGTCCCTGGAAGTGGGACTGAGAGGGATCCCTCTGGGAAGGATTTTCTGTTCTTTCTCTTTTAAGCTGTGCTGCTGACTGTGATACATATGGGAAGATGCCTTCTACTTAAGGGTTTGGTGGGGTTTTTTTCTTACTAATTGTTCTTCTCAGATGAGCCTTCCATGCCTTCAGCTTTTCTGAAAACAGTCTTTATTTGAATGTAGAAATACAGGTTTAACTACATTATTTTCACTATTGTATTGAAAAACCTCAGCTCAATTTCATAAGGTATGTATTCAAAGAATTGGGCTTTCAGTGTTCCTGGCTACTCCGCTGTCATCTGTATTGCACATGGCATGATTTCTTGACTGGATGAGAAACTGTGTATGTAATACTCGTCGGAGGCACATACAGCTTTGTAAGTCCAGCCTGCTCCTGCGGCACGGAGCGCCGACAGCCTCTCCAGAGCTGCATCAGGAACAGCACTGCATCACCTGCAGGTAGAGGGTGTGATCCTTCTCCTCTTCTCAGCACTGGGGAGGCCACAGCTGGAATGCTGGGTCCAGCTCTGGGCTCCCCAGTACGAGACGGACATGGACATACTGGAGTGAGTCCAGTGAAGAGCCGTGAAGATGCTGAAGGGCTTGGAGCATGTGAGCTACGTGACGTGGAGAGGCTGAGAGAGCGGGGATCGTTCAGCCTGGAGAAGGGAAGGCACTGGGGCATCTTATCCATGTGTATAAATACCGGGGGGGGTGAAGATGGAGCCAAGATCTTCTCAGTGGTACCCAGGGGCAGGCCAAGAGGCTATGGGCACAAACTGAAATTCAGGAAATTCCATTTAAACATGAGGGGAAAAAAATTGATCTCGGGTCAGACACTGGAGCAGGTTGCCCAGAGTGGTTGTAATGTTTCTGTCCTTGGAGGTACTCAAAACTGGACACATCCCTGAGCAACCTGCTGACTGACCCTGCTCTGAGCAGGGGGTTGGACTGGAAGAGGTCCCCCAGGGCCCCTTCCAACCTTGCCCAGTCTGTCATTCTGTATAACAAGAGAGAGTGGTTAATAGAAATAATGTATCCAAGGTGAATTTATGTAAGGCCAGCACAGAGTGTCGTGCTTGGAGAAGGGGTCTGGACAGCAGTAAAGCTGGAATGCAAATGTGGTAAATGACTCTTCTGGAGAGGAAGGGGACAACATTCATGAGCCGCTGGTGCGGTTGCCACAGGTAAAGGAGGTCCTGTTAATACAGATGGGTATCTCAGAAAAACCAAACAGGTGAACTTCTTACTGCACACCTGAGAAGGCTGGTAGCCTCTGCTCAGAGGGGTCTAAAATGCTGCTGGAATTTGCTGTCCTCTCCCTGGTGTATCTCTGTCCTGATACTTGATCCAAGGTGTATCTCTTAAACTTCAGAAACTGAAGTTGGCCAGCAGCTGAAAATCGGAGTGTGTTTTTTCACACTGATAATACTTTATCAAATAGATATTGAATGCTCATCTGTTGCTTTTAAGACCTGCTGGAGTTAGTAACCGGAACTGTAGTTCCCTCTGGGCAAGTAGTACTGCTGGAGGAGGAGTAATGTCCTCCAAGCTTCAATAGCCCTTAACCCAAAGTCTCTGCAGCCAAAAGCTTTTCTGATATTGGGGCGGGGGGGTGTGGGGGGGGGGGTGGTTGGTTTTTGTGGGGGTGTTTGGGTTTGGGGGTTTTTTTAAGGTTAAATTGAGAAGTCGGTGAAACTGGTCCAGCTGGTCCTGGAATAGTGCCAATGTGAAAGGACAAGACAGCTTTCCTTATGGCTTGGAGTTCAAGGGCAGCTGCTGTCTTCCGCCTGACTGCGTTTGTTGTGGGTGAGATGTGGCTGATAAATGACTTACTGGAACCGTTCGGCTGGTGTGCTTTGGTCGTGCTTTTGTGATGGTTAAAGAAGCTGTCGTTAACAGCAGTGGGAAGAGTGAATGGGGAGTTGAAGAGCGGAAAGGTTCTTCAGTGGACTTCTTTGGAGTCTGGAGGTGGAGAAGTTCTCATTGCACTGGGAGGACAGGGAGAGAGGAGACCTACACGGCGAAGAGGTGGCGTAAGGTGAGGGCGAGATGATGGGAGCGAATGCTGCATAGGTGAAGAAGAAAGAATGGATTAAGGACATGCAAGAAGGACAGGAGGGGAAAGAGGGTATGCGATGGGGCGAGGCCTGCCCCGCCGCGGGCTTGAGGCGCAGCGGGGCACTTCACCCATACGTTTAGAAGCGAGAGAGCGTGTTTTCCCCACGCGTGGATACAAGGGCAGGGCATCGGGTCCGGGCGGGGGTCGGGGCCAATGCCTAGCCCGCGGCGGCCTGCTGCCGCCGCTCCCGTTGCGGCGGGGGCGGGAACCGGAGCCGCCGCTTCTGCCACTCGCGATCGGGGCGCCGGGCGGGCGCGCTCCCGGGAAGGAGCCGCTCCCGCGAGCGGGGGGTGGCGGGACGGGCGCCACAGCCGCCCCTGGCGGTATCCGCAGCCCCGGAGGCATCGCCCCGGGCCGCCCGCCCGGCCGCTCCCGGCCGCCTCCCCCCGCTGCCCCGGGGCAGGGGCCGCCGGGTCGCCGCTCGACACGGGGAGGCGGTACGGCGAGAGCGGGTCCCCCTGCCCCGGCCTCTAAGCGCCGCGATGGGGAGCGGAGCCCGTTCCCCCCTCGCCGGAGCGGGGGGTCCCGGCGGTGCGCGGGTGGGCAGGGAGCCTCGGGGCGGAGCTGCTCCGGCGCTGGCGCCCGCGGTGAGAGGAGGTGCGCGTACGCGGTGCCCGGGGGCGAGGGGAGGCGGCACGGCGGTGTCGCGCCCCGACGCCGGAGCTGCCCTTGCCTTCTGCTGCTCCTCTCGCCACCAAGTCGCGGTTTCGTTTTGTGGTCGCTGTTCGCGGGTGCGCATGGGGGTAATAAAGCGGCGCCGTGTCAAGCCCCGAGAGGTGCCAGGTGCTGCTGGTCTTTAGCAGCCGGGGTGGCCGCCGCTGGAGGCTCCGCAGCAGGTCGCGTAGCATCTGCTGGCGCGTTTGAACTGTCTGCTTGTAGGGTTATTGGAAAGCAACTGGCTCCTCGGGATTCCTTGCCTAATCAGAGGTGTTACCTCCTCCTCTTCCCCCAGTGTCTCTTGACATCATTTCATCCATCAGAGTTTCAGAGGAAAAAAAAAAAAGCCAACCCAAAGCAGAACCCACCCAGTCTGTGAGCAGCCCACACCAGCCCCTCAGTTTTGCTGTGACTGCAGGGAAGAGCTGGATCAGGGCAAAGATGAAGGATGGGAGCGGGGCTGAGCTCCTTGTCCTGAAGGATTTGGTGCGGGGCGAATCGAGAGGAATCCGGAGCGATGCACCCATCGGCATCCCCCGGACCCCGGGGGAGGATCAATAAACCCTGCGGGCGGGCGTGGGGATGCGGAGGCGCTTGACCCGCGGAAGAAAGAAGCCCTCAAGGTGCGTTTGCTCCTGCCGGTCACTGTCGCTCCATGGGATTTCTTCTGCCCCCCGCGACTGACCTGATGTGGACCGAAGCGTTTCTAACATGAACTTTCTCTCTGGGATCTGGTGGTCTCTTCCCCTGATCTTGGTCTGGGCGACCCCACCAGTCACCTCCTCATGGTGGTAAGTTGTACAATTCCAGGAATTTTTATTTGCTCTTGGGGAAGGTGGGGTCGGATTAATTGTAAATTAGGGGGGAGCCTCTCCCTCGCAGGCTCGTACAAGCGGAGCTCGCTGCTGCCAGCTGCTCCGGTCCAGAAAGCCCGGCCTTAAAGCAAGCGGGATTAGACCGTCTCGGCATCTCCTTCCACACCCCGGCCCTGCTCCCCGGCCTCCTCCTTCGCACAAGCACAGAGCAGCTGCGAGGGCTGAGCGGGGCTGGGGGCGCGGGGGGGCCCGGCCCGGCCCGGCCCGGCCCGGCCCGGCGGGGGCAGCGGGGCACCTCCCGGCCGGCGCTGCCAGACCCGACCGCTGCCCCGGCGCAGCGGAGCCGCCGGAGGGAGTGGGAGGAGGGCAGGCTAGCAGGGAACACGCCCGGGGTGCGCGGATGAAGCGCTGCTGCTGGCAGCCAGCCCTCCGCGCCCCGGCGGCTCTGGGAATTGACTACAGCAGGGATTTTTTTTATTATTATTATTGTTATTATTTTTTCCCCCCTTCTTCCTCGCCCTCCCCGTCCCCTCCCTCCCGCAAAGTTTCTCCTCGCTGAACTGCAAGCTGCAAGTGCGAAGGGTCGAAAGCCCTGCGGGCAGCGCGGGACCCCCCTGCGCACGGTATTTGGTCTCGTTGCGGGGCGTCCAAGCGAGCTGCAAAACACGGGTCCGTGTAACGGGTTAGAATGGAAACAGAAACCCGCCCCTCAAGCTGGGGACCCCAACCAAGCCCAGACTGAAAAGTCTTGGCGTAGAAGAGGAGATAAACCGCTTCTTACAAACCTGGGGAACACGTTTAACCTTGGCACTGGCTGACGCGGGATCAAAGCCTGATTTATCAGACCGAGCATATTTCAATAAAATGACTATCTATCTGTGTCCATAGCCATATAAGTGTTATTTATTGCAGTGGCTTTTTGTCATGGTGTCTTCTAACTGCCACTTAAATGTTTGGGTTTTTTTAAATCACGGCTTTAACGATTTTATGATCGTATAAAATAATGAAAATACCAGAAAAGGACATTTTCTTCTGTTTGATCCCTTCAAAAGACACCTATAGGAGTTTGGGTTTTATAAAAGGTACCTTTCGAAACATTTCAGGACTAATAGAGACCATCTGGATACAGATGATGATGTAATTTAATTTTTGTCAAGGTTTTTGGTGTTTTCTTTTTTAAGTACTGCACGGAGCTGTAACAGCGGGGTTTAGGGTTCTCCTAAATGCTTCACGTTATTAAAACACACGGCGTCGGAGACTACTTTTAAAGGATTTCCACTAAAAGGGCAGAGGCAGCTGCAGCTCTGGATCCGCCAGAGGAAGGGTCCTGCCCGCAGACGGGGCGCTGAGGACCCCCCGGAGCCGGTGCCCGGGTGTCGCCGCGGGCCCCCGGCGCTCCCCTGCCCCTTCCCTCCCGCAGGTACATGGGGGCCGTGGGCTCGTCGCGGGTGATGTGCGACAACGTGCCGGGCCTGGTGAGCCGGCAGCGGCAGCTGTGCCGGCGGCACCCCGAGGCGATGCTCTCCATCGGCCGCGGCGTGGCCGCCTGGACGGCCGAGTGCCAGCACCAGTTCCGCCGGCACCGCTGGGACTGCAACGCCCTGGAGCGGGGGCAGCGCCTCCTCGGCCGCGTCCTGCTGCGCAGTGAGTCCCGCGGGGCGGGGCGGGGCGGGGCGGGGGGGGGCGGGGGAGGTGCCTTCCCGCGGGCTCGGGCGGGGCGCGCGGCGGGGTGCGCAGCCTCCGCGCCCCCGCGCGGCTCCCGCCGCGGTGCCGCCTCCCCGGCGCCTTCGGGCTGAGGGGGAAAGGGGTTTTAGAGGGCCGGCGTAAGGGTGAAAGGGGCTTTAGGGACGGTCGGCGGGAGGGCTGGCGCGGTCGGTAACACCGGGAGAGCGACGGCAAGCGGTGGCCTTCCTCCTGCTACCCTTGGTCCTAGCAGCGGTGAAGCTTTGTTTTACATTTCAGGAGGAAGGCAAGGGGAAACGCAAAATTACCTTGGAGTCTCACAGTCAGCAGAACGGCACGTACGGTAGCGAGAAGTACTGCTTTGCTTAAAAACCTGTATCAGAGCAGAAAGACACGGGCGAGGTTCAGAAAGGGGGAGTTGGCATATTAGGGGCTGGCCCTGCAGTTCCCAACTTCTCAGGCTTTCATTGTGTAATGGACCCCCAAATTAAGGGCTACAGAGAAGTCGAGGTGCCAGAACGCAGCAGCTGGGCAGGGGGCTTTCCAGCACAGCCCACCCTGCCTAGGGAGACCAGTACTCTGGGGGGGGCTGAAAGGGGCAGCCCGTGTCCAAACAGGATGCCAGTGCATTGGGATGGCAGACGACAACCCCTTCAGCAGGCTGGTTCTCGCTCGAGCGAGCGAGCGAGTGGCCCCAGGGAAGCACGGTGACAGGATGCAGTCCCGCAGAGCTGTGCCGCCTGCGAGGTGTGGGGTCTGCACGCGTGCCGGGCAGCGCTGCCCTCCAGGCCCTCGGCCCTCTGCAGGGGTTGCGACAACCAGTCCCTCAGATCAGGATCTGGGGGAGAGATAAGCAGGGACACGTCTGATAGGGGTGAGCCAGGCTTGTGCAGACCCTGAGCAGCTGAGGGCTACAATGTGCTTCCCACCCTAAGGGAGGATGGTTAAGCAGGGTCTTGTTGCCACCGAAATGTTGGACTAAGGCACCTAGTGAGTCTTCAGACAGCTTATATGGTCCTTTTGGCTTAAAGAAAGGGCTGAGATCTCTTACCATGCCAGGATGTCCCTGTCCAAGTGGCAAACGTGCTGAGATTCTTCTAAACTGTAGCTCTTTTCACCGAACACCACACCTGGGTGCACAGCCGTGGCACACAGCTGGTGGGGCTGGCCCTGCCCTGGCACTTGTGTCCCTGGGATGTCGCCGGCACCATTTGAGACGGCCTCTCTGGGCTGTGAGCAGCGTGGCACCTGCAGGGACAGGAGGAGGAAAGTACCCCGGGGCCATTGCCCCAGCGGAGGGGATGGGGAGGAGGATAGGAGACACTGGGCACGCTGACCCGAGCAGTGGGATTTCATCCACGGAGCATCATTTGGTGCCAGGCTCCGCTGCTGGTAAACGGTTGGTTCCTGTAACCGGCTTCATGTTCCCTTAGCAATTATTTGTGAGTAACCGGTAACGTCAGTCATCAGCTGAAGTTTTCGATGAGGTTTGTCTGACATTCAGGAAAACACGTCTGACAGAACACGGCCTAATTCTGATGAGGCTACTTCATAAAAAAAGTAAAAATGCAGTTTTTCCAAAAGTGAAGTTTTCACTGTTGGCTCATGGGAGAGAATTAAGGCGTCGGGCTTCCTTCTGAGCTCTATGCTGAGCCTGATCAGGCAGTGAATGCGATGGGAAATGCAGCTTGATATTGCTCTAATTTGAAATGAAATGTTTTTGATTAGTTTAATAAACTCCAATGAGACCTCTATCTTCCAACGACATCCAGTGTTTCTTTTTCATTTGTAAAAGTGTTGATGTTTCTGAATATGTTTTCTCAGAAAGGAAATCTTCAGAAGAGCATGATTTGTAACAAGCCACAATATCTCCCGCCTGATTTTGAAGGCAGTGTAGGGAAGGCAGGGTTTGCCCAGTCCTTTTGCAAGCTTTTAGTTGCCATTTGCCAAAGGTTTGCACAGCACACGGAAGTCTAGGGCCCTTCTTATTTGAAACATCTAGATGCTACTGGAATATAAATACTAAATAATAAGTTATACGGTCTAATGCTGCCCCTACAATAAAAATCACAGATAACACTCCCTCTTTGGGGTCCTACTTTACTGTGCTAACATTACTTAAGGCTTACAAGTCCTCTGAACAGGTCTCTCTCACTGCCAGTGGCCTCAGATACTGCACAAAAATCTACTTCTCACTCTTTCCATGCTAAAAAACTTTTAAAGCATGAAAACACCCCATTACCATACATAGAGTTGTACCAATATAACATAGCTCTGTATTGTGTAAATTACTACATCTTCAAATAAACTTGAGCAGTTACTGCATTGACGTACGTTCTCGATAGCCTACGAGTAGGCATAGCCTAGAAATGCAGATAATCTTTGGTATAATAACGTATCTTCATTAAGAGTAGGGAAAACTGCCCGAGCAGCTGGCGTGCGGAAGTCACAGCTGCCAGGCCAAATCCTGCCTCAAGCATGACACAAGTAGTGCCATTGATTTAATGGAACTTGTTTGTGTGAATTACGGTTACCGGGCTTGGTTCTAGGCAGAAAACCTAAATTTAATTTATTTTCAGAAAATAACACCCAAGATTTCTCCCTACCGCCTTTTAAGCAGGAAAGTTTATTCCGAGTGCTTCGGAGGAGGAAAACCTAGTTTCAAGAGTTATTTTCAGTATTTTGCAATGTACATGTTGTTCCAGTGTCCCTATTTAATAATTTCTTAAACCTGTCTCTGAAATAGCACTTCATATATTTCTCTAAATCGATGAAACATGTTAGAAATACCAGCTGTCCTATTCACATATCTGTACAAAACAACTGATCCATGAAAGTATATTAATCAATATCAGAAGCAAACGTTTAATGTTTTCCAACTCTAACACTATATTGATGAGCTTTTACCAGGGAGGGGTCCAAGTTTAAGCCATGACTAATTCTGGCTCCAGGGAATGTGTGTTTGTGTGATTTCAGCCCAGTTTTATCTTCTGCTCAGCAAAAAAGCCCAGGCTAACTGGCTGGAGTTAGGATAGCCACTCAAACTAACGACCCCGACGATTTTTAAAGCGACTTTTTTGTTTCAGGTAGTCGGGAATCTGCTTTTGTACATGCCATCTCCTCCGCTGGGGTTGTTTTTGCCATCACCAGGGCATGTAGCCAAGGGGAGCTGAAATCCTGCTCCTGCGATCCCAAGAAGAAAGGCTCTGCCAAGGACAGCAAGGGCCATTTTGACTGGGGTGGCTGCAGCGATAACATCGACTACGGCGTTAAATTTGCCAGAGCCTTCGTGGATGCCAAAGAACGGAAAGGAAAAGATGCAAGAGCGCTGATGAACCTTCACAACAACAGAGCTGGAAGGAAGGTGGGTGTCCATCCAGCAGATGCCTGGAGATGCTCTCAGTGAGCTCTCACAGGTCTGGGGCAGGTAACGGTTGCTGACTGATCTCAGCAGTTAGGAAGAAGCGTGGGCTGAGCGGGGGCCTGAGATGCTATTTCTGTCTCCCTTGGAGGTTCAGCGTGGCAGAGATCTCCAAACAGACTGAGTGCAACTGCTTGACAGTGCTCCCGTCTGAGTCAGTTCAGTGGCTCCTTGTGTGGGACGTTAAGCCCGAGCCCAAGTCGTTGCAGGATCAGTTTGGATGGAGGCATTGTTTTGAGCCTAATCCTTATATATGGAGGAGTTTTACTTTCAGTTAATAAAGAATAGAAATTCCTAAGGGAGGCTGAAGACCATGCTGAAGAACAGGCTTGACTATTAAAGAGCAAATTCAAAATAACGTTGGAGAAAAAAACCATACTGTCCATTCCTGTATGTATACGGTAAACCTAAACACAAAATGAGCAGAGATAAAATACAATTACTTCACCTTTTAAGAAAATAAATCCAAAATACGTGTCCCTCCAAAAGGCGTTGGCCTTCGGGCATGACCTGCTCTAAACAAAACCCTTCTCTAAACATTGCATGAAAATACCATTCTTCAATTTCAACAAGAAGAGTCTTTACTTTTTTATTGTAGGTGAGCAGAAGGAGTAGTTGCCGGACATATTGCCCACTGCTGGTGCAAGGGCTGAGGAATACATGCACTAATGTTTTGTGGTGGCAGTTATAAATAGTAAGAATAGTGCATGAAACTGGACTATGCTGTTTCATTATTCAAAACATATTCAAAAATTTCCTGCATCCAAAACATCAGAAATAATATGGAAAAATATTTTACAGTGCTAGATCAAGCTCTTCTAAAGTGAATCTTAGAGACGACTTGTTTCTTGTCTTTGGTTTTCCTTAATGTACATTCAGTAGGAAGTAAATTGTTCATATTCTGATCTTTTTGTATTAAAAAGTTCCCTTTATAAACTGTAAAATTGTTCTGTATTAAATAGTCCTTATTAGAAGAAAAGATCCAATTTTAATGAATTGTACTGCAAGGAGATGATTTTCCTGATAAATATTTCTCCTTCCAACATCTTTCCTCCTCCTGTTTATTACCAGCAGGTGTAATTAATATGTAATGTAGACAGATGAGGCTATTCAGGTCAGTGATATGCATATGCAATACTATGGCTGTATTTATGTTACTGTCCAAAAGAGACTGCAGTCTACGACACAAGCGAAGACTTTATAGGGGTGAATTAACTTCACGCTGGGAAGTACTTTCTGAAATAGTCGGGTGTCTTAGTAAGTTTAAAAAAATATATACACCAATAATAAGACAGTATTGGTAAGCAGGTAGTTGGTTTTTTTTTTTTAGAAAAAAGATGAAGAGACTTTAATAAATGTATTTGATTAAAAATAATCAACACATTCTCATATGCTTTAGGACCTGCTTTATGGAAAGGGATGCTGTTTTGTATCCACGGTGCAGGGACCTCACTACTTCAGCCTGCTCACAAGCCTGGCATTCGGCTGTGGATAAGACCAGCTGTGCCCTCGGCTTTTTCTCACCCCCAAAAAGGGTGTTGATAGGTTTCTTTTAAAACTAGACTACTCTGATTTTACTAATTCAAAAATACATTGAATAAATATTTATAATAATCCCATATGGATCATACAAAATAATATGCTGTGTATCAGTATAGGAACATCACTGACAAAAAAGCCCTGCATCCCTATGTGCTGCTTCTGCTACTCCAGGCCTCAGTCCAGCAAGTTGTTTTAAACATACAAGTAGTTCAACTGATTCCCACTCAGACAGTTAAAACCAAGCATCCGCTTAAATCCCTTTCTGAGCAGAATCCCAGTTTTGTGACAGTACTATTGGCAACAAAGTGGGGCTGCGGGAACATCAGCGACTTCTTTGAAGCAGTCAAATCATTTACAAGTTGGAAAGAAAGCAAATTAGAAGTACTTTGGTTTTATAATACATTCTCGCTTTATTACTAAGAGCTTGACTGAAAAATGCCACCCCGCTGTGCATCAGTCTCACTCCTAATCATTGAGCTTTCCTCTCGCTTACCTTCCTCCCATGATGCTGTTCCTCTTGTACAAACTCTAAAATGTTCATATTTCATGAGCCCTTAAGGCATAATATTTATAGATCAAATATCCGTATCCTCAGAATTAGGAATGAATTATTTATTGTATATGAACCCTTCTGTTGTTCTCCAACATCATACAGATAGCTTAAATGTCTGAGATGAAGCTGAATTGGCTTTAATGCTATCCAGGCATTAAATTAGTGATGAAGGTGATCTCTCTGGTGCAAGCTAATGAAGGCCTTACTCTAAAATGTTTGTTAAAAGGTTTGTAAGCATTTTAAAAATACCATATTTTAAAATTTTACATGGAGCAGATGCCTAGCCCAGGTACGATGCTTCATACAGTCTCTGCAAAATCATTTAAATATGAAATGCCTATGAATTTGTAGGAAATATTTGAAACGCTATTCAGGGCAAAGGGCAACTTCATGAAGGCGAGCTAGAGAGGGTCAACACGGCAATGCTTCAGCTGGAACGATGGGGAAAGGGGGTACCTTCGCCTACCAAGGGGCTGAGTGATTCTGTCCATTTCCCAGATCGTTTCCTCCTGTCCGGTCTGTGTCCTAGCGTTATGGACCATCTCGATCCTCGGGATGACTGGCAGGAGCGGGGAAGGTAAGCCCACCAGTCGGAGGATTGTGTGTACGGTTGAGTCAAGCAACCAGAGCAGACCAACCATGTGGGGATGACTTGATGCTACCAGTGGGTGTCACTACAGACCGTGATTTGGAGACCCATTGCAAGCCTGGCATTACAGGATGAATGGGAAAGGGCTGAGAAGTGTAAATTAGTTTGTTTCACCTGTGTGTATTTTACTGCGTTTCTAAACAGGCCGTGAAGCGGTTTTTGAAACAGGAGTGCAAATGTCACGGTGTGAGTGGATCATGCACTCTAAGGACCTGTTGGCTGGCCATGGCAGACTTTAGGAAAACAGGAGATTATCTGTGGAAGAAATACAATGGAGCGATTCAGGTGGTCATGAATCAAGATGGCACGGGTTTCACTGTGGCTAATAAGAGATTTAAGAAGCCAACTAAGAATGACCTGGTATACTTTGAAAGCTCTCCAGACTACTGTATCAGGGACAGGGATGTAGGTAAGCCTCTATCGTTACACGTGAATGGTTTTATTTCAGACGTTTGTACTTTGAAGGTAAAAAATTATCATTATTATTGAGTGTGTGTGTGTGCATATATACATATATACATATATATAAAAAAAAAAAATCCATGCATGTAACCAGCAGGAAACAGGCAGGAAGATGTTTTGGAAGGACAGCTCTGTACAAGAACAATAGCTCCTCAATATCCCTAGGTGTATGACAACCAGTTGTTCTAATATAATTCAGCAGTTTCTTCCAGATGCTATGAAGCCCTGGAGACGCTGCAAGGCTGAAGTTGCTTTTAGGACAAGCAACTTGAGTTATGCTCTGGAGGCAGGTCCGTACCGTACACAGCCACGTACACGCTTGTATCACACAGCTCACTCCAGAGCTGCCAGATGTAACTACAGCAGCCCCAAGTCCCACGATGTCCCTATGATACCACCTCCTGTTGCACTGCTTGTCTTCCATGTTGTTATGCTGCTGCTGCAGACTCCCAAGAGACCAGTGTCCTCCTTTATCTGCACATTCCCCGCAGCTCACTATGGACCGTGGACCCCCTAGTTGTAGACGCACCTCTCCCCATCAGTAATGTAGGAGGTGCAGCAACTTGGTGCAAACCATGCTTGCACCAGTCAATGGAGCTGTCGGTAACGCAGTGCAAGGCAGCTGGAGGACGTGCAGGTGGATGAAAGAATAGAGGTCGGTGGGGCCCAGCACACTGCATCGAGTGACGCGGCTGTGTATTCCTCTTTACGAGACAGTGTTGGCTCCGTCCATGATAACCTTCACGTTTTCTGAAGAGTTGTGCCAGCCCCAGTGGGAAGAGGTAAAGTTTCAGGGCTGCTATTAACACTGAATTTTTCTGCTGGTAGAGATTTCAATAGAGACACACTTAACAGTGTTGCAGGATTCAAGGCATTGCCAAGCACCAGGAATCCTGCTAACGGTTCTTGACCCGTGTATAGCATTTCCTGATGTGGCAATTAGAAACCAGCAACTAGAAAACCTGAAATTTGGAAAAGAGAGCCAGACTGAGTAATGTATGAAAGATGTTGTGGAACTAATTAATAGGTTGTATAACGTACCAGATTGCACCCGCTATGACATATCCGTAAGTATCTGGATAGCAATGCAGCTCAACTCTTTTTGGCACCGCTGCATATTTACAATCCAAGTTCACTTGGAATAAGCTTTGCAAAACAACTGTACTTAAATAAGAACAATATGTGAAACCCTGGTCATGTACTATTGACTTCAGTGAACCCAGAATTTCATCCAGTATGCTTATGTTGTACAGTGTTTCTAGTTAGTTGAGTAGTCAAGGTAATTTTAAATGTTATTTATGGCTTTTGCAGGTGATGCTTATTACCTGCACAAGCACGTGTTGTTCCTTGAATAGTGACCGACACTGTAAAATCTAATACTTTAATCCAAGTGAATAAATGGGCATATTGTGGCATTGTGCAGAGACTAACTTTGCAGACTAGGATTTACTCAAAATTTTGTTGCTTGAAGTTGCCTCGTTCATTGTAACACCCGTGATTTCTTTCCCCCAAAAAGGAGGGCCCACACATGACCCACTTTTATGTCAAAAAGCCGTTTAATAATCTCTTTGTACTAAGCCTAATCTCATCTGTCAGTCTTGTTATTGTGGAGGAGAGTGGGCATTTTTCACCACAGTGTATTATGCGCGCTTGCCTGACACTGTCAAGCCTGCCCAGAGATGGCAGAGTCTGACACGTGCTTTGGTTCAGCTCAAGATAAGGCTGCGGATGAGGTGGTGTTTCTTTGCTGCCCAGAACTCAGAGAATGTGGCTGTTTGGAAGAGCACATTTTTGGCAAGCTGCAGTAAACCTTTAACGGGGTGCGGGATGCCCTGCTGCTCGCGTGGAGCAAGGAAAGAATCAGACGAACAAAAACTGATCTGGCTTTGAGAGAGGTAATTTCAGCAGCTGAGCAGCATTTTTTCTTTATTACCTTTGGTTTGCCCTGTTGAGCGCTCCGGAGTGTTAGCCCTGTTAAATGACCAGAAATGAAATGAGATTATGGAAGTCTGAGTTTAGAAATAGGTGGGGAGCATCTCAGCGTCAGCTAAATGTAATACCACAGCGCTTTAGTATGTCCTTGAATACAGTTCTGCCTTTCATTCTCGGGGGAATTCAAGCAATTTAGTGCTTTTGGGGGGGGGTAAAAAAAAAGTATATCTGGAGATTGGTTAGCATGGGGACTGAATGAAGGATTCCCAGAACAAACCTTACGAAGCGTCACGACTTGACCAGGAGACAGCTTCACAAGCTGTAAAATGACCAAGCCAGTGTCCTCTGTGGCTTGGGTGGGCTAACACATATGAACCAGTAAATTAAAGGTGCTCAGGGGTTGTATCATCAGCGGCCTATCCAAAAAACTATGCGTCTTGTCTTCTGCTGTTGGGGCTTTTAGTGGTGGCTCTTCTCGGGTGGCGGGCAGCCACTGGAGGGTGCTGGAACTGAATACACCCCGCTGGGTCTGGCAGTCTGTCTGGGGGAGGCAGCTGGACGTACATACATGAATTGCCCGTACGAAGTGAAAAATGTGTTACTATTTTTTTCCTAGAAGGAACAGAGGAGTCATTGCTTTTGGGAGTGAGATAATATGTGGAAAACACTAATAGCAACTCAATAGCAAGAGAACGTAATAACCCAACCACCTCTTGTCTAGCATTAAGATTTCACGACTTTTAGAGAAGGACCAAAGGAAGATTTTCAGAAGTGTTCAGAATTCACTTACCTCTGCTCACATGGATGCTGAAATAATTTTTGCTCACGATTTTGTACTCATAATTTGATAGAAACAGAGGTAGGACATCCCAGAGGGCTTTTGAAAGTCTTGTCATGAACTTACACATTTTGCCACGCTTTGCACAGTCTTCCCTTATATTATCATAAATTTCTGGCTCCCAAAACCAATACAAGCGTACCCAGCACTACACAGGGAGAGACCTGTTAGAAATGATAAAGCTGTGAAGGGAACTAAAGTGACGGCTACACAAGTGGCTGTAGCACGTACTCTCTTACCCTGAATGCGTAACTTCACCTCCGAAATGCTGTAAAAAAACTTTTGCTTGTCTGCTTATAAGCTTCTGTTAGAAGCATTTTAAGTTCTGAAAGATTGCTATTTGATCATCCATGCAGGCTAGGTTGATTGAAAGCTGTTGCAAGTTTATCATGTTTTGAACGTACTGGTGGACAAGCAGAGACTGCTTTAGGAATAAACATGAGCAGTCGTAGAGCGGGCATCACCAGCTTGCTGGCCGAGCTTTCGTTACAGGCTGTTGTTCGTAGAGACTATTAAAGCAGTGTAATGTCTTCCTGCGAAAGAAAACATTTTAGAACAGGTTTATAATTTGTACAGAGCAACCAAAAAGCATAAGCAATGTTTAAGTGAAGCCTCTTCCTGCAGGGAGACCACCACTGAAGTGTGTAGAGCAAGCTGAGCTCAGCTACGCATGTTGAGGTGGTGCGTATGAGCAAGGAGGTTTCATCCCCAGGCGGGGACACCAAGGTGGAGTTGGTGGGTGAGTGGCAGGATGGCGTTGGTGAGCACGTGTTGACTGTTCACAACTCTTCTGGTAGCAAAGAGGCTTTGGCCACGTGGAGGTGGTGGTGGAGCAGAGGCAGGTCGTGTCTACGTGTAGATGGTCTCGAGCTGCTGCAGCAGTCCCTCAGGACCTGCTGCAAACCCATGTGCCACGTGCTTCAAGTCACCTGTAGGTTTCTCCCAACACTCGCATGGTCCTGGTTTGGGCGCTGTCAAAGCCAGCATCGCTGCCTCTGCCTGCGCGTAGGGTGTGGGTTGTGTACCTGGATTGCGGTGGTCATCTTCTGTGTCCCCAACAGGCAGACAGGGTGCTGCGGCTGGGTCTGAGGACCCTCCACACCTGGTCTCCTGGTAGAAAGTACTGTGGAGATGCATGTGCAGTGCTACGGGCAGCCCGCAGGAGCTGCGCATTGGGTGACAAACCACATGCCCAGGGTGACCTGCTCTGGGTCCTTCACAGGATTATTTTCGTGTTAATTTATTTCCCCTGCTGCCCCACATAAGCCGTTTGCTGCATTTTTGAGACGAATGAGGCCAAGTCCAGAGTGAAAGAAAAATGTGAAATTAAAGTGTAGTCTGCAAAGTATTGTGTTGGGCAAGATGTGTTAGTACTTGAGGTATGTAACCCATGGAGGGAAACCAATCCTGATCTATGTTAAAAACTTCTCACTGAGGTTAGCCGCATACAGGCAGTCCCTGTGCGACTTCTTGGCCCGTATATCCCACTTCACACATTGCAAATATATTGGGTGCAGTCCCGGCCCCATGCAAGCTGACGGTGGAGCTTGCGATGACTTCCATCAGGGCAGCTCTCCTCCAAGCACCGTCCAGCAAGGGAGCAGCACAATCGCCCCAAGAGCCTCTGGTTGCTGAGAGGTTATGACAGCTATCAGTAGCTATGGAAATTAGAGCGAGACACATTTGCTCTAGACTGAATCTGGATAAGCTGTTTTTATCAGCACGTTGCTGTCTCTTCGTTGCTGGCCTGGGAAATCCCAGCCCCTCTGGAGAAGGCTGCCTCCGGCATGCGCTGCCTGTCCTCTCCAGCCCTGCTGTACTGAGGTGTTGTACGTGAAACGTGAATGTTTCTTGGTATGACAAGTAGCTTTAGAGCTACTTTTCTGTGAATATTTCATTTTATTTTTTTTCCCCAAACGCTCGTGTGGAAACTAGTTTATTGTTGTTGGGAGTTTCACTGCTTGGTTTGGGGTTTTTTTTAGGTGAAAGTCAAGTAATGAACTTTATTGCTTGAAGCCAGGTTTTTAATCAATGGAAATAGAAGGGAAATATCTCACGTTATAAAGGAATAAATACATTTTCGTGCTTTAGGAATGGGAAAAAATATTTTTCAACTTACCATATGTTTGCTTAAGAAAACAACTGTGCAAAACAAGAAGAAAGGGTTTGATGTACGGGCCGTAAATTTGGCAGTATTAAAAGCTGTGGATGTTTTGGCAGGTATAATGTTGTGGGTCGGCATGGCAATTCCAACACTTGAAATAAAAACAAAGAAGTTGCACAAAAACTTTTTACAAGTTAGAACATACTCCTGCCTCTTAAGCGATGAGGAGGTGCATTACAGGTAGCAGGCAAAGCTCAGAAAACTCCTCCGTATTTTGTTGAGTGTCTTCTGTTGTCTTCATCACCTGGGTATGTGAGTGCCCCCAAGGAGCGCAGTAACTTGCCCGGCTGCTCACTGTCGGTTATTGTTCATTTTCCTTCTCATGAGAGAAGCCGCAAAGATGCTGAAGATGCTGTTTGAACTTCTCAAAAACGTTGGTTTTGCTCAGAAACTAAGCCTTTATATGAGCCTGTTTTCTCTTTCATCACGTTCTGTGGATAATTTAGTCTCCTCTCCTAGTGGTGCAGTAAATGTTGATGTTGTATTGTGGGCAGTATCAGATGATACCGACTTCTGACTGTCTGTTAGGGGCTGAAATCATTTTGGTTTTGAAGTCAGTGGCAAAACTCCCATTGAAACCAGCAGGCGTATCCTGCTCAGGTTCCCCTTCGCTGCTGTGCAGTTTCCCCAAACATCTGGAAATGAGAACTTTGGAGTTGGAAACTAACCTGTGCCTCGGCTGAGGAATGCGGTCAGACCTTCCCAGGGCAGCTCCTGCACCTCATCACAGCCAGGCATGATGACCCGCGCCTGGCCTCATGCGGAGGGGAACGTGGGGTCTTCCTTCCACCCCAGCAGCCAGGCAGCATGGCCCCGCTCTGCTCCCGGTCAGGAGGCGTGCTGAGGTGGAGAGCGGCTTTGCTTTGCCTCCGCTGGAGGAGTGACACCTGGCCAGCCGCTGCCCGACGGTGGCACAGCGAAGGCTATCGAGCGTCCAGCTCGTTTCACACAAACAACATGCAGAGAGCAGAGCACCAAGTGGTTTGAAATCTAACCCAAATGACGGTTGTTGGAGATTATTGTCCTAGACATGCTGCGTTACACAGCCCAGGCACCCCGGGACTTTGGGGCTGGGCCCCGTCAGCGGGGTAAAGCAGCACGCAGAGCAAGGGAGGTGAGGGGGAGCCCGTGCAGGGAGGTAAGCAGGAATTCACACCAAGTTCCTGATGCAGAACGTTAATCATATGAGTCACAGGCTTGGGCGTTGTACCTTTTTTTTGTCTGAGCAGAGAGGGCAGGACAAGCGCCTATAAACGTGGTTATTCAGTTGTATTTTGCACAGTCTGGCATGTGATGGATATTGCTGTGGGCTGACACAAGCACCAGCACTTAGGTTCAGATGTCCCAGCTGTTTGCACAGTGTCGCGGATGGAGGAGAACGTGGTAGCCGGGAAGCAGGTTTGGTCTGTTTTCTGCCACAGGCTTCCTACGGGACCACAGGTGGATCATGTAGCTCTGCATCCTCCCCCAGATAGCAGAGACTTACTTTAAAGTGCTGTTCAGCTGCCTCCCCAAGGATGCTATGCAGAGCACTGGTCCACGGACAGCAGTGTGAGCAGGCTTGGACCCCGAGGAGATGTGTGATTTATCAGGCTGCAGGTGCAGGAGCCCATCTCTGGCTCCGTTCAGCGTGTCTTCTCCTCCCTCTGCCTTTTCCCTTTCGGGTGGCTCAGCAGGTCTCCACCTGGCCGGTGCCACAGCACCTTTGTGGCTCAGGACCCCTGAGCCGGGGCCGGTGTCTCCCCCATCAGCAGCAGCTGGTGAGCAGCTCCTGGGGCAGGTGGCCGGGGCGGCCGTGGACACCCACTGAGCCTGGAGTGTGTGTGGCCTTACAACACCCTTCTTCTGCTCTGCCCGCAGCAGACCTGGACCAGCGATTTGATATTGAAGCTTTCCAGGTGTATGTTTCTACCCAATGAATATTTAAATATTTAAATAAATACAGGAATATAGGCTATGGGAAGGAAGGCTGAGACGCCTTCTAGGGATTGAAACACTCCTCCGGCGCAGCAGTTGAAGCCTGTCCTGACTTAGATGCAAAAAGAGCAAAACATCCCCCACCGTGGCTAAGAGGCTAAATCACGTATCGGTCCCATGAAAACCCACCGTCTGAGAAGGTGACTTTACTGAAGTGCCTGAGACCATTCGTTGCCTCAGTGTCTGGGCCCAGGCCTGAAAAGACGTGAAGTCTCCCCCGTGCTGGGGACAGTAGAGGGTGGAGGCACAGTGAATACTTGTATGTTGTGAAGTGCTTCAATACAGCAGCAGTGGTATATATAACCGTAAGTACACCATAGGGGGGAAAAAAAGAAAATCAGAGTTTATGCAGCTTAGATTTTTAATAATTACAGATTAATTACAGCTTAAGTTTTATTAATTAAGATTGGTTTGCTGTACTAGCTCATGCAAATTTGAATTAATGTCTGCATGTATTCTTTTTCTTTAAGAAGGTAAATTGTTCATCTTTGATGTACGCCTGTGAATACACTTTGTAAAATGTTTCTGGTTAATTTAATGACTGTAGTCGATATTTAGAGAATCCCATTTTGGCCAAGACCAGAAGAATGGGGCTATAATCAGGTCTAGGGAAAATGTCAGAACAATGTTCATCTCGTGGATATACCTGAAATTGATTTATAATAGCAATACATAAGAAATTAGGTGAAGCAATGAGTATTCATGAAGTTTTCAGATGGATAATAATGATCTGTCAACAGGTGTGGTATAGATCCGAAAGTGAACCCTAAGATAAGTTTGTATTAGCTGAGCAGCAGCTCCCATGTGGTACAGTAGCTGGTCGGGCTAAGACATGCCTTAAAGAGCCATTTTGTGCCATGTGGAGATGGGCAGAGGCATTTCAGCCACTCCAGAGAGATTGTAAGAACATGAAGAGGTGGGGTATGTTCCCCTACCCCTCCTTCTGTCCACAGCAGGCTCTAATTTAGTTTCTCCTAATCGCTACCGAGAAAGAGGAGAAGAACCCTTGGCACTTACCCCGCAGAGATGAGGTGCACAGAGCAGCCACTCTTCAGCTGCCACCTGAACTGGTGGACACGGGGGCCGTGGGCAGACGCAGCCGTGATGCCAAGTGGTTGGGGTGCTTCTGTGCTCACTTGTGCAACGACTTTAACCCTTGGCAGCATGGTTACTCTGCCCAGCGTGTCCCTTGCAGCCACCACATTTAGCAGTCTCCTCTTTCCCAGCCCTCCCCTGCCCACCCAGAGCTCCCCTGCAGAGCCCATGAGCTCCCGAGCACCACAGGGGTGCTCCTCCTGGGCGCCCCATTTCACACAGCCCGGGGGGACTGGGCGCAGGGGGCTGGAGGGGGCCGCACGGCTGCCTCGGGGAGGGTATCTACTCGCTGGAGAGGAAAGAGGTGCTCCGGAAAGATGAAGCAAAGCACGATGCTACTAACAGAATTGGGCAGAGCCTTGAAGTATTTGGTCCATTTTACTTGTTCACATCTCCGAAGCTGATTTCCAGGATAAATTTGAGAATTTCCAGCCTTAATGATTCTATGATTCTATGATTTGAGAGCAATTTTACCTTATTATAGGCATTTCTCTGGCTTGATATTGAATCCCAGGTGATGTGATGTTGAAGGATCAAATACATTGCAAATTACGGCTCCTATACCTATTTTCATATGCTTTCTGTCCTTCCTTAAAATCCACCTCCTGACCTGTCCTGCATTTCCTTCGTAGGGTCCCTTGGGACAGCTGGTCGGGTTTGTAACCAAACCTCCCGCGGCATGGACAGCTGTGAAGTGATGTGCTGCGGGAGAGGCTACGACACCTCCCGTGTCAGCAGAATGACAAAATGCGAGTGCAAATTCCACTGGTGTTGTGCTGTGCGCTGCCAGGACTGCCTAGAAGTGGTAGATATTCACACCTGCAAAGCGCCAAAGAGCGCTGCCTGGATCTCCCGGACATGATGCACAGGCTACTGATGGTTGAGGACCACAGCCTTTGCCCTTCCTGGTCCATGCAGGGAATGAGTCCGAGGTCTTCTCTACTTTTATGCCAGTTTTGCCTTTTTCCTTCATTGCGCAGAAGCTGCTGAATAATTAATACAAACTCTGCAGCATTTACTTCCCATTTCTGCATGACAGTGTTGCTGCAGAGTTGTCTGTGCATAAACTGATGCAGCTCTGGAAGGACGTACTTCTGCCGGGACTCTTCCAACCAACACGCAACTCTCCTCCGGACTCCCTGTGGCAATTCATTCCTGCCATCAGGAACACAGCAAGACGCAAGGATGGGGCCTTTCGTACAGCACCGCCACCACCAACTGCATGGGCTGAGCTTGCTCAAGCATCTTCCAAAGGATCTTGTGCTGGCCACAGTCGTGCCCTGGATACTGAAGTGCTTGGGAGTTTGAGCACCGGTTGGTGATTCCTCCATGAGAGAAAATCTGGGGCCAGGCCGGGTGAAAGGCTTTACTGGAGGGGTGTTTGTCCATCCCCGGTGGACTGGAGTTTGCAGTGAGGTGGCCACCTGAGGCCACCCCAGCCACCGTTAGCATGCTGTGGCTTCCCATGGGGCAGAAATTGGCCCACGGCAAAAAGCAAAGGAAACTGCAGGAGAAGTATTCAACCACAACACTTTCATAAACTATTAAAGAGTCAAAGCAAATGTCTTAGTTATATATTTGTGAAAACTTGCCTTAAAAGCTTTTAAAAGGTCACTAATATTAACTGCTGAGTTTTTTTGTGATCTGAAGGATCGAGAAGAAGAGATTTGTTTCTCAGCCTAGTGAGAGCTGGGTACAGGAGACTCAACTACCTGAGGATAAGATTTCCTATTTTTCACTTACTGAATAAGCAGAAAAATGTTTGCAGAAAGCTGATGGAGAAGGAAATACCTTGTCTCAGTAATGATCGGGTTTCTAAAGAACCTATCAACCTCTATGTTCTTTTAAATTTAATAAATCTATTAAATGTGTTCGGAATGATACTTTCCATTCAGATGGGGACTTCCAAATGAGATTTTTCACTGAATACTTTCTGCAAAAACTTACGCCTAAGATTAAGGGTGCATTGGCCTCTGATGGAGGCAGTTACAGGTTGTGCCAGGTCCATATGCTGGGCTGGGATCAGCACAAAACAACAAAGCACTGGAAAGACGTGCAGGCTCACGAGGCCCAGAAATCGCAGCCTCACTGGAGAGGAGCTGGGTCAGAGAGGGACCAGCCGTCTCTCCTTGGAGCAGAGACCAGCAAATGAGCCAAGACGAAAGATGGGGCCTGTGCCGGTAAGTCTAATAAGGCTCTGGAAAAGCACCCATGAAGTGCAGAGACAGGCAAGGTAATGAAAAATTAATGTAGGAAAAGGAGGTTGAACGGGTGATAGAACGTATTGTAGATGCAGGTAAAATTTCCATACGAAAATGAAAAAGACTGGAGGAAACTTAGCTGGGTACAAACAGTGCATGAAAAAGCAATATACAAGTAGAATACTGTGGCAATAAAGAGAGTACTCTGGTTATGTTTTTTATTTTATTTAAAAAGAATATTTTAAAAGAGTGGGGTTTTTTTGCATTCAATGGTCTTGAAAGAGCAGTCATTTACATCTGAAAGGCTTTGGAAAAAGTTTGTATCATTAAAATGGGCAAGTCATCTCCAGAAGGCACAGCTGGCATTAAAAGATTAGGAGGATCCAGAAAGGTATTTATTTGGACAATAAGATAATGTTTCAGTTACCGTGCACGGCATTAATGTAACGGTCACGGCTAGAAGTAAGAATAATCACGCTTCTGGGTATAAACCAACTGCTGGTGGGAATAGCCCTGCCAGCGTGTTAGTGTACAGGGTGTGCATTACACACACACGCACATGCAGTGCGTATACAGGTACAGGCATTCAGTTCAGTGGTTATACTGTTGGCCTCGTTACTGCTGGCAATTCTGGCTCTGGGCTGGATAAGGAAAATTTTGCACCTAATTGTATTTAAAGGTGAGCCCCAAGGAGAATTTTTATTAGGATTTCATTGTGAAATTAAATCCGCATGTAGTTCACAGCCTGAGCAATACCACATTTTAAGCCTTAAACTTAAAAGCAGTATAATATTTTTTAATTTGTTTTGTACCAGGTGTTTTGAAAGGTTCAGGGATCTTTTGAGTAGTCTACAAATTCACCATGTAATAATGCAGAAAATATTTCAATGTTCTGGAAAAAAGGAAGCCTCATTCTTACAAGGGAACATGTTCTAGGAAGTTGAATAAAAGGTGATGAAATCAGGTCGCTTCTTAACTCCATCATTTGGTTAATATGTCAGAAAACAAACCCACCCGACTTCTGCAGTCCTAGGTAAAGCGTTTTGGGGTCATTGTATTAAAGGTGGAACTTTTATTCCCCAACCTGCTCCTCCTCCTCCTCCACTGAGGTATGTCTTCTTGCTCTGGCCTTCCCCCGGTCTCAGGGGCCTGTGGTTCCTGAAGGCTGGTCTTACCAGTAAAACCAGGAAGATGGTGGCATTGAGTACCTTGGCCTTTTTGGTGTCCTTTGTCGCCAGATCCCCCGCCCCGTTTAGCGGCGGGCCCACCAAAGGCGCACAGCAGGCTCAATTTTATATTCCACACAAGTGCCATACTAATAAGCTGCAATGCAACCCCCCCGCCAAACCCACTTCACCACAGGAAAACCAGAGTATTTTGCAGCACAAGTGTGTAACAGCTGAGCTCGCCAATTATTTGATTAATTTTTTTGCTGTATTTCTGTATTTTTTTAAAGAAAAGAGCTCACGGTAGGCTGCTTACAGCTGTAAGCATTTCTGCTGCCTTTTCCATGAAGAAAGGACTCCCGGGAGCTTTTGCTATTTCTTAGTGGGAAAAGACGCTCAGAGATGTAAATATTGCTAGGAAAGGCACCTCCTCGACCTTCAGCTCATCAAATAAAGAAAACAAAAGGGAAAAAAAAAAAAAAGAAGAAACAAAGTCAGGCAAGGCAAATGAAATAATCCTGTATTTTGTTCTATGGAATAAATTTATTCATGTATTTAGTCATGAAGAGGAAACAGCTGTCCCTAGGTAGACACTTTAGTGTCAGAATAATGTTAGCTGAGGCAAAAGGTTGTAGAATTAGTATCATTTTTTTAAATATACAGTCCAATTTCCTTGAGGGAGTTCCCTTTACTTTCGCTGCATGAAATCGGAAACTAGCAGTGCTCTGAAATGCTGTTAGCCTGCCAAGCTTTTTGGGATTGCTCCCTCCCCACTATTTTCTTTTTTAACAAACTTAACCCTAAAAAGTGTATTGAGCTTTTTTAGGAGAAATCTCATGAAAAAAGTATAATTTTCTTTTACCTCATGGAAAATGGGGAATGACTTTTAGGAATGGTGGTGTATGTTAGGGCATGTGGGTACTGTAGCTCAAGAGATTGTTGCGTTGCTGCTTTTTTTTCCCCGCAAAACTATCTAAACTCAATTTGTGCATCTCACCCTCACCTCTCACCCCCGTGTAACCTTCTTTGCAGATGTGAATTAGAACCGAAATACCGCATTTCTGGTACTGTGCTGCACAGCTGCTGAAGGGCATCCAGCCTGGATGCCCAAATCACACCTGCAGCCAGCGCTCCCTGCCCGCAGGCTTCGTGCCCGGCCTCTCGCGGGACTCGGCGTATGGTGGCAAAAGGGAAATGAGCATTTTACTGGGGATTAGTGAAGGTCGCGCAGCTTTTGGGCTGGGGAGGGGGAAAAAAGCTCTTAATCCAGTGTGGCAGCACAAAGCGTACCAACGCTTGCTCACCTCGGTGGGTTTTGCCCTATGCTCTTAGGAAGGGCTACAGCCGTCATGTGCAGGTGATGGCCACCTCTGAGGGCAGAGGCGGTTTTGTGGTCACATCTAAGAGCCTGCAGGTTTCTCCTGCCACTTCAAATGACACGAATGAACTTGTATTGCTATCTGAAAGACAGCGGCAGTTCATGGGCTGTAATCACAAACATGGGTTTGTGGGGGTTTTTTTGTCTAACAGCTCATTTGCCTGATTAAACGGATGTGACATCCTAATGTAAGATCTTCTCTTGTGTGAAAGAAGCAAACGTATTTGAATCAAAATATTGACTGCTCCTCCTCCATTGTTCCAGGGGTGCCTCTCTGCTCCCTCGGCAGTGGGAGCCCTGCAGGAAGCCAGGGGCTACCTTGCACGCGCTGCCATAACTAGAGCCGCTGAGGTTTTCAAGCCCTCCGTGCGGTGACGGCCACACCGGGTGTGAAGGGATGTGTGCGGTGTGCGCGAGGGGTGCAGCTTCCTTTGGATGTTCACCTTCTGCAGGCTTCTGCAACATAGGGAAACTCTTGATATATTTTTTCCTCCTTTCTACTGGGGTAAGGACTTCTATGCTTTCCCGCTGAATACTCAGAGTCTGTTTATTTGGCCTTCACACCACATCACAGCAAACAACCAGAGAAAACGACAGCCTTCCCCTAGGTGCAGCACTCACCTCTCGGAGTAGGGCTCTCACTTGGAGCAGCTGCAAATCTAACCGGTGGGAGGGCCAGAAGGTGGCCAGCTTGACTTACCTGACACTCCCGGGGGGGGTGTCTCTCCTTTTTTTGTTCTATGCAGGTTACAGTGTAATGAGATAGCGTGCATCCAAATTGTACTAGGTTGTCTTTAAAGAAAAAAATGGGAACTGTGAACATTTGGAGCTTAAAAACTCCTCCGCCCTCCATAAATCTGCAAACCGAAGATTCGGATGAGTTATTATCTGAACCAGATTTCCAGAAGGCTCATCTCCGCGCTAAGCCGGAGGCTTTCCATCATTATAATCATGGGCTGTGTTTGCCTTTTGATCTAAGCCGTGCTGAACTTCACAGGAAACATGTCAGAGGCAGAAAAGCCTACGGCAACAAACTCTGCCCAATGAAAAAGAAAACCCTTTTGTCTGACTTGCCTAGTCTCCCAGATGCCTAGAATTATAATTAAAGCTAAAGAGATATTTTCTAGATAAAATCCATGGCTCATTACAGCTTATAAGGGAGATGGATACTAGAAATAGTTGAAATAGAGTTGTATATTTTTGAGTTCCTGAAAGTTCCCCATAGTTCAAGGGAAGGACCTGATTCTTCTAGGAGTTAAGCACTCCTTTTTATCAGACTATTACAGATAGTAATTCCCACACAGATCACAATTCACATCATCTCATCTTCTGACAGAAGGCCAAACTAGCACCTTAGTTGCTGATAAACATGGACATTTGTATATAGCTAGATATACACTGATACGCAAACACATTTACGTATTAGCACTGTTACTCACAGAAATTTGTTCTTTTGAAATGTAGGGTACATATAAATGAACTTTGAAAGGTTTTTTGAGGTGGCCGGGAATGAGCGACACAAAACAGCCCAGGACAGCAAGAGCTGGCTGTGCCCGAACCTTCCGATTTTCACCAACCTTAAATAATCCTGACAGCACCGTTGTGAGGCAAATGAACGAATACCATTACCCCTAGTTTTACAGCTAGAGATACACAGGAGCACCTGCTGTAAAGGCGTCCTCTGTGGCTGTTCTAGCAACTCAATGCAAAGCTGAGAACACAAATATTGGCCCATTTCACACTTCCACATGCTGTCCGCTAGCAATCCGCTACCTCTAATCTTATGCCGCATCCCACATTAAATGTAAGTCATGCTAATTTCAACATTACAGTGAATTGTTTTGCAGAAATAATGGCCAGAGATGAAAAACCTCTATGGAAATCCCCAACGGCGACACACCTCACCAGTTTTAGCCTTTAGTCCTTTTACACCAACTGCAATAATGGGAGCGTTGTCTGTGCTCACTCATTTCCTCGTTGATAAACAAACTTATCTGCCGGTGATCACAGTCCCTCGAGCTGCTCAGCATTTCTAGAAGAACAGCAAAGTTGAACTGGCAAAGTGGCATTTTTGATCCATTGCATTGGGTTCATGCTTCCTTATTTGGGAGAGGAGTTGGAAAAAAAAAAAAAAATCCTTGAAACATCTGTAAGGATGCACTGTCAATCCTCGACAGACAGGACTACTTGCTTCAACCTCCAGATCGAATTCTTGATCTCAGAGCTGGCTGCGTGCACTAGCAGAGGTCTCTGTGGGAAGTTTCCATCTACAGTGGCTAAGTTATAAATGAATACTTTTGTCTAAACCTCTCACAGCACAAGGATAAGGTTTCCTGAGGTAAGCACTAATGACAAAACACCAACCTCTCTATTAATTGTGCGTGAACTAACACCAATTTTGCTCGTGAGCTTCTGGTCTCAAGCAACAGTTTATAATCCTGATGTTTAATCTGTGCAGGAAAAAGTACCTTCTTTTTCACACTTGAAAAGTACTAGTAACGCAGTAAAACCTCAGCAAGAAATACAGAAAAGCATGAATGCGATGATCACTCACGACAGGTAAATTTGTCTTCAATTCTCTGCCATTACTTACGCTTTGTTCTGTAGACGGAGAACAAAGCATGGAGCTTCTGGAGGCACTTGAAATAACAGCGGTGTGAACAAAACCTGTAAAGTACGTGGACTTTTTGAAAATTCAAATAAGGACAAAGCTCACCTCTGTGCAGGGATGGGAATGTGCCAATGTGCCATCCAAACTGCCTGGAGAGCCTAAAGCTGCTTTAAGCAAGAGCTTTAGCTGCCTAGAAGCCTCGTCTAGGCTGTCTCCAGCGCTAAGGGCTTCACCCTAATTGAACTCCGTAAGAAAAGGCAGTGATACCATTGCTTAATTGTAAAGTTATTAGTGTTTTTTCATTAACTGAATGGAAAGCCAAGCCCTAGCTGTGGTGAAGCAGATACACCACACATGTTTAAGAACACAAAGTACAATCTGAGCTTTGAAGAAGAAGCCAAAATACAGCAATGCTGCAATACACAAAAGTTTATTTTTAAGTTTTTCTTTTCTGAAGGCAAAATATAATAGAACCTAACATCAATGTACTTTGTACAACAAAACAGTTTTTATATGAGAACAGACAATCCATGAAGAGTTTTTAAGTCTTAGAACTGCTTCCCTTTTTTATCATGCTTTCTTGTGGTCAACAAAAAGTTGGCACAGAAGATGTCATGGCAGTCAGTCAGTGGGCGTGCTCCCTCAGATCCTCGTCAGCTGGTGCCACAGACTGGAGGGCAGGATACTTTCTACTTTTTCCATCACAAAATTTAAAGGGGCAAAGAGGGTGCTGAGAAACTGCAAAGAAATCAGATACACATTCAGATCAAAATCCAGGAGGAGAGAGAGAGAAAAAGCTGTCCAGTAAGACAAGAAACTCTTGCTGTGCTCCTCTGTAAAATCCTCCAGCCTGATAAAAATTACATAATTCACGTATAAAGACTTTCTGCCAAATTTTGAGTCTTGCATATATACAGATTTTTGGATTTTACAGTAAAGACAGAGCCCCATTTTTATGAAGATCAAACTGATGAACTACGAAAGTTTTCACACATCTCACATCCTAGATTCAGGCTCACACTGAAGCCACTAAAAGCTCAAACCAAAACCTACTGAAGGGAAAGAGAGGCTTTTTCATAACGGCAGAATCTGTCAGTCCACCTCTCAGAGACAAAAAGTGTGTCTTTAGATTCAGGTTTAAAATGGTTCTGGATTATCTATAGATCTGCTATATATGCTAAGGCATCACTAACTGGAATTTATCTTAACCTCCTCCCTCTATTACAGAACACAGTCGGCAATGTTGAAAGAGGTTTCAATATGTTAATGTTAGGAGAGGCGTACGTGACAAAAATCATGCGAATAGAGACCATTTGATCACAGGGAAAAAAACACTGCTAGCTACACAGCTCAGAACTCAGGTACTCAAAGCACTCCCAAAATTTTGGGAAATACATATTAACTGTGCTTTACATTAATTGCAATTCAATTGAACACATTAAATACAGCTATGTTGGGGCTCTATACATGTATGAGAGAGTACAGTAACACGCAAAGTCAGGCACCTCGAGACTGTGAACCCTGTGGCTTCTCACCATTTAGGCTGATGCGACTTTGCTAAAAATAAACAGTTCTGTGTGAAACCAACTGGCAAAGAGCTGCAAGAGGTTTGTGTTTCACTTACTGCTCTGCAGTCAGCACAATATGAACTCCACTTACTGCACTGATGTATATATTGTCTGCTCGGTAGGTCAGTATTAAAGCAAATCTGGTGCTGTATGTGTTCTCTTTTTGCCCAAAAGAACTCTCTCTCCTGACAAAAGAGAGCATCAGACTTTATATATAAACACACTTACATCCCTTTTCATGTTCTGAATTTGTCCCATATATCTTTAGGCACTTAAAGGATGCAGATGTGGGGGTCTGGTCCCTCTGTAGTCACTGAAGAGAACTAAGCACTTCCATAGAGTAATTCTACCCACCCCAGGACCAGAACTGCCCTCTGAAATTGTCTCCTCCCTCTCTATCCCCAGCCGCAGAGGGAGCTGGGGTGGTCAGGCTTTGTCTTCTCCCAGAAAGCAAGGAGGACTGCGGCACAGTGTGGGGTGCTGGCCTAACCCAGCCACACTCCTGAACGGCTAGCACAGCTCCTGACATAGTTCTGGCCCGTACCAGTTAGTCTCTTCTCAACAAAGCCCAGGAAGAGTTTGGCGATAGCACAGGGCAGGGACAGTTGCCAGCAGGCAGCAAGGATGGGGCCACCCTGCCTTTGAAGGGAGGAGAGGTTAGAGGCACAGACGGGAACTGTGATGTGTCACTTGCCTTTGGAGCCACAGAACAAACAGTATTTTATTACTTAATACAGATATGACCTTGGTCTCTAACTTAGGCTCCTAAGTATCTAAAGTTAAGTGTGAAAAATGCAATTTCAAAAATTGTTACAGGTCTGTGTGCTGCTTAAACACAGCTATATATGGCAAATGTATTTAAATCGTTTCAAAATTTCAATATCCAACAGCCAGAGATTATAACCATTTCATGGTATCAAGCAAGAAAATATCTGCAAACAGTTTCACTATTTACCAAAATGGGCTCTGTGCAGAGTATTTTTAACTGTAAAAATGCATGATGTTTATGATGCTTATGCATTTTAAAGGCAATAGTGAGCATTCAAATTCTTTTTTTCCTCTTGGACGTGTTTGCATACAATACAGACACTTCATCATGGACAACTTGTGCATCATGGGAAAACCAGGTAACCAGGTAACACCATCATGAGATTTTGCCATGGGCACAGGCCAAAGAAAAAACTTCTTCAAACTGAAGCTGAACAGAGTATTTCAGTTGTAGCGCTGAAGGTCAAGCTGTATAACATGAATCGCAGCTGAATTAATGTAACACTGACTTACCTAACCTTAAGAGTTTGCTATTACTATTTCAAGTGGTTTAGCCCAAGTAGAAGCATTCCCTCTGTCTAAGCTGTGAACTGTTTAAATAAATATATCCCTTTAATTCTGCCAAATGCAAAAGGCTCACTAGAGGATATTTTCTGCTCTTTGAGTAGCACTTGATCTATGTGGTAAGCTTGCACCATCACATCTACTTGGATAAAACTCAGCTTCGTAACCAGTGCAAATTACATACTTGTTAAATCAATGAAACAAGAATGATTTTCCTGACAGTAAGTTTTATTGCAGTTCATAGGAATTTTGTTGCTGAAGTAGTCAATTGTATCCTGTAACAAACTCAGCAAAGTATCTGTAGCTTAAAACAAGCCAAGTTTTTCTCCACCTGGAAAATTACTTGGTCTACAAAATACATTTACATTCATGGATACTAAAGCTTGGCTTCACTGAAGTCCAGGCAAAACCTTTGCTGACAGCAAGTGGTTCAGGATGCCACCTACTCTCTTGTACAGGTCCCTGTAAACAACATCTGTGCTGGGGCTATCTGGCCCTTGGAAAACTCCCGGTGCTCCTGTCCTCAGACACCGCTGGCAGATGCCTATCCAGCTTGCTTGCCACATGGCAGCACCCAGGAGGGCTTAGTCTGCATGATACTTTTTTTTTTATTTATGTTTTTTGCCTTTCCTTTTGACATTGACTGTTTTTTTCCACATGGAACAGAAAAAACAGCACCAGTAGTAGAGCAAGAATTCAGGGTGGCAGAACTGGTGATGGGAGACCTGTAAAAAATTTGCTATTACTATTTTTTATTTTAAAAGAAAACTATCAACCTGGCTATTTCAAAGGTGGCAGAAAGCAGCTTTCTGGGAGCACCTTCTGAATAGCACCATTTGATTTAAACAGATATGCAAAAGTATCTTTTTAAGCTTTTCCACTGCGTGGCTGGTGTTTGCATGGAGGAACTGACTATTTATTGCTCAGTCCCTGTGATGTCATCTACATGTTCCCTACCTCACCGCCTGTAGAGGTCCAAGCAGATGAAATATCTCCCTGGGCAAAACTACTTGCTGAACTGAGGTCTCATCCATCATACAGGAAATTTTGAAACAGACCATGTCAGTGATCTCAGGCAAAGGAGTCAAATCAGAGAAAAACTAGTCTTTCTGAAGTTTCACTCATTGTAAAAATTTAACCAGGGACTACACCTTTAGACACGACTGTTGACTCGAATTAAATAGTGTCTCCCTTGTTAATACAACTCTCAATTTTATTTAAGATACATTTTTATTGCTACCATGTTATGAAAGGATCTGCATTTACACTTTTTTAACAATTTCCCAGATAGTTATATTTCTCCATGACAAGAAAGAAATTTAATAATACCTACACCGTGCTGACAATTTTATCCAAGCCATGCAATCAGAAATTTGTTCTGATTGTATTCGTATCTTAAGTGACCTCCAAAAGCCTTTTGTTAGAAAGCCTAGCAAAAATTAAAACCACAAGCTATGAACATGCTTCTGAACCAAGTGAAAATGCTAAGATCTACTGTCATTTTAAAGTTACTTATATTCAGTCTGACAAAACAATTAAAGAACTGGATTCTTCCAATTTCATTATGGGAAGAGTCAAGCTTACTTCCAGGTACAACATTACAGAATTGGCTGGATGCAGTTGGGAATATCTAAACCTGCTGCTGAACTGGCAGGCAGCGTTCAGAGCAGGTCCTGGCTCTAAAACATGGGTGCACTGACGTTGAACTGCCCAGAAGAGTAAAGGAGCTTTAAAATATCTTTGACTTCTGCATCCAGCAGGGGAACGCAGGTTGCCCTGTCTGCAGGGACTGTCACAGTGGCACAGGCCACCTTTGGCAGTCTCACATGTGGAGAAGGTCCTCAGCACTCAAGGGCTTTTCCTGCCTTGAAGAACCCAGTGTCTGGGTAAATGGGCTATGGAAAAGGTGCAAGAAGATGCTACCTGGACGACACGTCAAAGCCAGCTCCCAACATCCAATCATGCTAACCTGTTCAGTTTTTGTGAAATAAGGTAAATACCAACTTGCAGTAACATAAGCCTGGGCCATGATGGCGATATTACATCTGTGCAATGCTTTTGGGATGGGCAGGCATAAGAGAAGGAATAATTTTGACCTATTAAAATTAAAGCATACGTGCACAGTTTCACGATGTTATATACCACATCACAATGAGTACCAATCATACGGGAGCAGGTAATTCAATGCACATAACCACAGCAACAGTCAGCACATTCATCTTTTAGCTATTCATGAAACGATCTTCCCTAAAACTGAAAGGGAAGAGCCAGGGCTGGCCAACTTCTTCTATTCTGTTCTGATACAGCTGCATTTCAAAAAGATGTCTGCCATGATTTTCTTCAATCTCATACACCTGGGCTACCTTTCCCCAAGGAGACAACAAAATGAGCCTTCTGAATCGAAGCCTTTCTACGAGCTACTAAATGAACGTCACAGGCTTAAATTATGCCCTTCCCATGTACAACAAAAATTCAGCTGCTGCATGTGGTGCTTTATGAAGATTAAGACATAGCTAAAACAAGTCACAATACATGTTAACTGATGTACTAACTGCCTCCATACAGGTTCAGAGATCTTGAGTAATCTTGTCAACTTTATGCATGTAATGCAGCCCACATTTCAATTCTATTTGTTTGTGCTTATTTACTAACTAGGAGCTTTACCTGTTCCGATATGCAGAACCTAATAACCACATGCAGAGTCTTGGGGTATCTATTCTATTAACACCAATGGCAGCTGCACTTACACATCAAGGAAATAGATCCTTCTGGACTGACTCTACTCCCCAGATGGCTTTGGAACCTGCAGGCTCCAAACCATGGAGAAACAATTACTAACACACCACCAGTGTAACTTCTGGTCTCTCCGATTTCATTCAGCAACCAAAGCCGGGTGATTTAAGCCCATGCAAACATGCTACCAATTTTCTCCAATTCCAGTAGCTCACTGCCTGTAGCACCAAGTACAAAATCTCATCATGCTGCCAGCTTAAGATATTGTCCTGGTTTCGGCAGGGATAGAGTTAATTTCCTTCCTAGTAGCTAGTACAGTGCTGTGTTTTGGATTTAGGATGAGAATAATGTTGATAACACACAGATGTTTCAGTTGTTGCTAACTAGTGCTTACACCAGTCAAGGACTTTTCAGCTTCCCAGGCTCTACTGACTGAGAAGGCTGGAGGTGCACAAGAAGCTGGGAGGGGGCACAGCCAGGACAGCTGACCCAAACTGGCCAAAGGGACATTCCATACCATGTGACGTCATGCTCAGCATATAAAGCTGGGGGAAGAAGAAGGAAGGGGGGGATGTTCGGAGTTATGGTGTTTGTCTTCCCAAGTAACCGTTGCGCGTGATGGAGCCCTGCTTTCCTGGAGATGGCTGAACACCTGCCTGCCCATGGGAAGGAGTGAATGAATTCCTTGTTCTGCTTTGCTTGCATGCGCGGCTTTTGCTTTGCCTACTAAACTGCCTTTATCTCAACCCACGAGTTTTCTCACTTTTACCCTTCCAATTCTCTCCCCCATCCCACTGGGGTGGAGTGAGTGAGTGGCTGTGTGGTGCTTAGTTGCCAGCTGAGGTTAAACCACAACAGCTATATTCTTTGTTCAGGATACAAGGCTGACAAGCACAGGAACAAGGCTAACGGGGACAGATTTGGGGTCATTAATTGTGACAGTATCAGAAAACTGCAGATTACATTGAAAGAGCCCCCAAACAAGAGTCATGCATTTCAACGACTTAAGGAAAAAAAAACAAAAAAAGCTTTATAAAGAAGTTCAAGATCATATGCCCGAGTTACACACTTACTGTCCACCAGATACCTACATATACATTCAAGAAACAAGAGAAAGTAATAATATTTCAGGTATGTTTCAGCACTTTTTGCTGATAGAACTGGCATGTTTTGCTACAGCTAATCTTATTTTCTGTCTTCTAAAGCTAATGAAATAAAATTCTTGACGCAAGAACTGTTGCTGTACCACACCTCTATCACTCACAAGCCTGGGTGGTAGAAGACCTGGTTCACCTGCAAAGGGAGTCTCTCACCATTTGCAAAGGAGTTTGAGAAAGTACTTACAATCTGAAATTTGCCAAAGCCTTTCAGCCTTGCCTCCTTCACCCCATCCCCTATGCCCCCCAAATCAAAAGCACCAAAGACATTAAACACAAGGCCAGGAGGCTATTTTGGAAACACAAGACCTACAAGAGATACAAATATATTTGGGAAAATATATTACAATTATATATTATTTTTATTATCCTAGAACATTCCTATAAGTGGATTTTTCATATCCTAGCACACTGGAGCAGTGATGTTCTTGGTTTTTCAAAGAAAAAAATGTGTTTTAGCATAATTCATGGCCCTTCCCCCTCATACTCCAACATTCATTAATCCTTGGTGGATTAAAAAAAGCAGATTAGCAGAGACTTCCCTGGATGTAGTTAAGAAAAGTTATGAGGGAAATATTGAGACTACTTCCTTCATGGCAGTTTGGGGAAAGAATGCAGAAATTTGCCCTGGTTAACAGTACACTCCATTTCTGCTCATACTAAGAGTTTCTATTGCACTGGAAAGCATGGCACAGTCATTATGACTCTGCACAAAATAGAGGGGTTCTGCAAACCATTATTAGTTTATTTTATTGGATTATATATGCAAACACAGATATTCCCTTCTCCCACCAAGCCTTTTTTGGCAAAACCACAAGAAATCTAGCCTAACAAAAAAGCCACATAAACCAGAGAAGTCAGACAGTAGTGTGTTTTACTGATGAGCTCCCTTAACAGTTGTTCAAATGTCCCCCTGCTCAGACATCTCTTGATGTTTTATTTACACTGATGAATATGCAGCTATTTAATATCCAGCAATATTTAGCTCAGCTCTTCCTGCCTCTGTGTCTTTATTAACCAGAAGAGAGCAGCAGCAGAGAATACTCACAGCTTTTGCGAAGACCCCCATAAGCTCTGGGAACTGATGTGTCAGGAGGGCTAGCATGGCTGTGAAAGAACATAGTCCAGCAGTGAAGAGGATGAAGAAGGGAAGCTCTTTCTTCGGGTAAACTGAAACTTCATGAAATGCTGTAGAAAAAAAGATGGGAAGGGGAATGCATTATTCGTTAAAAAAAAAAAAAAACCAACACAACCCAAAACCCAACCAAAACCAAACCAACATTTTAATGTGGTTTAAACAGCCAGAGACACCCAAAGATGCTTTTGAAGGAAGAAACACATAGAAGGTCTGAAACGTATAAGGCCAACATTGTTGTTGTGTCAGTCATCTCACGGCCAAATAATTCTCATCTAAAGATCATATTTCTGTCTTACTCTGGTCCTATGTACATGCTACTTTTGCTTTCCTTGTGTCAGCACTAACTATAATACAGCTGTGCAACAACTAACCCCAGAAAACTAACTTACAAATAAAACATCCTTTTTTTTGTTCTTTCCCACACAGGTCATTGACTAGCCATGTGGCTGCATATTTGCTAACGCTATTACACAGAGGGTGCAGAAACATGCACCCAGCAGCAGCAGTGAGACCAACCTTGCAGAAGCATGGTTGTAGACTGGTTTAAGCAGGTTGTAAAACTACAGCCTTTGTAACAGTAAATTCTGAGGGTTTAATCTGCAGAACCAAGATAAGAGAAGTTATCCTAAAAGTAGGACATATAAACACATAATTTAAATTCAGATTTTCAGGATTCTGTGTATACTTATAACAATACAACAACTTTTTAAAGTGTTAAGACCTGAAATTTAAATTAATAGTGAATTTTTAAGGTGTTCGTTAGTATACACTAAAAGGAACACAGAAATTTCCTCGACTCTGGTATGAAAAATTGCTCCCTGGGCTTTGGAGAAAGCAGCACTGAGAAAGCTAAAAGGGTCAGAAGAGGATAATGAGTATTTTACTGCAAGAATATATCCCTTAAACTTTTATCGTGGCTCAGATTCAAGGTGAAAATTTGACTGGGTTGGCAAAAGGTCTGGTGAACTCTTATCTGTTTGCTTCACTCATTCAGTGAATGCAAACTTTGAAACATTTCTTCTCATACAGGACCAACCTTAAGGCTTCCCATATACTCAAATCCTATGACTATTTATATAAACAAAACATTACTCTTCCATTTTGCCTACTTTCTTTGCTTCAGTGACCAGCTCTCATCTCATCATACTTGCAGATGACATAAGCACAGGGTAATCCAGCAACGTGGCAGGATAATATCCTTGACTGCATTCATTCACAGTGGAGTGGTTTCCAAAACCAACAGCAGGAATTCATAAGAAATTAAATTAAAATATTATAAACTAAAAATATGTATGATTTTTGGGTCTGCTAATTCATTCAATTTAAAAAGAAAAACACAGATAAATTGCAACTTCTCTTTGATTTAAATTAAATTTAGAGATCAGGAAATACCAGATCATGAACTAACTCTAAGATTTCTTGTGCTCAGTTTTTTGCACTTGCTTTTGACATAGGCTCAAACTTGTTGTTCCAATCTGTTATCCAGTCATGGCAAAAGTTTTGTGATTGATATTTTTAATTCGGATAGCCTATCAGATCTTAGTGTTCTGATACAATTCCAGCTGACTGTCCTTTAAAACACATGCAATTAAAGGGTGTGGACAGGTATGCAAAACCCCTTTAACACACCTGTGTCTGTCATGGTATATTAAACCCTTCCCTACTCAAACTCAAGAGAATTTGCAGTGAAAGGCATTTCCCATAACTGCCAGAGCAGAACACGACTGTCTGCATATGCTGTTAAAGAGTCCCTCGCTTCTAACATTTGACAAGAACGATTAGTTTTGCATCTAAAAAGAGAACGCTGAGCTATTCTGCATGACTTTGTCATTCCTAAATCTCCTGACACTCCACCCTCCCCAGCTCAGCATCCCTCTGAGTAAAGCAAGCAGAGCACTCTAAGAGGTGTTGTTATAATTAGGGTGATTATAATGGGGTGGGGAGATATTGTCAGTTGCCAAGGATTTCTGTGTAATATCAGTGAGAATGTACTGTGAAGGAGAGACTCGCAATGAGTGGATTTTCGCTGTATTATCCTCACCTAATGTTTACTCACATAGTCTTATAAAAGGTGGCAACACATTTTTCAGCCCAAACCAGAGAGGTTCTGAATGAAAGACTACAAAGAGTGCAAATGCCCTCAAAACCAGCCTTCACAGCAGAAGCAGGATACGTTTCACTTTTTCCAGAACAGATTTCTCTTTATTCCTTCTTCAGGATAGAGAAGGTGAGAGAAGAATCTCCTTCCTTGGATCAACTTGTATTTGCCTCCTCTGCCCTGACCCTGCAAATGCCTCTGCACTTGTGTGCGTTCCATTTGTGTTCACACAAAGTCCTACTGACTTCAGTGAGAAAACGTGGGAATGAAGCATAACTGTTTGCAAGATTGGCTGCTTCGGCTCTTCCTCTGCATTCTTGTGCTTCACTGCATGCGCTGCAGGAAGTCCCATTAGCTTGGACTGTAACGCTTCCAAAGGGCTGGGTCTGTCTTTATATCCGTATCTTGCAGGGCACTGGGAACACTGTTGGCGCTTTGCTAATACATGCCATAAACATACATAATAAATGACTGAGGTAGTTTCACACCAATCTCTTCATAACAGCACACACACCATTACACGAAGAAAACTCTTTCTTGCTATTTAAGACTGCTTTTCAGAAAACGTCAGCGTAACCTGTCAGAATAACAGCTGTGTTTACGATCCAGCCGTCCTTAAGCAGGTTTGATCTTGCCTTGGAATTTAAGTAGCTAGTGTGTCTACAAAAGACTATCAAGGCTGTGCCATTGTGCTTTTGATTTGATGGGATGTTACCCTAGATGAAAGATCAGACATATTTTCCAGTGTCTTGGCAAGAGAGAATAGCAAGGTCTAACTGATTTATATCTCTTCAGTAATCTCTCTCCCTGTCCCTACACTGTCAACAGCAATAAAGATAGCTAATCTTTATGAACTATGGCTAGGAGCTGCTGCTTAAACCACCAAGGGAGCTCCAGAGACTTACTGTCAACCCAATTATTCTAATCCAGTGTATTCCATTTAAAAGGCATCATCAATGGAGAGCAGTGCTGCAAGACTCAAGTAAACGATTCTTTGATGTCAATGATAAGAAGAGAAAAGTTGAACGTACATGGTAGTAGTTCTCTGTCTGCAGTTTCTGTACAAATAGGGTAAGGATAGAAAAGATGTCCTTTTTCCAGTGGATAGGGGATCATTCTGAAAGCTGAAAAGAAAAGAAAACAACACGGTGCACAAGTTATTGTGAGTGTGGCAGTCACTGGACATACTTAACTATGTTTACAATTTTGAAAAACAAACATAGAAAAAACGTAACATTTATATTTGGTTGCAAGCAGCATATAAACTCTTTAATGAAATGCCAAAGTATAAATCTACACTTAGTTTTTAATCCTGCACTTATGTTTATTTTTATTCTTGAGTGTCAAGTGAGACCACATTACAAGTACATACATAAATGTGTGCATGATCAGAGCCCATTGTACTTACAATTCCATAGCCAAATCTACACATTTTGTCTTACGCTTTTAGGCTGCAGAATTTTAAAATTTCAGGGGAAAGAAGTGTATCTGATATAACAGGTATAGCCTACGAAAATGACCAGCCAAGCTTGTGAATTCAGGCCAATACTCGCAATCTCTGTGCATCAAGCATATAGAAGTTTTGCATGGAAAAAAGTACACTACTTTTTTCCCATCACACTCCAGCAAACCAGGTAACACTGATGACTCAAGCTCAGAGAACCAGTTTTCCAACACAGTCATATTTTCATTTTATATTTGGCAATCAAAGATTAATACTGAATTATTAAAACCAGGTTCCTCACATGCATTCTTTTTAAATGTAGCAGATCAAGTCAGGTTTCCAATATAAATCTTCAGGTCATGGATTAAATAATACTTAATCTTATGCATTTTTAAATTGAAAATAATAACAGAGAGGGAGGGAAATGGATTACTAAATCTGGACAGTAATGACATCATAGGCCATCTGAGCGTGGTTTATGGAAACATCAGAATACTTGACTGAATTATAGCTTTGCAATCAAGGCATCCTTTTCCATTATCCTATATATTATTCTCACTGTTAAAACGTCATCAGTGTGTTATTCTCACTACTCCTACGAACATCAGTCACTGAAGCAATATTTTCCTCAACAGATGTCCTAGAAGCACTGTATATTTTAGATGTTAGGTACAGCTCACCACCACACAGTAACACTCCATTATCTCTCGCTCACAAGGCAACCGAGGAATTGGTTTAAAATATACAATACCCCAATATTTTGAGCTGTGCACACTGCATTTGAAATAATGTTAGCTGTATTTTTTGTGCAATTATAGGAGTGTATTTATTCTTGATTACTATGTTTAATGCAATAGTAAAGAAGGCAGAAATCCTCAAAGATTGTAAACCAACCTGGGCTGTAACGCTCTTCCAATATTAAAATCCCCCTCCCCATAGCACCCCAAAAAGCCAAGTACAAATACAATATGATCTTCACATGCAACAAACTTGAGTGTCTGTACAAAAACATATGTGGAAGGATGTTCAACGCTCATTACTCCAAAATCACTAACACAAGTATTTCCTTCCAATTTGGCTTAATATTTAAACAGACAATCAAGCCTCTTCTGCCTTACCCTATATCACAGTAGTATTAAGATTCTAATAAAAATAAAAAGGGATGGTAAAGATGTTGCTTTTACAAAACAAGTGAAAAATGACTGAATAGATTTTGCTGAATTTAAACAGTCATCTTTGACATGAGACCAAATATGGAATATTTACAGCAAAACAGTTTATTTAGCAATGTTATCAGCCACGGAAGAAAGTGCTCTGGTTCACCTGTATCAGTTTGTGTTTATGTAGGTACTTCTCTGCCTTACTCTTACAGTATTATCTGATCCTATTTTACATTAATCAATTCAGGTAGCACCGAGGTAGTTTGCCATTCAACTATGTGCTCGTCATAAAAGCTATCGTAGTATTTGAGAACCCCTAGGTTTTTCTTCTTCATGCAAAAATAGGAAACATGACACAAGTTTAGAAACTGACTGTGATGAACAAGCACCTCAGACTCTTTTGAAATTTGGTTACACTTGAAACTACAGACCTTCTGTACAGAGCACCTGGACCAAACCCAGAGCAACATTTCACGTGGTGTCACTTGGGCTTTTTTAGTTGTACTATGAATAAAACTGTACTATGACTGATGGAATGAAGACAGAGCAGGAAACAACCAACATTCCAGTTCAATGATGATCATCATTTTTATAACCTCACTTTTCTCAATCGTTGAATGCAATTTGGGAAAAACACTGTGAGAATTTCAGAGTTTAAAATATCACTAAGACATTTCTGCATAAATTTTGTTAGAGGCTGTTTTAACTAGGAGTGACCTTATTCTCCTCAGAAGCATTCAAAATGTACCCCCCAAGTAACTGACTTAATGTACTTAATTCTGCCCAATTCCCACAAGGTCAGAACTGAATAGTGTATATATGTGGGCTTTAAATTCCTACATACAAGCTACTGAAGTGAGACTTGTAGTTATTTAAGCACAGTGACAGAACAGTACACTTCAAAGACATGGCAAGTACATAAATACCTAGAAAGAAAGCGAGGGCAACTGACCATGTACTGTATGTAGACTGTTGGTTAGAACTAGTATTTAATTAAATTTAATTTCTCTGTCATATTTCCACTGGTTTTAACTTACAGCTGCGCAGAGATGCCAAGGAAACCTTTTGCAAGTAAAGGACATGAGTGACATAAATAGTTCACTACATCAGTAAAGAATATTACCCAGACTAGGATATGGATGAAAAGATATGATTATTGGACTAGATACTGGTGAAACCATTAAAACCCATGGGAGTTGTTATGCGTGAGCAAAATCTGAACAAAATTCTCGAGGATTGGTGCACTGTTCATCTCTCTCTGAAATCACTGAGCAAAATGAATTATGGATTTTTCTTTAGAGGTTACACAACAATGATCATTTACATCTTTACAGGCTACTATACAAATACTAGCTAATAAAGTACATACTCAGATTGCTGTGGACGTAATAAGGAGAGGAATCGGTTAATGTAGTTGGATGGGAATGCCCTACGCTGCTTTCAGGCACGGATGACTAGATTCCTTACATGGCAGGAGGACTGCAGGGCAGCCAGCCTCTTGTGCCAAAAGCTGGTCCTTGTAAACAGCCCCTTAGGGACTCCCCAGCCCGACAAAGCAAAAGAAGATCTATTCAGGATTCCCTGCAAAATACTGTTCCATAATGATGGGATAATGAGCCTTGGGCTAAAGGACTTCCACAAGCATCTAGAAGAGAAGAAACACTACATAAAAGCAAACCACTGAAAATAAGCCACCGGGAAGGAAGCTATGACAGAGAAAATAACATACTGGGAGAAATTACAGGAAAAGAGCAAGCAGGTAGGACAGAGAACAATGCAGCAGAGCAAACCCCAGGTGGCAATTGTATGGATTACTGAGCAAGGTGTTCTGTACGCCTAGAAATAAAGCCATTGCTTCCTCAGGGAGCCTAAATTGCAAATTAGGCAAGTTCAGGCCATTTAATACGGTAACTGAGACAGTAAGTCACTTTTACAATGGAGGTATTAAGTGCATTTCTGTAGGAATTATCATGGTGACAAACTGTATCTTTTATAACAAACCTAAATGAGAACAGCAAATGGAGGAAGGGAAAAAAAATTGTGGTATACTAACATATGGAGAGGCTAAAAGAGAACAGAAGAAAGCAGAGCAGAAAAGGGGAACCAGATTACAGAAAGAAAAATCTGCATTAGAAAAGTCCACTGAGGCTGATTCTAAACGGCACTTTTTAATTCTCTGGAACCTGAAAAGAGCACATCTCAAAGACAGGATAAGATAATTTAGGTTAGAATGTTCATATATGACTCCAACCTCATACTCAAAGCAGGGTAATTTTCAAAGGTAGGTCTGGTTGCTCAAGGCCATGTCCAGTTGAGCACTGAGTATCTCCGGGGACGGAGATCCCACAACCTACCAGCAACCTGTTCCAGTGCATCACCACTCTCATTCTAAAAATATCTTCCTTATGTCTAAATGAAATTTCTCTTGCTGCAGCTTGCGTCTATTGCCTCTCGTCTTTCCGCTGTGCCCTTCTGAGAAGACTTTGACTCTGTCTTCCATATTATCTCTCTACTGGGTAGAGGAAGACAGCAACTGGATCCCTCCTTCACCTACCAGAAGTCTTTTCCAGGTTGAATAAAACCAGCTCACTCAGCGTCTTTCCCTACTTCATGTGTTCCAGCCCCCTATACATCCTAGTGGTCCTCCACTGGATTCACTCCAGTTTGTCCATTAAATATTAATGAATAGTATAAAACAAAACAGTATTTTACGTTGGTGGTGGTAGTATTTTTCTGCTTATAAGGCACTTTCATAATTTCCCAGTATCAAAGCATTCAAATAATGACAAAGAAATCTCTACAAGTCTGGAATGAGGAATGTAAAATATTAATTCCCTTATCCATGAGTAAGGAAATATGTCACAAAGAAGATGGGAAATTTTGTTCAGTGTCACACAGAAAACACAATCCAAGACATCGGAACCCTTTTTCCTCATTAAATGAAGTTTGTATTTTCAGTTTTAATTTAAAATATTTCAATGCTGGTCAGGATATAACTGACTTCCAAAATTCCCACATACCATGCTTCACAAAAAGCTATTATTTTCTCATGACATTCAATAAAAATATTTTATTAGCTCCTTTGTGAGAAAGAGAATTACTTACTGCCTTCCCATGTACAGTGCAAGAGATTCAATGCCCCCTCTACTCTTTTCCAGTGTTGAAGATGAAAGAAAGCATATGCTATTGCTTCACTGTCCCCTCTCTTCAGAATATGTTCAGGGGGCAGAATTAAGCTTTTCATTTCTAGTAGATACTGCAATAAAAAAGCAGAGCACAATTATTTCAGAGGTAATAAAAACCACAAAAAGCTGCCTGCAATTCTACAATGCACACTGAAAGGTCTATTTCCCTAAAGTACTTTCCCTCATAAGTGTTTCATCAAATGTGTAACATCACCAACTGCACTTGAAGATAATTATTGAATTATTCCCAAAGACTTAAGATATGCTGACAGATGGTTAATGTTCTGCTCTTCAGCTGTAGTAGCGGGACTACAGAGACATTTCAAAATGAGATGTCTCTCTTATCAAAGGAGACGGAAAAAGGGCTCAAAGCAGAAAAGAGAATCTAATTACAAGAGCTTTTTAATTAAAAGTGTTTCTAATAAAATGAAGAAGACATTAAGCAGTTTGATGCACATAGTCTTTCTATAAGGAAACACGCAGTACTCAGTTTGCGCACAGGTTGCTTTACTGCATTGCCATCAACTGGTTACTAGGGCTATGAATATGCAAGGCTGGCAGCTACCTAAGTAGCTACCAACAAGTTACAAAGTAAAAAAGCTACAAAATGTATCAAATACCTGATTTCCAGAAAAAAGTATTAGATGTTTAAGCTTGTTAATTGAAATACTTACTGAAAATGGTATGAAAATGAAAAGCACCACTCACTAAACCCACAAGCAATTCTCCCCGTTACTGGATCCCCCATAACAGAAGCAGATGAAACACGCAGAGGGTTCGTGCCACAGAAGAAGAATAAATTCTTCATCTAAATAAAGTCCTGGACATTATTCAAGCAGGTGATTTTTCCTCCTTCCCCAGCCCATGAACTAGACCACTACCAGTTCAGCAGACATTATCTCATCACTGATGTTACTACATTCCCGTTAGTGGAGGGGAAAGATACATCCCTCGTTGGCATGCTTTACAGGGAAAGGAATGACAGACAGAAATCACAGGCTGCCGAATACTCCTGTTTGTCAGTTCTCCCCCGAGAAGTGTAACATTTCCCAGCTGTGCGCTGACTGTTCTTCAATAGCATGAGGAAACTCGCTCTCTTCCAGGATGCCCAAAAGCAAATGTTCTCTCCACCAGACTATTTAAGTTAACACAAGAGGCAGCAGGTGAGTCAGGCAGTAGACTGTCAGGCCCCAACACAAGGTTCGGAAAGGAAAGTTACAGTTAATCATCGACAGAAAGAGAGTGAGCACGCAGCCTCTCCACTTCAGAGGCCTCTGTGCCTACGCACTGGTCTCTGCTTTGGTCTGGAAGGAGGAGCACTGCAGGACCTAGGGACTGACAACAACCCAGTGCAGGCACCCAAGAGAAGGCAACTTGACACCAGAGGTGAAACAGAGGCGTGGGTGGTGTTAACCTTCCACAGCTCCTGTTAAACACAGGAGACTCCAGGGCATGCTTGAGCACCCGCTCGGCGTGTGAGCTGGTGCAGAAAAGAGCAGAAAAGAGGGCAAAAGAAATAAATGAGAATTGAAAATCAGCCTTGGGGAAAGGAAGAGGAAAGGCCAGAGGGAAATGAGCACGAATAGCATGATGTCACGGAGGGCATTCTAGAGATAGTCACCCCTTCGCCTGAAGGAGCCTGGAAGGAGCTAGCAAACAGGCAAAAGATTTGAACAGACCGTGATCAAAGCAGAGAACTGTCAACCCTGGGAAATAGATAAATTTTTCAAAGAGGAAAGAGAAATCACGCATGTTTCTGATGCAGGTAACAGTATTAAAGGAGGAGAAACTGAATTAGCAGTGGGAGTAATATGTGTGACACTTGGATGTTCTCTAAAGCCTTTCAGAAAAATTTGAGAGCTGCAGAGCAGGTGGATTAATGGAGGAAGCTGCAATTTAGTAGGCAGGACAGGGGATTAAGAGTGACAGAGAGAACAAAATAAAGAGCTCACAAGAGGGAGGGAGCTGCCAGGCTTACAGAGATACAGCAAATGTTCTTATTCACTGCCCTAATGAATGTGCCACCCTTTTAAAAACACACATTATACCTGTTGAGCAGAATGGAATACAGCTGCAAGAGCTGCAGATTTCTATCTGTTTTATTAATTTAGAACATAACTCTTACTTTCTCATTTACTTTTGCAAAAAGATATGGAAATAAGTTCCCAATATTTAAATATTTCAATCAAAGGAAAAAAAACAACCCCAAAGCCATGTCACTATTTGTAGAAAAAGAATAACCAGGAAGGAATGTCCTATTTCAAGGAGCGTTGAGATGAAAACATGTTATTTTGATTCTTATGTATTGCTTGTTATCAGCAATTAAAAAACAAATCAACTGGAAATACCAGATGGAAGGATATATCTTGACACTTGCAAATCATTCTTAGTCCTCACTCAGTTGACTTTTCAGCCTGCATTTTTCTCAGTTTCAGAAAGAAAAACCAATTTTTAAAAGTTCCTCATCAAAAATGTGAAACACTCCTCCCTCATCACTCTATCGCAGCTCCTTTCCCAAACAAAAAGTCCATAATCTGGTTTGGTGATATTCAAGAAGACCCACACATAAAAGTTGGTGGATGGCTCAAGTCTCCTTTGGGCCTTATAATAGTTTTTGTTTCATGCACAAAGGTCAGCCACACCTTTTGGGCATACAAGCTGTTAATGAATTTATTCTGGAGGCATTTCTAGCAGGAATGCTAATTGTACACATCCCCAGAGAGAGCTCATCTGGAACACTCTGTACAGTTCTCATCAGGCACTTTCAGAAACGTAAAGATCAAATTCCACAAGTACAGAATAGGGCTAATGAAAGAAATGGCAAGTCTGCTTTGTGAGAGGGCACTTGAAGGCCTCCATCTGTTTCACTTCTCTAAATAGGAGTAACTGGTACCAAAAAGGTACCTAGCTGTAGGTAGGGCTTGATTATTATGGAAGGAGAGCTATGACTGTCCATGAAAATTAGCATGGTCTTGATGTCCTAGAATATCATATCCGTTCATGCATTGCTGTATTTTCAAGGAGAGTTCAAGAGCCCAGAGGGCATTCAGATTCCTGGAGGTTCGGCTGACAGGGCTCAGGGTCTACTTGGAGATAGCATAGCCAAGGGCAACCCCCTTTTATGGTAACTGTAGGCTACTGGCACCCAGATACTTGACAGGCAGGACTGAGTCCCCGCAATCTGCTGGATTTCTAGCAGATTGTCCATGAAGTCAACACAGTCCCCCTGAAACATTTTGGATTGGACAAGCAGACAAATTCCAGTGAAATGAAATTAAATGAAAAAAGTCTTACTTCAAAAACTATCCAGTAAGCTTCAGTCCTCATCCTGCCCATATAACGTGTGAATCACAGTCCTGATGGACTTCTGCATGCAACGAGTATCTCCAGCTCTTGGAAAAAAACAGCCAAAGACAGAAATCATTGCGCAACTTTAGTATTCATCCATAACTTGATTAAGACTAGGTCATTCTGGCTGTAATTTTCTAGACTGTCTTTTCCGAGCTGATTCCTTCTTTAAAGGAACATGATAACCCCAGATGGTGGTGACATGCTATTTCCTGTTCTAGTTAAACTTCAAAGATTGTAGTTTCCAAGAGGCTGCTATTGCACTTAATCAAAGATACTACACTAGACAGATACAGTCTTCTCTTCAGCCACCAAAGACTTCAGGGTGGGAATCTGACTATTTATATCTCAACATTTCCAAGGGCCTCAGTCCAGAGCACAGCCCTTGTTGTTACAGGACTAATATGGACACAAGATCCTACCATACCACTAAAATTCATACCAGTATCAACTCCATCTGGCTTTACAAGAAAACAACCTACACCTCTTGACAGACTCCCTATTAAGTGTAACCCCTGATACACTAGCATCCTCTCAGATTCAACCACGACCTTACCAATTCAAGTAATAAAACTTCACTACCTTTTCAATACTTTGAGTACACCGGGAAGATGGGAGCCCTCTGTCATCCTGACAGGGCTCTGAACACAAGCGTGGTTCCACTTCAGAGTGAGAGTCAAGTAACAGGCTAAATAAAAAACTTAGCATCATGGAGGAAATGGACAAGGCAAGCCCAGCACGTCTCCAGCTGCATTTGCTTTTCAATGATGAATGAAGAAGTTTAACTAGAACAGGAAATAGCATGTCACCACCATCTGGGGTTATCATGTTCCTTTAAAGAAGGAATCAGCTCGGAAAAGACAGTCTAGAAAATTACAGCCAGAATGACCTAGTCTTAATCAAGTTATGGATGAATACTAAAGTTGCGCAATGATTTCTGTCATCAGCAGATGGCTCAATCAGCACTTCTCCACTGCATTGTTTTGGCTTGGATTTTTTTGGTTGTCTTTTTTGTTTTTCTGGTCTCTCTCTTCTCTCACCCCAAACTTTTTCCTGTCAAACCCCTGTATTTTAGGAGTTACAAAAAAGGTAACAGTATTTTTCATGTGCTTCCACAAAGGGCTTCTGGGCTGGTTACATGACATTGTAATAGATATAGCTCAGCTCTAGCCATTCTGTACACATATGGGAATATGCCTTTTAACGAGCATTTGGAGGATGACAATGGACCTCGTACACAGGAAGTGCAACATGGTGGAGTTTATATTTCTCTTACTTGAATTAACTGAATATACATTATTTATTTCATAATATTGACAGCACTCTGGCTACTAATTCTCCTCTGCTGGGAGTGCTTTTAACATTCCACATTAATGAGCTACTTCAGTGCCCTTTTATAAAATAAATCAACCTATCTCAGGCAGGTTTCCTTCTTTTCCTCAGTTGTGCAATTTGCCTCTGAAATTATAGCTCAGGCTGCAAATAGGCAATAGTCACTCCTGCACCTGTGACAGCATCCCTCCAGGCCAGAATATGAGAATTTAACATTGTTTGAACAGGAACTCTCCTCCTCCCAGCAGGATGAACAGCACAAGCTTAAAACAGTTCCAAAATACTGGTTTCTACATGCCCAGAGAAGCCACTTTTAGGTCACCTTACAAGTTCTCATTGGATTGATGGTAATTAAGAAGTTTGGCCTTTTTGCTGGAGATGATACAAAAAAAAAATCACTGTCTCACTGAACAGTTAAAAACTCTCTTAAACATGACTGGAATAGTTTCTCTGTAATATCATGGGGTGTGCGGAACAGATTCATTTCCCATCTGGTATATGAATTTGTTTGCATTATTTGTTTCTATTAGCAACTACAACTTACTAGAAACCACACAAGCATACAGACAGACACAGTTCTTATTTAAAAAAAATTAAAATAAGTAAGAAAGAAATGAGAAGGGATGAAATGGAGAACAGATAAATCGTTAAAAGCGTTTAAGTCAATGGTTTGTTACATCCTTTTAAGAAACTGTTTACACACAAATTTGGCATTTCTTAAATAATATCAATATTTAAGTTGTCAGATTCAAATGCAGCAAACTTCAGCAGGTACTCTCTTTAAATCAACTCAGCTCCTGGCTTACATAGCAAACCCATACAACTGTGTGCAGAGCACACTTTTGACTTACTTTTAACAATTAGATATATGGACCATCATCTGTTTTCTCTTCCCTTTGACTTTACTGAATAGCTCGTGTCTCATAGAGCACAGAAAAGAGTGGAGGCTTTTCAGGAGGAGTTTGAATGCAGGAAGGGAGCCTTGCAAATCAGTTCAGAAAGGGTGTTCCACAACTGAGGAATGTCCCAGAAACAGCTGTGGTACTTTATCAGCATTAGCGTGGGATAGTTCCATTATATATAAGTGGGGAAGCTCCAAACACAACGTACAAATAATTTTGATGAAGTCTTGTGTGTGTATACACATATACTTTTTCTCCTACCCACTCCACAAATTATGTACTCTCCATGACATAGGATGTACTACTCTCTTTTCCATACAAAACCCTCTGGAATTACAGTGACACCCCAACTGCTTCAGTGGCAATAAAAACCTTTTTGTTTAAGTCTTAAATTTTTGAGCAGCACATTGTCAGACAGTGTCAGCACATTTCCTTGGGACCAAAACTCCACAGTGCATGGCGCTACACTAAAACAAAAGTATACTAGTTCATAGAATCTCATTTAAGATTAAGATGGTTGGGAAAAAAAAAAAATCAGACAAATCTTCACAAACAAGTGACACGATTTGTTGTGATTTTTCTCATAGTGAAATTCACAGCTCTGTGCTTTGTTCTCTTTCCTGCTGTTCTGCTGACTTCAATCTGGTACTGGTTATGCTTTTCTTCTACTAAAAAGAACCCTGAAAACACTCTGCCTGGTGAAGTGCTTTCTTTTTACATAGGCAATCTCTGCCAAAGTATAAAGCTGCAATTTGCTGCAGCTGAGTTGTTTCAGTAACATAAACAAGACAAACTGTAGATAGAGGTAGTACCTTTTATCAGATATTTTTCTGGTACAGCTTAAAAAATTTAGCCACTCTCAAGCACAGAAACCTTTTTACAGGTAAGATGTCTTCAGAATGAGAAGTCTTGATCAGTTTGACAGCGGTTCCATTTTTGCTACAGTCAAGAAGGAGATCATAGTTGACACACCTGAGCTGGCCTTACCCTGCACAGCTCAGCTTCCAGAAACAACACAGCCAGGTCAACTGCCCAGCTTCCTGGAGAGATCTGGCAGGCTGCACTGAGCTCTGTATTGCCTTTGTTCACTTAAACCAAATTCTGGTACCTCCATGTGTCACATCTTGACTCCAGTGTCTTCCAAAACCAATGAGAATTTATCACCTATGGCTGAGACTTAATGGATTGATCTCTGGGAATTAAATTGTCATTGAAATGTACTCAAAAATAGGAGAAGGTATCATCTGTGCCAAAAGAAGGTTATTTGCTGGAAGGGTGGCTGCCTGAAGAAAGACCATCAGCCATATTAGGTCTCTGTAAAAGGCATTTTTGTGCAGACAGAAAAAAAAACAAGGTGATGCGTAGTCATCTAGAATCAATTAAAGTGGGTGCCAACATCTTCATGACATACATACTGAGAAGACTGCCAGAACCATGCTTACACACTGGTTTCTATGTGGAAGGTAGGTGTTTTTGCAGGGTTTCTCACCTCTATGTAAAGATGGAAATCTGGGACCTTTAAACTGCTTCTTCTTGAGGGGTTCCTACATCTTTAGATCACATTCAAAAGAAAGTGCAAGAAGTATATCTGACCTCTGCAACATCACTATGGAACACTGGACTGCAATCTGGCCATAATCTCCTAGGGAAAAATCAGCAGCATTGTAAGAATCCCATGGTGGTTTTACACAAACCTGCAACAGGTCAAAACAGGAGACCCAGTCTCCCTTTCTTGCTAAATCCAGCTCAGCAGCATCTCTCAGTGTGTTCAGAGTGTGTTCCCTGCATTCCCTTTGTCTCAGAATCTCATTAGCAAAAATCTGCTATTTCCAGTTAAACGTCTTGAAAATGCATATCCAGTAATACTTTTTTTTTTAATGTGATAATTCTACATTTTAATTATTTGCACTGGAAATGGTAAAATTTCCTTTTGAGACAAACCAGAAACATATTGAACCATTTTTTTTTTTCTCTTTAATAGTGCAGTTCCCTGCTTTCAAGGCTTCTGCTGGGAACTTTGCAAATGTTTTAAATAATTTGTCACTTCTGTAATTTATTTCTTCCTCAGTCTGAACAAGAGACTCATTAGTGTTTAAATCTTAAAGAAGCTCTGAAGACGTATTAGCTTTGTGGCATTGTTAGATTTCTTGTGATGCTGCTTGCTAAAACTTATCTCTGTTTCATTAAGAACAAATTGGATAGGACTTCAATCATAATTGAGTGGAAATTAAGGTGTAATATCCATACTGTGCATAAAATTATAACCAAAAATATATTTTTGCTACCTTAATATCCTTTATCTAATAGCAGAAAGAATGAGCATGAAATCAGCAGTGCTGCATATTAATCTGTATTAGGCTACACTGTTTTAATATTAAAATATGAACTAAAAAAACCCCCTGGAGTCTGCTCCCGTTACTACCTTGTTATCCTGATAATTTATAAGTTTCAAGAAGGTTTTCAATTTCAAAATGACAGACTTTGAAAAACCAAGGGAATCAATTAACAATGTGAACTGACTGAAAAGCTCAGGAACTTAAGTGAGGAAAAGGACTGGAATTTCTTTACATCAAAAGTACTGAAAATAACACACAATCTGCATTTCACACATGGGGACACTTGTCAGAAAGGAGATTCAGCCTTGTATTGAACAGCCACCTAAACAGAAGCTGGCTAGTGAGAAGAAGGTCACAAGCAATGAATGGAAGTACTGATCTACAAGAAAAGCAGGATCTTGGAGGTCTGGAAGTGCAGAGGTTATGGAGCAACTGCCACAACTTACAGTAAGGTAGATTTTACAAAGGAAGTCAAACCAAAGAAAAGCAGGCTCTTAAGTATAAACAGAAGAAGAACAAGCAAAAAGGTAGTAAATGAAGACTTAGCCTCAGTTTCATGGCAGTGCAGAGCGTGGAGACAATAGCATGATGGACATTAGGAGCACGTACAGAAGTGGAGGCCACTGCAGCCAATGATCTCTGTCCCTGAACAGTGAATGAACCAGTCCCAGAAACGGCCAGTCTAGCATAACTGACTTAAAACAAAAAGATCCCCACTCAGAATCAAGCGACCCAGTGATGAGAGAAGTAAATGCAATGCCATTCACTTAAAGAGGAAGGAAACAATATGTGTTAATATGGAATCATTATTACACAAACTGTTAAAAAAGATTTTGATGGAAATAATTATCAAAAGCATGGAGGTAAGTGAGGAAAATGGAACAGGCTCCCAAGGATTGCTCATGACAGGCTAAATTGGTATCTTTGCTTGGCAAGTTAGCTAATTTTTTAGACAGCAGGGATAGAATACTCTAACTGGGCTTCAGTAAAACATTCAGAAAGGTTCACCCAGAACAGGACTGGAATAGAGAGTTAAACAGGCAACCAGGCAGAAGAGAAGTATCAATGGTTGTGTGCGTGCAAGAACTATTGGGATGGAAGAAAGTAAACAGAGTTCCACAGAAGCAGTCCTGGAACCAAACTTCATTTAATATTTTCATTTTATAGCTTGGCACAAAAATAGAAGATGAGCTAATAATACAAAGGTACTCATCTCACCTAAATCTTGTTGTCTAAAAATCAGGCTTTTACTGGAAAATAGTTGCTCCTTTCATAGCCAATGTAGAAACAGGCACCTCGGAGGGAAAGTCTGTCTAGAGATGTCTAAGATAGGTCCTTCTTTCCACTGCCTGTAGAGGAAGTCTAGATGATTTTATTAAACAAACAGCCTAACTTTCAGATAGCTAAATCATGCTATTTAGTGGTTGGCATAACAGATATAGCTCACAGAGAAAAAATTTAATTGCTGCAATGCATGAGAATGAACTTTCTGCAATCCATGTGTACAATGGGAGAGGTTTTGGGTTTATCTTGACCAGACTTGGTGTTCAGCTGTACCTAATGAATAGGCTCCCTACATCTACACACACCAGTCTTCTGCTCTCCAGTGGAGGCTGCTTACTTTCAAAGGGCAATTCTGGTCCAAAGGTTTATGCGGTGAGGTTCAGAGGCAGATCTCCAAGGGCCAAAAAGCACCTGCCTCTAGTTTGCCTTTACAATGAACTTACGGACTGCAATACTGAGTATCAGGTGATGAAATAATAAAATAAATTAGCCTTTAGTAGCTCATGGGCAAGATTCTTACTGCTGAGATACATACCTAGAGAGGGGATTAGGGAATTAGAACATAAATCCCTTTTCTTACTTTGTAGTTCTCAGCGATTCTTAATCTCTGAGCTTTGCATTCTCAGAACTTAATGACAGGGTGCTGCATAAGGAATTACTAACGCAACTTATATGAAGCACACCATGAACTCCAAACGTAGGTTCCTCTGTATAGCATGCCAAAAACATATTCTTACATGTAATCATCAAAACAAATAAAACATGCTATTCTGAGCTAGAAGATCTTTAATGGCTATTTTGTAAATAATAATCTGTCTTTGTGTATGGTTCTGTCCTGCAGCGTAGCATTTGGTGGTGTCCACTATCGCAATCCACCATGTAATTGTTGCTCACATAGAGGACTCACTTCAGCTAAAATTTCAAGTTGCACGGTCCAGAGTAGAAGACACTGAATGTGAAATACCAAACAAAAAACCTGTGCATACTATCAGCTTCTTTCCCTTCCCATTGTTTGCTCCCCTTTCCACAACATCACTCGTTAATCTAACACAGAAATCGGGAGTTAGGTCCTCAGCAGTGTTAAAGCTACAACAATGCTTTCTCCATACTCACTTTTGGCACATGTGGATTAAATTCTACTGCTCTGTGAATAGCTTCTACTGCATTCATCTCTGCAGTACTCAGCCCTCGCCTTGAGGCAGCCTCTGGAGAAAATCTATAAAAGCAAAGAAACAAACACATTAGGTCAGAAATGCTAGTAAGAAAAAGCCAGAAAAGGAATCTAGAACATGGGCCCATGTAACCAAACTGAGTCAATTTCCTATGCTCTCCCAACTTCCATAGCAAGTGGAAACTCTGAGTGATCTATTACATCAAGGCCAATGAAAATCCCAGCAGAAGTGGAAAGCATGTTTGCATCTAATCATGGCAGAAAGTCAGTTCAAACAGTCCTTTCTCTGTCACTAATCTAAATTTGCCCTAGGTACCTTGCTAAGGGGCATATTCAAAGCTTAAGTTGCAGAAAAAAGAAAAGAAAAAAAAAAAACAATGCCAAATTATTGTTGGAGGGTTTCTATTAAAAACAGGTTTGGGGAGGTTTTAGGGAGGTTCCCAACCCAATGCCCCTGGGTCAGGTTGGGATGGAAGCACGATGCAGCAGCAGTAGCGGGTGGTCTACTGGCCGCAGCACCATTGAGGGTAGCATGCCCAAACTGTGGGCAAATCATCTGCCCCAGTGAATGAAAAACCAGACCATGCAATCTCTTTCTCACCTCACACCCCACGGCTAACTCCAGAGCTGTACTTGGCAGGCAGACACCACAGGGAAAGCTGTGACAACCTTAGCCCTGCCCTCCCAAGCTGGAGTCGCTGTGTAGGGAGGAAAGATGTTGCAGTAGGTACTGGCGATCTACAGGATAAAAAGAATGAAAGAAAATTACTTAGATCTTGATGTGTACATACACTTTAAAAGCAAAAACTGTCAGGATGTCAGTCAAGAAAATGGCTTTCCACTCTACTTGCTTTCCAACTTTAGGGAGGCATTCGACCCTCAGGTGCACAGACACAACTCTGCCTGGGATTTGTGTGAAGGCATCTGAGAGCAGAATTGGGATTTTTGAGCTCCATCTCACAAGAGGCTGAGCACCCTTTCAGAGCGGGCTAGTGCTCTCAAGTCCACAGGCATCATGTAGATGTGCTCAGCACCTTGGAAGGTTGAGACCCAAGAGAAAAACATAACAGGAATGAGCAGATACTTGTGTCTCTAAAAATATGAACGTCATCTACCTCTCAGAATCCCTGACATAGTAATGCTAAATCCACCTGCTGCTATTTAAGTAGATGAGCAGTCTTCTGACAGCACTTGTAAAATGACATTGTGCATCCACATTTATTTATTACCTTTTTGCGGTCAGGTTTATACAAAGTTGAAGAGGTTCAGCCACACAACACCTTTTAGTTGCATCTTCATTATACTATCTAGGAAGCCAAAGCTCACCCAGACAGTATACATAAAACTGAAACAAGAATTGAATTTATGCTATTTCTCTTCTTTTCTTCTTCCATAATATTTGAAGTGCAATATTTGATCACTGCAAATTTTTCTTATACATAAATTCATTTTATGAATTTACTGCAGGACTGAATTCTCCTGCTAACCCAGCAGATTGTTAGGGTGTGGGCTCAGCTAAGAGAAATCTTGAATTAAATCGGGAATTTTGCTGGACAGTGGTTCTTATGCACTTACTTGTCAGAGACAGCTCTGGCTTTGAGCAATGCAGCTGTGTAACATATTGTTGCTGATTTTGGTAAGCTTATATCTGTTGAAAAGAAAGAAAAAAGTAAACATCCGAAAATTTAAAAGTCTGCAGAAAGAAAAGTGTTTGATACTTCAGAGTATGCATGGCATACGCAAAATTATTACATGAATTCAGAATACTTTCTGATCTTGGGACTCGTACTCCCATATCACATGGATTTTTAAATTTCCACCCAGTATACAGGCTTTAAGACCTGTGTTAATGACCACTGGAACTGCTATTTAAACAGCAGCTGGGTTCATTAAAGAACTAATTCAGAGAGTGACATGACAGAGACATAATGAAAGAATTCATTACTTCATACATAAATGTATAGGTAACCTGGAATACATGAATTTTTCCATAGTTCACAAAACTATGTAAGTAATAGCTGAGGGCTATCTTATTCACTCCTCTTGTTGTCTAATATGAATGTGTGGCAGCTATACAAGTTAAGACAGCTATTTAAGTAATAATGGCTTTGACTTGCAAGCAACCAACCATTAGATTTATTCCAGTTAAAGATCAACAGTAAAATAAGGTGTTTTGCCTCTTAAGGAAATCTTGGACCAAAATATTCACCAGACAGGCTCTGGCCATTTTATGCTGTTCCAGAGACACATAGGAGCCATAAACCTCACTTAACCCATTAGTTCAACTTCATTTATATCTGTTCTCTAACAGTAGATTGGCACAAAGCATCCAAAAGGTAGAGAGAAATGCTGCTTAACAGACTTGAGTTATAGATTTGTTCCCATTGTTACAGAGAATTGACTTCCACATTAGTAATCTACCCAGCAGACACATATTATACAGTGAATGAAACATTCCAGCATTAAAAAGTTAAAGATTACAGCTAAATGAAAAAAAAAAAAAAAAGAAAAAAAAAGAGAGCGCAACCCCCACTAAAGCCTGGATTCTGCAAACGCTTCTGCACACTGCAATATTATAGCTTCCTATAGTAAATAGCAAATACAGGGCGTAGTAAACAAGGCACTGGAGTAGGCCCACTGTAAAAGTGAAGAGCAGCTAATCTGACTACTGTTCTAAGAAACTATCTATCCCTCAGTTTGTCGTTAAAGTTGATTAGAAAGATGAAATTACCATAGAGCTTGGTAACATTAGGGTTAAGAGAAACTTGTGATTTACTGAACCCCAGTGCCTTGCAAGACAAGGCTCCAAAAAGGAGTTAAAAAGGACAAGCAAGTCCTATCTCAGCGGTCACCATCCTTCACTTATTAACAACGAAGCAGAACATTGTTCTGCTAGACAGAAAACATTGCCAGAATGACTGAGGCACTTTGAAAATGCTACCTGTTAAGTCCTCTCTATTATCTTTTTATGCACTTGCACTTCAAGTATGAGATGTAAAGATCTTGTTGGAGGCTCCCCTATAATATAGTCCAACTGTAATTTCACTGGAGCATGTAATTGTAGTGACTGAAGTAATTAAAATCAACAGCATGCAAAGCAGTCTGGGTGATAGATATGTTAATTACTCCACTAATAGAAGCTAGCTACAGACACAGACGTGAGCACATCTTCAATGACAGGAGGAGAAAATATTTATAAGCACCTTCAATAACCCTGCTTATACCAGGTTTTCCTTAACATTAGGAGTTAAAAGTTATTTCCAGTAAACAGAAATGACCTTTTTCAGAACATACTGGTCTCTGTCTTTCAGTATAAACCTTATGCATCAAATAAAAAATGGAGTGAAAGGTAGAGGAATGGAAAAGAAAAAAAAAAAAAACACCAAGAAAACCAATAATATGCTGTCATTTATAAGGTTTTCAATTGGTCAATAGAATACCTTATTTTCCCCTTACCTGTAAGTATTTCTCTGGGCCATCAAGCCACCATTACCTCATGGGAAATATTTTCCCCTTTATCAGTTCAAATCTAGTAACGTTGGTTCAGGATCTGACCTTTACAAAATTTTGCATGAACGACACAGAACAAGAGGTCTACCTAGAAGTCCCTGGAAATATATTTTCCCAGGCAAAAGGCAAATTCCACATATAAAAAAAGGACCAAGAAGAGAATGTTTGCCCAGACTTCTTTGAATAATGCAGCGAGAGCACTACTTCACTTTTCTATCTGTTTGAAGGAGCTGAAAACTAGGAGGAATCAAGAGGTCTGGAGTATATAACCGATGTAGCAGAGGAAAAACAGTTGTTATGCCAATGAAAGCTGCTGGCTCAGTTTCATCAAAGAAAGCAGGTATGCCAGCAAAAGCCAGAATGACAGCAAGAAAATGGCAATGCAGCCATTAATACACAATCCATGAGGTTAAACACACAAAAACCTCTAACCACATGTATAAAGGCTAGTTTCTGCATCAGATCATTGATACTTGGATGGAGAATGTTCAGTGGAAGTTGCATGAACCAAGTTGTGAGAATTATTACAATTCTTAGCTAAGAGATTAAGATATCATACAGTAGGAACTGAGCTCGATACAGGGTTAAATATACTAAAACAAAACACCATATCACAAAACAATATCTTCTAGTAGGTAGTAAGTGCTCCTGAGTTTGAAACATCTGTGCATATAGATTGCAGGATGATCCCCAATGAACTGTTGGCATCTGTAAGGAAGGGAAATGTGGTGAGGTGAGGTAAGGCTCAGGTACACCACCTGAGTCATTCCTACAGAAGAAATGGGATTTCTCAAGGAACGTTGTGTTCAAATCTGATCACCCATGGTCAAGAACAACAAAATCAAACAGAAAGACTGGGTTGTTTTTCTAACAATCCAAATGAAATAAAGTCTGAGAGAAGATACAACTGTTCCCTATACATACCCACAAGGAACACCAGGAAAGGAGAAGGGCTGCTTAGGTACAGGGTAATGTTGGCACAAGAATAAACAGTTCAGAATTAAATTTAGGCTGGAGATTAAAAGAAGGTTTCTGAGAAGTGAATTTTTGAGGCAGATTTCCAGGTAGAAGAGTGGGGCAAACAACACAACTAATTCTAGGACGGAGCTTGCTCAGCTCATGGAAGGGGTAATATCATGTAGTGAATGCAACAGCGGGGGACTTGACTCACCCAGGAGGCCTCTTCTAGTACTATGCTCCTAATGAGCAAGCAGCAATTATTTGAGGTTAATATCTACAGTCCCTTGGCAATGGAAGAAATACATATAAATGTTCATGTTTATGTTGCTGTGGAGATAGCCCTCAGTAGGTCCATGCCTGCTTCCCTCCAAAAGTGTTTTGCTTTTTGTTTGCTCCATATTAGACTGTAAGTATTTGGTTCTGCTATATTCTGGTCTGATTACTACAATACTTCAAAATTCTCATATAATTTAGGCTTCATCTCCAAAACTGGACCCTCGTATTTTAGAGAAAAGCATAAAACAATTATGTCTGGTTACAACTGGAATTTAGCAAGGGAATCAAGTATAAACTAGCCCTAGGAGATATGTCCTCTGTCAGGAAAACCAAAGTGAAGTTTTTCATAAATGACTGTGTCCAGCTCTGTGAGCCATCTGGCAAAATATCTTCACATATACTGTTTCCCACCCTCCTGCGATTTCTTGTGGAGGTCCCACAATGTGCTGAAAGATGTGACTGCTATTCTGTTGTCAAAACCATCAGGGCATTTTTGCCTAATAAGAACTGATGTGTCAATCTGAAAAGGCTCTCCTTCTTCCTTATTGCTTGTTTCTTTAAAGAGAATACAAAATAGTCTAGCCTTAATTTATGAGCATTTTCTTTCGATTAGCCCCAGTCAGCTACGGGGAGGGCTGGGAAAGTGAATCCTTACTGGTCATTTGCTTCATAAGCAGTTGCTTGTGAGAGTGAACTAATGGAAAGATGTTATGGATAGAGACTTGCAACCATAATATCACTACTTCTCTGATTCAAAATATCCAGCATATGCCATATATCATCTAAATAGCTCATGGGATCTATTATTTTTATAAAATAGCAACTAAATCAAGAAATTATGAATCTGGATATGGACCAGTGCAACATCCCCTATCCAAGTCATCAGAAGGCCCTAAATGTGAAGAGACAGGCATACTGCAATTGCTTTAGTCATTAATAAATGTAAAATCTAAGTCACTAATCAGAAATTATTCCTTATTTTGACCCCAAAGCGTATGTTATTCCCAAGTCAGCAATACAGATTCCTATGGGCTTAATTTCAGATAGTTGAATAGTCTTATCAACGCTAATAGGACTTAAATATTTGCTGAAATAAGTTGTAGATCTGGGGCCATAATTTGCACAGTAAGATCCTTCCAGTCAAACTGCTAGTTCTTCTTCATATAACACTGGAGAGAGACTACATTAGGCTGCTGGAATCATTCACATATTTCCAAATGTGTAACTGAAAGTATATCAACAAACTGGAAGAAGTTATGTGAAGAGGTAAAACAAAAAATGGTGGAATACAGGACACGTATTGTGCTATGGCTTGGGGGTGAACCCCAGCTCTGATTTTCTCTCCCTCAGCCTGTCTGTAGACTCTAGTGTTTAAGCGATAGGCCAACACTTGCCCTGTCAGCACAGAACACCCCCAATTCTCTGCACCTGTAGGCTAGACTGTCAGCTCTTGCACAGGTGGTAGGAAAAATTGCTTATGGGAAAGACTGAAAGTGCTCTAGCAAATAAACATGTGCAGGCTGGATCAGTGATGACAGAAGAGAGATGTAGTCATCTACAAAGACACAAACATTAAGGAAGAAAGTGAATTAAGCTGATACAAATGGTTAAAAGCAAGAGTAATGGTATGGAATTCAATAAAGGAAAGTATGAACTGAACATCAGGGGAAAAACACTTTGTCAAAAAGATCTAATATCCTGTAGTATTACCTCCCATGACAATAGTAATTGCATTTTTCCACAAAACGTGGTAGAAAACATGCTGGAGGGAGCAAAACTATGAACACAATGATCTAACGCTTACTTTGTGCTTGCAAAACAAAGCAGTTCCGATTCTTTGTACTTTTGACATTCTTCCTCAGTGGTGGGAAACACCCCAATCAAACACAAACACATAGCTACTGTGTACTGTGTTGCTCCCCTGATAGGATGGGAAAAACATTTCAGCACAAACAAAAAGCGTTTATTTTGCCATGACCACAACTAAAACTTAAACTGTTCAGTTATGGAAAGATTTTGAGGGTCACTGCTGGTTGTAAACACTTCATATGCAACTCTTGCTGAGATTAATATCTCAGTGACCAGGCAGGTGTCAGCCCCTTTGATTTGACCAAGTTCAATCCTAAATGCATATAGAGGCAAAGGAATCATTTCTCCTATAGGAGATTAGAAAGAGCAAGATTAGTATAATTAGTTTAGACTTTTTGCGCTTTTGCACAAGCAGGAGAAACAAAAAACCCCACTGAATCACATGGCAAAAAAAGACCAGATGGTATGAACAGACACAGAACTCATGCAGAGACCTAGCTGAAGTGACAAGTGATTTTGACATGGAGGAAAGAAACTAGTTTTTAGAAGCAGAAGCTGAAAAAGATGTAATGGGAAAAAAGACAAACTATTCTCTTGATACTGCTGTCACACAAACTGGAGGTCTTACCTGATTTGCATCTCTTGGAGAAGGTAGACTAGGCTTTGGTATGATGTTAACTAAAAGGAACTTTCTCTTAAGGTCTCTCTTTCAAAGAAACAAAAGGATTATCAAATAGTGTGCATGAGGTAATGGTTTCTTCCATGCTGCCACTTGCTACATCTTTAACTCAGAAGAAAACCCTTTCTTGCACTTAGAACACCTACCCAGTGAGCTCCACCAGGTAGAACATCTTCTCAAAAATACCAAACATAATCACGGCAAGTAATAAAACTGATGGAGTGGAGCTGTGATTGCAAATACATACATACATGCAAAACCCCTGGAGACCATAGCTAATATAACTGAAGACTCCATGCAATTGGTTCATCAATCTGCAACTCTCTATAAAAGGAATGCCTTCAAGTTCAATGTGAATAGAATTTACCCATTTCATAAGTCTGTAAAGACAAGAAGAAATTGGACAGAGGGGGACTGGAAAGAGTAGCCCTGAATAGGCTACGTTTTAGAGAACTAATTTCTCTACATTAACTGTTTGGATTTCACTAAGTTGAAAGAATTCCAAGACAAAGAAGACACTATTTCTAAAGTGTTTCTTCAAAGGCCTGCATTTTGATTTCACACTAATTTAGAGTAGGATTCTTTGAAGTAAGCTGTTACCAAATAAAAAAGTGTCATAGCCTAGAGCAGAATGAGACCTTTTATATTTAAAAAGCACTTTCTTCCTATGTATCCTTTGGTCTAAATTATCTTCTCAAGTGAACTCTGAATTTGGGACTCTGTCTACATAGTGACATGGTCTTTCTCCTTTGCAAAGGGGTAAGTGAAAGGGGAATCTGTATAAGGTGTTCCTCCTGCAAACCAGAAGGCTTATAGTCTCAGTGGAAAAGACTGTCATTTAAAAAAAGGAAAGCAAGGAATGGTTTAGGGAGGAACCATTGCATCACTATGACTAAATACATAGGCATCCATTCTTTTTAAATCTGACTTTCAATTGCCAGAAAGGTCTGAGTTTTCACACAATGCCCAGGTTACCAGATAATAACAATCAAAGGAACTGGCTGCCCAGGGAAGTTACAAAATCATTTGCTCTAAGCATCACAACAAGCAGACCTACTCCACTGGAAAACAATTTCTTTAAAGATCAAGGAAAGAGGAGCAGAGAAACTTTATCTATTATGAATACTAGAAGCTTATTCCATCAAGAACAGTCTCTTTAGCAGCCATAACTATTTTTGCTGTAAATAACATGGATATGTGTTAAATCAGAGCCAAAAATCCTTTCAGAATTCAACAGTATTTAGGTCATCTGCACTCTATTGACAGGCACTGAACTCTGAAACCATAATGATGTAGCTCAGCAACAGTGCATGCCTTCCCACTAATGAGGCCCTTTTTCCATGAATAATGAGTATGGACATCAGCTCTGTTGCCAGGTACATAATATAAACACAATTTAACACATGGCTTTTGGTAAAGCAGTGTGTCTGCTTGCAGAGGCTGAGGTTTCACATAATGTGATCCAACTTTTTAGCCCAGGGTGGGGGCAGACTGCTCAAGGAAATAATTTGTTCATATGTTATCAAAATACAATAAATCAGGTTTGGTCTTAGTCAAAAAAAAGCAGTGGAGTGGGACCAACAGAAACTGTAGATAGGAAAGTATAAATGAGTTCAATGTTTTATATTCCAATAAATCTTACAACAGATGAAGCTGATGAGTTCTAAAATGAGCTGAGACTCCCTGAGATGGGCCTTCTGAGACTCATGAACTGTAAGGGTTATACTGGCTAAGCCTGTGTTTGCTGAGTCCTTGTGCATACCTAGTGTATACACACACCTTTGTTTATATATGGCAACGCATGAGTTGAAACTGCATGGGTTCAAACAGATGAAGTAAGAAGACTTTTATTTTGAAAAGCCTCATTTGTTACATTTACAACCTCAGTTTTGACCCTGTCAGATGCTTTTGAGAAAACAAAATGCACCTTCAAGTTTTATCAACTTCCATGACACAAAGTGCCACCATGGTATTGTTTAAAACTAGGGATCAGTGCTTTAGTATGCAAAAGTAGAGCCGGCACAGGAGTTTAGTCTGAGATTGGGGAGGGCATGGCTTAATTCCCTGTTCTGTCACAGTTCTGCTATCTCCCAGGTCTATTATCTCATAACTACATTAAAGACTAGAAGGTGCCAACATCCTGTGGTGCCTGGGGCATAAAAATGGGCATTTCTATTTACTTGCTTCTCAACATGCCAAAATAAAGTCCATGGGGATCTACACCTGTGTCACAGGAATTACTGAAATACAAGGAGCTACAAGAAAGACTCTGATGTTACCACTTTAACTGCAGATTTCTTCTACCAGACTAAGCATAACCAAGATCTCTCCCAGAGTCATTACTGCTGGAGGATGGCAGTACTCAAGGGCCTGGGTGACATTGCGATCTCTGCTTAGAATGATTTGACTCCAGAAGGAGTTGAAAACATTCCAGGCTGGACTGGTAGCAGTGTCTATCACTAACGTTACCTGTAATCAGCTGCTTATTCATCTTTCATTAAATAACCTCAGCTCTGCCACAGTCTACTTCAGGGGTCTGAAATTCGGCAGGATGATCATGTTAGTATCAAGCCAATGGTCTATTGCTAGTCTCATTAAAATTTATCTCAATTTCCTAAGTTATAAGATGTTAGAAGAAAGCAGTTAGCACATATTCAGTGGAAGGTTCTGCAATTTTTTTGGTTATACTCTCCAAAGATTCTTTGCCCATCAAGTACACACATCTCAGTACCCCAAAAAACTTACACATCAACCTCTTGCCACTGTTCCATGTGATGATACAGGGCCAAGTACTGGGGCTGACAGCAAGAAGCCTCTCTCTGCGTGGGATTTTACTGTTCTGCTTTTTGGCATCCAGGCAATGCAGCAGAGAATGTCAAATGAAGAGGAGGCAGAAGACACAGAGAAAAGGGTAGATGGAAAAGATGTCTGGTAAGACAGGAGTTGGAAAGTGGGTGAGGAGGTGTATCATGACCATCACTGCCCTGAAGAGAAGATTGGGATAGGTAGGTAGGAGAGGCAGAAGAATAGAATTGGGAATGAATGGTACTGGGTGAACAAGGAGCCTCTGATAAGAACTGGGAGCAATAGAAAGCTGAAACTGACCAGGCAAAAGAGAAGTAGAAGACAATTCAGTAGACAAATGGGACAGAAGATCAACTAAGGGCAGGCTGGGAAAGATGCTAATTCCTTCAAAGAATCAAGGAGAAAGAGTAGCCAAAGCACTGTCGATATAGGCTCCAGAGCCCATATTGGTAGCCATTTATACAACAATACCTCAAATGATGTCCATCCACCTTTTAAAAAACTTTGCAAGTTACAAGCTTTAAAATCTCTGTTCAAAGAACACCAGAAAGGCTGTAAGAGCTAGTAATTAAGAACATTTTAAAGGCTACAAGATCAACCTAGAGAAAGAGTTAAGAAACATCAAAATTAAGGCTACCTGTTTCACTTGATTCAGCTATTTGACTCATGCGTGTTATGATTTAATTTTTAGTTATATGATTACATAATAGTCTTTTCATAAACTCTCTTGCCATACTCCAGTGCAGAGTATGAGGCTTTTCTGAGGATGACTGAGGACTGTGTAGTAACACAACAGGAAACTGATGGCTGTAGGATTCCTGATTCATTTGTTGCAGAACTTGGAATGTGGATAGTAAGCCAGGGACTGCAGGAAGAGGATGAAGAGTGGCACTGTGAAGGTTGATGAATGCTGCTCAAGAGAACTGGATTGTATTCCTGTTTCTGTGACAAAGTTTCTACACAACACAAGGAAAACCCATTTGACTTAAACTAAACAAAGTATGCCAGTTGGCACTTCTTACTCTGTCCTTTCTCTGTTTGAGACCCTGGTGCCTGAATTCAAGTTCAAAGGGCTAGAGCTGAAGTCAGCAGGAGCTGTGATTTGAACATAAAAAGTGATGTAATGCTGCATAAGCCAATGCTTACTGAAAAATACTGAAAATTAATGCGAAAAATTCACCTAGTCTTCTGAGCTTTCCAAGTTTTCCCCATAAGACATGACGTCTGCTACTCAACAGACTGCTGTGAAGTTAAATCAATTAATGTTTGTAAAGCACTTGTATGCTACTAAGTCAACATTCATAGAAAAGTCCACAAGGGAACTGATAATCCTTTCTTCAGACAAGGCTTGAACAGCATGCAATAAAAAGTCTGCAGAACCTAAACAGTCATTCTTTAAACATCAACAGAAAGCAAAGAAAGCACTGAAGAGCTGCTAGTAAGTGAGTTCCATTACCCTGTACAATGAATTAAGCATGGGTTGGCAGAAAAAATGCACAATGTTTAATCTTTGGATTAAGGACTGTGTAAGGGGATCTATGAAGCTCGTGACAACCACCTTAATTACTGTGTTTCCTAAATTTTAAGAGTTTGACTTAGAAACATTGCTTCTGTACCATATAGAGAAAATATAAATATATATGAACTTACCATCATACTTTGCTAAGACAGCTTGGACATCTGCATACGCTTGCAGTTCCAACAAAGCCTCTAGCAGGTTTTCATGGATGTTGAACATGCTGAGCAGAGGAAACTCCTTCATCAACTAAAATCAGTAACATATGAAAGGGTTAGATTATTAACATGGAAAAGGGTTTCTTGTTCAAACTGCATTTAAATAACCAACACCAAGTTAAAACCCTTCAGTTCCCCTTGTTCTTGGCTCTTTCCCAGAGTTCACTATTATCTCAGAAATTTCTGAGCTCTTAATGGACACTGGGTCAGGTTTCTTGACAAGACATTCTTTGCATAGGATGTAATTAGTCAAATCCAAGAACGCAGCTGCCTGAATACATAACTCTCCTTCAATTAACAGGCTTCTTCAAAGTAAAGAAGAGTTATCTTATTGTACTGGAAAAGAATCTTCAACCATGTAGCTCCTCTATATCAGTAGTAAGTAAACCAGCACCTCTCTGGTATATTAGTAGAAAAAACAGAAAATACATTGAAAAAAAATCAGAATAAAATCAAATGAGAGAAGATTACATATATGCAACTACATTACCAAGTATGCAATATTAGGATTTGTAATCATGGATACTTTAGAACACAACTGCAATTGTGGCCAATATAAAAAAAAAATTAAAAAAAAAAAAAAGAACAAAAAGGCAGCAACAATAGGAAAGGTAAAGTTTATACAAACCTAACACTATAACTAAAGTATCCATCTTGTATGACAAACTGAATGAAATGTGTAGTTAAAATAATCTAATCCTTTTACATGTAAGTGCCTTTACTTTATGAACTAACCCTTTGAGAGATAGCAGGGATTTGTTCTTAGACATCCTCAGTTTCAGTGTCTGCGTAGATTCAAATGACTGAAGCTGATATTCTATTGCATCTCCTTTTTGAAGCCACACTTATGAGAAGCATCCATGTTTTTTACTGCAGAATTATTAAATAATACTTTTTATTGTCAGAGTGATTCCCTAAAGAACTGAAGTGTTAAAAGATCCTTGCTTCCTTGTGTCCTCTTTATGGCTGTTACACCTTAACTGCCTACATGATGTACATTCAGCACAAAAAGGTCCCACACAGTGTAGAACCAGGATAGCTGATATTACTGCTGCTCTTCAGGAACTTGCAGAGGAACACTATCATTTAGAATCCCTCTGAGATGGTTTATGAGAACAGAAATACTCTAACAAGCCAAGTAAAGAAAATGATTCAAGGTCAGCCTTGCTCAATTTGAAAATACTAAGCTGGACCTGAAAACTCTGCCACTTAATAAACCTACCTTTGAAGATATAAACAGAGAAACTGATGAGAACCAGCAAATCTTAATCTCACAAACAGGTAACATAAACAAAAATAAGCCAGGATTGAAACAAGAGGGGTGGAGATTCACCAAGAACTTTAGAAAATGAGAAACAGGTAATGCACTAGAGCTTCTTCACTCTGTTAAGGAAGAGACCTTAACAGGTAAACAGAGATGCAAGGTGCAGAGAATTTCTTCCTTGTGTTAATGGTCTGGCATAAGCTAATGTAAGAACTATTCTGACCTTCACGGATAAGTCTGTCTAACTTTGGCTATCTGCATAGTACTAACTTAGCTGCAGTTTGAGGATTAATAAAGTATCAAAGGCAAGGAGGACAGTGTTTTGTTTAAGTGATTATATAAATTTCTGGTGAGAATCATGATCACTGAGACAGCAGCTGAAAGAGCTCACTGAATTTTTTATGCTAGTGGCATGGGGATGGCCATAAAGCTCCTAGTTTCAATGGTAGGACCTGAACCTATGAAAAAGAACACAAAACTGCATAGTTTGCAGGCTTTTCTCCTTCTCCAGTTTTCCAAAAAATGGACCACAGGTCTTGGTGCTTATCTAGGTAAGTGGAAGGATTTGACAATAAAATAAAAAGTTTAAGTCATTGCTCATGAAGAAAAATAACTGCAGGTGAAAATTCACATAGTTGGGTTCATCAGTTAAGGATCCAGCATAGGGCCTACTTCTCTTCATTCTTGTCCTTACTCACTATTGCTTTTTTAACAGAGGAAGCTACTATTTGGCAGGAAAAAGCATGACAGAATCTGGCCCTATGTAAGTAGTGATTTAAAGTTCAGAATGAACATATTGCAGAGAATCCCCTCCAAGGGATTAAGAAAGATTATCCCTGCTCATTGAGAATGAATAATGGCTGGCAGAATAACATTCCCTCCATGAGTGAAGGGAAGAGCTGTAGGTAGTTATAGATGTACTGTGGACAGTAAAAGCTCTTACTCTGGTTCTCCGTTTCTCACTGACATCACTCACTGATTATTTTTTTCTATTTTAATTAGGTTCTGTCAGAGTGATAAACTCTGCCTAAGACAGCAGCAGAATAAAGGTCACTGTCTGGACTGCCAGGCTTCCAAACTGACAAGTGTTAATAAAGGTTTCATCTGGGAAAGGTTGATTGTTAAGAAGTCCAACCTGGTTATAACGAACTCAGTTGATATTGTAGCTACAAAAATAAAACACCTCTAAGCAGCCACTCAGCTATTCGAACATTGACTGTGCACAAACAACAGCACATTTGCTATTAAAAAAAAGAAAAGAAAAAGAAGAGAGGACATGAACTCATTTCTGTGTCATCTCAGGATGTATATAGTTTTCACTGCAAATAATTTTCAGTCACAGTAAAAAATTTGGTTTTTGAGAAACTTCCCAGAAAGTAAAGCCACTTAGATGGAAGAATATTATGACAGGTCATCTTTTAGGCCTCATAGTGAAAGGAAACACTGGGAAAGAAAAAAAACGCCACAAAGGTTGCAACATAGGCCTGCTGGATGGTCAGGGCAGGCCAAATACTGTGTCATGCCGACGAGCAACTGTGAGCCTGCTCTCCTCCCCTCCCTAGCAGAGGGAGGCTGGCTCATACCCAACACAGAGATTTAAAGATGGGCACGTTATCCCTGAACACGAGATGAAAAACGCACCCTCAAGTTCCCCAGACCCATACAGCATCAAGCTCTAATGTGGACTCTAAGAGGCGCAGACCTCCCTTCGCACCCAAAGATTTATTTTCTGTGAAGTAACAGAGTAACATTTGCCAAATTGTTTGGCTTATCAATTTTAATTCTCTTTATGGCTTTACTGTAGCCTGACAAATGCTTTCATTTGAGTGGCAAGCACTGCACTTAAAGAAAAGACAAAAGCTCTGTTATCATCTATCTCCACACCTTAAGATCTCAAGAGACAGTCATCAAATTCAGCACTCAAGATTTCCCACCAAAGCCGCTACAGCTCTTTACATAAACACAAGTTAGGACTAAAAGTTTCATTGTAAAATTCCAGTTAGGTGGTCTCTCAGCTGGTATGAAAGAGCTGTGCTCCACTGAGCGAAGCTTGTTTTCATAGCATATGAAAACAGACACCACATGGCTATGAATGTATTCCCTTACAATATAAAGATGTTCGAACAGCTATTGAACATATTATACCAAATCTATGTTCACAAGGATTTTACTTTGAACTTGTATTGGTCAAAATACTTTCTAGTGATGAAATTCAGACCTGGGGCTGGGTTAGCCCATATTCTGTTCTAATTGCTCTGCACGTTTGGGGGGAAATAGACATGTGTAGAAAGCGGAATTGCTTTTCACTGAAAGACTCATCAGGAATACTGCAAATATACAGAGATGGTAGCATTTGCAGAAAATGAATAATTTTTAATTTTTTAGATAAATAATATTTTTGAAGTATAAGTTTGCAGAAAAGTTCTGGAAATAAGTCTGACACAATCGGGTATCTTATCACTAGTCCTGGGAGGGCCATATTTCTAGACTCACCCCAATCCATATTGCAGGGTATAGGTTCAACGATTTTGTGATGGATATGAAAACGTGATTATCACAAAAAATGCTTTATGGTATAAGGAAATACACATCTGATTTATTGGATGAGGAACAAGTTTTATCTCCCAGAACAGTTTAATGAAGAGGACTCCCTTCCCTGAGAGTATTTCAGTCATCAGCATTTTCTCATTTCGATCTAATTTTTGAAACATTTTCAAGGAATGTAGCTTTAACTGTTGCATCCGTTATTGTCTCTGTGATGACATTAATGTCATGCATCAATTAGCAATGACACATTATTTGTGTAGAAAACGGCTTTAAGCTACAGTTTGTGCCTACGACTAGACCATGGGACTCAAGGGAATACAGAGGTGGATAAACGAACAATCTTTTATATAACCTGGTGTTGACACATTTATTCTCCATTTGCATTATGGCTGTATGTATGGTCACATATTTTACGGGCAGTGCATGCAACCATTCATTGCTGCTTATACTCCTATCTTCTCAACAAACAAAAACATTTTTAGATCAATGTATTCAACCGAATGCATTCATATAAATATGAAAATTGAATTCAGCTTAAAATGAAAAAACAACAACAAGCAAACAAGAGAAATTCAATGCAAACAGTGAAACTGTTACAACCTTAATTCCTAGTGTATCTGTTCCCACAGTGGGTACCTGAAATGGTAAAATCTGTCTCCTAAAAGAGGAATGACTGAGCCTGCCATCTTCCAGGTGCAACTGTCCACCACCATTGAAGAATCAAGCACACAGTATGAATAACACTGTTATTTTCACAAGCACTTTGCATAAGCTGCTTTCTTGTATATGACTTGTAATCTGTAAGAACTGTTAACTGAACAAGGTAGAAAAGGCAAAACTCCAAGCCATTTCTGAGTAGAAAAACAGAAACCTCCATTTCTGTGGGCTTCATTGTCTACAGCTGAGCTTTCAGATGTCTAAGCTCTGACTGAAGCTTACTCTGGGTTTGAGGCATTTGCAACATGTCACTCCACATTGACTCTCTGATGTCTAACAAGATACACTAATGCTTAAGTTTTTCTCCTGGCCAGCTCACCTGGCAAGGACAGAAGGGAAGAAACATTGTCAGCAGACTAAGGCTAGCACACAAAAAGGCTCTGTTAACAATGTCAGATGCTTAGAAATTAGGCTAACTCCTGGTCCTAAAAGTGCAACTCATTCCAGCGCGGTCTCATTGTGAGTGGGATTCATGTGATGTAAACAGACACCCTCATAGCTCTCGGAGTTGGAAAACGATCTGAAATACGCTGGACCTACCTGAACTAAAGTTCTGCTTAATTACAGCAAAAGTAGGATTCTGTCATTTAATGCTTTTCTCTATGTACTACATTCCTTTTGGGAAATAATCACTGTTTTGTTTGGAAGCAGCTCCGCAGTTACTCTTTTACAGCTCAGAGAGGATAGAAGCTAAGAAGCCAAATCTGCCAGATCCTGTTCTTTTGGAGCTTGGAAATGATTAGCAGTAGGATCCACATATTTTCATCCATGTGTGGAATTCAGGGAATTTGATATGTCATCTATAGTTGAGCTTCAGAGTGTCAGAAAAGAGACCCAGATCCAGTTTACACTAACTGTGGGATGGCGCAGGTATAAAATTTGCTGACATTCCATTTCAAATTTGGCGAATGTGAGTTTAGTCCTAGTGCTCCATAATATTCACAGAAAATACAACTTCTCTTTAATATAGGATTAACGAGTCAATAAAGTGAAAGATATTTTACCAAATATGCAAACTCTAAGGAAATATGCTAGAACATGCAGCCTTTATGTTTTCTCTTAATTGGAGGATTAAAGCCTTCAGAGTATGACTTGACTTCTTTAAGGAATATAATTATGAAAATGCTATTATTTGGACTGTGTTGTAAAAATACACGTATTTCAAGAATAAAGAGAATTTTAAAGGCAGATGTGGCATGAAACCAGAAGAGCGCAAGTTGTTCCAGATGTACATTTACTACTAAACAATCACATCACATAAAAGTAGTAATAGTGATAAATTATAATAATGTTTGTTACATCAAAGATTAGTAACTTTATAAAGCATGAAAATAAAGTCATTACTCATAGCCCTCTTCAAAAACACTCCTTTATTTGCATCATCCCAAAGTACTTTTTGCAGAAACTTTGCCATATTTTTAGAAGTAGATTTTTAAATGAAATTAAAGTGAGGAAATGATCTAGTAGCTCAAAAATGGGCTAGGAGATTCCAGAAAGATGGAAGAGCATAATTAAAGGACAATACAAAGCCCCTGAACATGGAGTGATGCAAGAGGGCAGACAAAAAGGAGTCCAAGTTACCAGGACTCCTACCAAGACTATGTGACTATATTCTAAGACTACATTCTATCTTAATAGAATCACAATGCTGAAAACCCATAATTTATATGAGAAACATTATTATTGGGTTTAGGTAGTAGTCACCAAATTTCTAGTTTTTGAGTGTTTTGCGCAGGTTCACAGCCATGATAAAAAGTGAGGGGTCTGAGTCACGTGCAGGTAAAGGGAAGGGATAAACACCATCAGGGCAATCACAGGAGGCTCCATTTTGTTTAAGAGCCCATTCAAATGAGGGATGTTCCAACCTGCCCTTCCCACTTACCAATAACATGTGAATCTGTGACAAAACAAACCACATTTGAATATACAGACATATGGAAATGTTAAAATCAGCATTTATCACTTGCTATTATTGCAGTGCTTGTGTGCCAGAACAAGAATTAACTGAAGATAGTACTCTATGGTGGAGATTGGCAAATGTCACCACTCACAAGTGTAGCACTCTTCTAAAATTTATGAGATAACTCTTGGTCTCATTTACCTAAGAAGTACTTTTCCTTCAAATTTTAATAAATGGTAATTTAAGTAACTGCTACAGATGTTAATAAAGCTAGAATCCCACTCAAGGCAGAGCAGCCTGCTTAACCTGACCTGTGTGACACAAGCCAAAGAATCTGATTCACTAATCCTTGTCTCAAGCACAGAAGTATTTGGGAGAGACAGACAGTAGCTGCCGATGCAAGTAGCTGCAGAAGTTGTGTTGTTAAGTTGCTAGGGATCGTAACATCTTTATTAGCAATTAGTACCCTCTTTCTTTCACACAGCTTGATAATTCAAGGTGCAGAACAGTGTCCCAGCTATGTATTCCCATTACCCCCCGAGAACAAATCAGGAATGCATACAAGAATACAGAATTCAAGAGAATATTGAACAGAAAACCTCATTCAAAGCCCAGCAAAAGATGTTGCCAAGAAAGTATGCTAGATTTGCAGAACCATCATACCAGCAAAAATCACTAATACTGCTGGTCATGAAAAGATAAAAACCCAACCTACCCATATCACTAAAATCATTTTAATATGGTTTAGTACCCTTTTGAAGCCTTCAAGTGACATAACCTCTTAAACCATTTTAAATGCTCAGGGCAGCCTGAGTGTTTAAACAACTTATCATGCAGCCCATTGATAAGCATGCAGCACTCTTAACAATACAAGCTGCTTAGGTACTGATAATTCCTTAATGTCTCCTGTGGCATAAAATATGCATTTAGAGACTGCAGGTGGGCACCGAGATGAACACATAAACACATTCAACTGAAATATCCTCAGCAAGGTTCTCAGAGCTAGGTACATAGAAGTAGACATCTAGGTTCTTTACTGTGATCTGAAGAGTAATTTCTCAGCAGATATGACTGATCCCAGAAATAAAATGTACTTTTCTGACCCTTAAAAAGTGTTTTGGTTTCTATCCTTCTCCAGAGCTGAGGAAAGACCTGGAGAGTCTCTTCTTCCCTAAACCTCACTTGTTTCTAAACAAAGCTGCAAAGCATGGGGCAAGTTGCAATTCCACTGTGTCTCAGAAACATATACTTGGTTAAGACTACAAAGCAGTCTTCAGGGGAGTGCAGGGCCACAGAGTAGGAGACAGACACTCTAGAAGGAGTTTCTTTCATCTTCTCTCTGAAAGAGGAAGCAATTAACAGCTTCTGTTCACTCTGTCCACTAGCACACCTTCTGCCTGCCACCCTTCTCTTTCCTAAATATACATCACCCTTCAATGAAAGCTTGTTCCACAGTCCAAATGTTCTCCAGAACAATCCTAAGAAGCTCAAATTAATTTGACAATTCACTTTCTTGCACGGTACATTTTCACCTGGATACTCCAGTGACCCAGTCAAGGGAATTACCGTGTCAGTCTGCTCCTGAATTCAGTAGCGCAGTCACTGATCCAGTCACCCGCAAAGTACAGAGAGAAGTGCCTTTGCACACCCTCCACATCCTCTCTGTTTTTAATCAATGAAAAACACGAAACACAAACCCAGCACGCTTCTGTTTTCTTCCATTGTAATGGTGAGGGAATCAGCAAAGAGCAGACAGTGAGCAGCTGGGACAAAAGGCTACCCTTGCTCATCAGCATGTAGCTACTCGGCTTGCAGCAATAAAGATTCAACATGAAGGGATACTGAAGATTCCGCACAGCCACCATTAAGGCCTTTCACCTCTGCACTTAACAAATTTTCCAACATCATTTAGAACACACTAGTTTAAATCCTCCTAACATAATCAGCACAACAAATAAAACAACCAGCACCATAGACTTTTTCCTCAGGGACAGTAAAAGAGATCTAGTTCCCTCACAGACCATATCATGCTCTATATAAACTGGAATAAAACTGGAATAACTCTGTTGACTAGACTGGAGTTATTCCAACAACACGTTAATCAAAATGAGATCATAAGTTAACTCAATATATACAAATAGTGACAGCTGCTGGTTTCTATAGCAAAATATAGTAAATAATTATCATCAGAAACACAAGCAAAAGCAACACCTATGTACGATTCAAATTACATGCTTCCATGAAAATTACAGGTTCGTAATTCTCATTAATTCAACTCAGCTAAATGAATGACATCCAAGCAGCAAAGCCAGCAACAAAAATACTATCTCAAAATCAATCACAGAAGCAACAGAAGTTCCTACCCAATTTTTAAGTTTAAAAACCCTCTTTTTAAACAGTTTTTTAAACAGTTTTAAAAAAACTGGTTTTAAATATCTTCAATATAATATTAAATATGATTTCCCTATCAGCAGTGTATATAACCATAAAATCAAAATCTTAAGTCACCAGCAACTCATTTTCTTTCCATTAAGGTGTTTTAAGCAGGATCTCAGTCTTTTCTTACATAAAATTCAAGTAAGACAACCTAATCCATCAGTAATGTCCTCAAGATGGCCCCATATATGCAACGAATTAAACACTCTCAAATATTTTATTTTTTCAAAGTGGCAAAGACTCACTACATCCCAATCATATTTCCCAGATGGTGTCATGAACCTCTTAACACTTCATTCCCATCATGTTCCATGTCTTGAGAAATCTGTTTTCAATCTTTCAAACACAAACAGGGCCTCCACCCTCTGTCCCCTGATGCTAGGTTCAGCAGTCCCCAGCCAACATATTCTTCATATTCTTTTTAGGGTGAATAAATTCATCTCCTCCCTCATCAATCTCATAGAAACCTTCCATGACACATTCATGTTCTCCAAACTTCTTCATAACTGTATTATTTATGTCTTCTGTGAAGAAATGGAGGATATGCATTCATCAGAAATAAGTAGCTCCAAGTCAATCTAAGAAAAGCATCTGCAAAGCTGACTTGACCCTACTCTTGCTCCCAGTGTACTGGAGCTGTGACCTACAGATACTGCTGCTTTTATATGTCATCTAGGGACTTGCTAATTCTCAGCTCTGCTTGCTCACAACAAAGAGCTCTAGAGGCATCTAAATTCAGTTCTGAGGATTTGGCTCAGTGTCTGCATGTGGAAAACTACAGAATGCATTGATGGGAGTTGAAGCTCTAGAAGCTGAAATTCTATCTTTACACCTCCTTTGTCTTGCATTCAGTCCTTTCATTTTAGCAAAATATTCCTATTGAGGAGAGTGTTTTCCATCCTTCAAGTGTCTAACAAACGATGACTTTGGGTCTCCCTGTCATTGTTGCCTTTCGAGATCCACATTGTACTTAACTTCACAACACTCAATTTTCTCTCTAGTGACAGAATAAGCTATTCATTATAATCAAAGCATTCTGGCTCTCACTTCGCATAAGAAACTTAGGACTAGAAGGACCACCCAACTCCCTGAATCCAGTGCTCTGCATACACAATCAACCATACATATTGACAGCAGCAGAAGGCGGCTTCACAGAGTATCTGTTCCACATCGCCCTATCTACAAACCACAAAACACATTCAGCAGCCCATAGTAAGCTCCAGAAGTTGCCATAATTATGATGTGTGACATTTGAATGTGAAATTAAAAAATCTTTCTTGTATATTAATGCCAGAACTTAGAATTCCAATGTTTGTCCTCAAAGATTTCAGTATTTGTCCCAGAGTGCCTGTGTAACAAAATCCATGAAGAATCAGTGGAGCTGACTGGACTGAAAATGACGTTTTTGAAATCAACATTCCCCCAGCTGACGACAAGACTGCAAAACCAGGTCTTTCTTCCTTGTCCCTCTTTCTCACACTCCTCGCTGTACAATGGCAGGGTTTTTGAAAGTTCTTTTTCAACACCTCTGGGAGCCTAGTGATTCTGGGTTGTGAGAGTTGTGTGCCTGAAAAACCCCAGCTAGAGACAGGAGAGAAAGTTACTCACCACTTGCCATCAGGTAGATTATTTAGGACAAGGGCCTGCATTATTACGATGCTCAATGTTTTAAAAAAATATTCATGAGTGCCCCAGTTCCAGGAGAAGATGCTGGGTGCTGGATTCCAAGCTGGCAGACATACTTGCCCTACTGCTGTTGATGCAAGTGCCTAAGCTCCAGAGCAAGTCACTTGCCTATTTACATTAAAATTCCCACTGGCTTCCAGCGAGAATTTCCCTTTTCACTAGGCAGGTTTCGGGACCATTCATCTGAGCTGCCTAAAGCACACTTTACAGGTGCTTCACTCTGGTCTGGGATTCTGTTTTGTACATTTAAAATTTAGGTCCTTCAGCTCAACTTGCAGAACTCTGTATCTTGCTGGATTCATCTCTACCTCACTTTTGTGGGAGCTGGAAAATGAAGGGTAAAAAAGGAGAGCACAAGAAACTGGTAAGCAGTTTTACCATCATCTGCCCAGAGCTCTAGGGCTTCATTCCTCCTTCTGTCACAGACTTGCTACCTGGGGTGAGGCAAGTCACCTCCTCAAAGAATTGTGTTCCTAATCTGCATCCAGGGGATGTCACTTGAAGAAATGCTGGGCATTTGCAGCTATCTCTACACTTGAGCATTTTACATACTTGAAACATATACAGTGCCTTATGTGGACAGCTGGCCCTCCTGCTATCCCAAAAATAGCTACCGTTTGGTGTTTCAAATTTGTAGCTTTGTAGCTTACTGACTTATGACTACCATGGGTAGCTCCCCTGCCTGCAAAACAGGGATATAATCATCCCCCATCTCAGAGGGAAATCAGTTCATTATAGATTAATTACTTGGTTTTGACTTCTCAGTAGTAGGTTTTGCATGAATAAATAACACTGTCCTCAGGTCTGAATAGTGTGACGTAAACAATGCACAGAGCCAAACTGCAGCTTTGCAAGGAGGAAACAGAATACTTAAGACCTGTTTATTAAGTTAGCGGCATTCATTATATGCTTCAGAAAAAATGTTATGTAACTTCATGATCAAATAATTGAAGACTGCACTCCATTGCACATGTACCAGGATGGGAAATTTAGGCTGTATGGGTAACTGTCCATCTGGTGTTTTATGACTTCATAGTGTTGCTTTCACAACCTTGTAAATGATCTCTTAACTTAATCTTTATGTACATTACACATACAAAATGACTATCAGCAGTGCTGCATGCAGCAGGAATGAATGCTAACTGGTAAGCAAATGCATATAATTTCTATGCTACTATTATCTAAGCATCACATGCGAAACAAATCCAAACTCACATCTCTCATCATTTTCACTGCTTCCCTGGTCCTTCCCAGCTTTCTTGCACACATTGCCAGCCTCCTCTTAATATAAACTAAAACATTGGTGTCCCTTCCTGTATAAGAGGAAAAAGAAACAGCATTAAGATAAAAAAGATAAAACAAAGGTTTATTTAACATTCCAACACAAAAGGAAACACAGTTTTCTTGCCATTTTTTGTTATTCGCTACCATCAATGCTTTCACAGTAATTTTAATAAAAAATTACCAAATTCTGCTGATTTACATGTGGCATAACATCACTGAAATCAGTGGAATTACTCCAGATACACAGTGGTATAAATAAGGACCCATGGGTTGGCCTTACACCTATGAAATATAAGCAGATCTGAAGGTACAGAGAACGCTATAGGGTATAGACCATTAAGTAATCAAGTGAGGCAAGGAGAACCCCTATGAAGTTAGCATTGGCACAAAACTCTGTGGACACACTCACAACATTAAATTATTTAGCAATTCACATACATGGTTAAGACAAGAGCATCCATGAAAATGCATGTTACATCCTGCCTTTTTTATAAGTTATGATGTACATGCTTGTTAATAGGAGATGCAGCAAAACAAATCCACATCCTCTAACAGTCTTTTTCCTTAATGATTAGAGGAAAAGAAGTATACCCTGAACTTCCAGTTTACAGAGAGCCTTTACTTGTTACCCAGTTATCATCTTCAAATTCCTCACGCCACTAATTATGGATGGCAAATTAACATTCAGATGTTTCAGATATGAGAGTCCCATGTGCTGGAAGACGCCCTAACAGCAAAGATGACAGACACTACACAGCTGCAGTAATTATTCTCTTGGAGAACTCTTACTCGTTTCATTTCTCATTCTCTTCCCTATAATTAATAGGGATAAAGCATGTGAATTAATAATAAAGCATGTGAACTCTTAACATGCTTCTGGACCAACAGGAAATGAGCAGACAGCTAATCATCTATAAAATTACCGTATCATGAAAATATAAGACACGTGCTACAAATTATCTTTGTGTATAGTATGCAGTCTGTAAAGATCTTAGTCTGTTCCTAACATTTTCAAGTCTTTCACAATAAGAACAAGATGTGCACTGAAAATATTCCAGGTACCTACAAATTGTTTTAAAGCTGTGATTACAATTTTCAGATAGATTAAGCAGCAGGTTGAAAGGTCTGACTTTAGAAGAAAAAATAAATAAGGGAGGGAAGGAATTTCTTTAGCTGTATTTTATATTATGTAATTCCTTATCTCTGTATTGATTCCTATATATTTGATAATTTATTAGTTACATCTGTTTCAACATCTTTATGTAGTGTAACTAAGAGTTATATATTTCAGGCCAAGCTTCTTTTCAGAAGGAATGGTCAAAAGGTACTTACTTACTATGAAATCAAGATAACCTTTCAGGCCAAAATTTTCTGAGGTGACTAATGATTTGGGGTGACTAACATGAGCCACCTTAAAAAGAAGATTGCCCGTGCTTTCTATAAACTAGCACCTTTTGAAAGAGGTTAAGTTGGGTGCTCAAAGTCATTATTTACTCTTAAAATTCATGGTCTAACATAAAATACTGTATGAAGGAGATGGAACACATGAAGAAACAGAAATGTAGAGCAATATGCTGTTGTTCAAGAAATTACATAGTGGTTTTCACCTGTAAAAGATGAAATGCCCATTTTTCATCCCGAAGTCAACTTCAAGGACCAGAAATGGAATGACAGACATCTCAGAACCATGGAGTAACTGCAACACATCTGTCCATGGCCCTTCCTCTCTGAAGAGATCTGAGCTCTCCACCTTTGTAAACCATGCAGAAGTCCAGCATATAATCAAGAGAATCCCACTTGAATCCCCTGTGTCCAAGGCACCATCTAAGTCTGCAACTTAGCTCTAACTTCTGTGGGTGCACACTGACATTATCAAGGGGAGGCTAGGTGGTATAGAGAAGTGCAACGATCTAGCCCCTCCTGAAGCCCCAGTCAGAGCTGGCAGTCACTTTTCAGGCCCTCCTGCTCTGTGGCAATGCACTTAATTTTGCGATTCAACTGGTTGCTTCCTCTGCTGTAATACTGAAGGTTCAGGGTGTCAAATTTGATGATGACAGTAGCCATCTAGCACACACAGGTTACAAGAACACCATACTTACATTTGCCTGCACAAACTTAACCAGGTTATCTTGACGTAAGCATCGTGACAGTGTTTAATTACTCCTATTGTCTATTTTTCATAGAATCACTGTCATTTTCTGCGCTGAGGATGGATTGAGTGCACAAATTAAGGTTTCACAGACAACCATAAGCCTGCAAGAGCCTGAAAATTGCTCCAAGGGCTCAGCTGCTCTATATTTTTATTTTCTCCAAAAATAAGCAAATCATCCTAAGTATCATTTTATAACCAGCAAATGTTTAAAATACTACCCCCAATCTTTATAAAACCTTAGATTTTCAAGTATAGACTTGTGTACACTTTTGAAACCAGAGATCACAGACAATTTCACTATGTACAATTTTTATCAGCAATCTTCAAATTATGTGAGATAGCCAGAGGCTGTGAATTCAGGTCCTGAGAAACCCGAAGATGCCCAAAGTATGTTAGTGCTTGTACTTACATAATTAATTGGTATTACTTTTGCCTGAGGTATCCATTGTAGACTAGAAATAACCTAGACTGTTTGCTTTATTTATCTTTTTGTTCATTTACTGGCAGTCAACCCTCATGTATTTTCTTAGGTTTAAGAAGCACCTAATAAATATCAGCACAGCAGCTAAATCTGCTTATTCAAAATTAAAAAAAAATAAAAATCTTGACTTTCAATTAGAGCACTGTATTATTCCAGTTGTTAATTTTTACGTTTCTGTGACCTTTCTTAATATATGCAACTAACTTTTCAAATGTCACACTGGTTAATGGGTCTCATTAACTTTTACACAGAACAATGTACGTATTTACCCTCACAGCTGATGGAAAAGAGCTGGCAAAGCATCACTTCACTCCTGTTTCCATCATTCTTTACTGCCTTTTCACAACATGAACCCATGTTTTCAAAATGGCTAAAGGCACTTCAGTGCAACTTCCTAAAACAGTGTCCAGCATTTTCTGAATATCAGATCTCTTTTGGCTCTGCTACCTTTTCTTTTCTGTTAAGTACATGCTACATATTTTCTGCCATGACAAAGAAAAGGTGCATCTGTAATCTGAGCATTGCTAGCTCAGCAACAGAATCAAGCAAAAACACTGAAACAGAATAGTCTGGCTCTAGGGCCAAATTCCAGCCAATGTTAAATACTGACTGCATAGTTCTGAGAGGGGAAAAAAAAAACAAAACCCAAAGAACTCCCCAGAACTACTCTCCCTTTAGAAACAGCTATTCCCTCCAAAGAAACTTACTGTGTTGGGCTTCATACTGCGCACCATGGTGCTGTAACTGCTGACTGCGCCTGTAACAGCCCTCTCCAGCTTTCAGAGCTTGCTTGAACAGCTTCTCTGCTTCTACAATCGTTGTCGCTTCCTCTTCGGCCAAGAGAATATAGGCAGTAGCACACCTGCAAAAACATCAGAGGAAAAACCATGAGAAAGTTGCATGAAGTAAAAGCTATACAAAGACATGCAGACTGGCAAGAATGTACCAAATACAGAGGCAAGGGAGTTTTGTCCATATACCTTTCTGATGAACTGTTCTGATGAATAAATATTCTGGCAACCAGATCATGACTCTCATTTGTAGGTACTGTATCACTTAGCCACTTGAGTAAACCTACTGACAACTGCCCCAGAAAGTAAAGCACTGTCTCACTAAGCAATCATGGCCTACATCAATAAAACTCCTTCTGGAAGCCAAGACTAGTTTTACGCACTATTGTTTTAACACAAAATGTCTCCGTTACTGTAATGATATGAAAAGAATCAATAGACCTATAACACTTGCCATACGCAAAGAACAGATTATGAATGTAATTGTAGAGATTAAAAAAATAAAAGCCACCCCCAAAAAAATCCCCCAAAACCCAGGAAAGCAGCTTTAGGAATACACAGAAAGGTGAAATGCATGGTGGGAGTCACCTCATCCAGCTTTTAGCTGTCTAATTTAGATCTCTTAACTATCTGTGCCCCTCCACCTCCATCAAGGAGCATCTTCACAAAGCCATTCATTTCACGTGTTTAAGCATCTAAGAATAGGGTGAACTGCTGAATGGAGGTGCCTCTCTCATTAACTGTAGAGGGAGCCCAGGCAACTACTTTAAACTCGATAGCCCCATTTTTAGCAGCTGAAGTTAGGTGGAATATAGCCTGTTGACTTCTTTCCAATACAAAGCACACTGCTGCTAAGATTCTTCTTTATATAGAAATAGAATCGGGCTGCATCTACCTCTAGTTGCATTTCACAGAGAGTCATTAGCTGAGGAACAGGAAACAACAGGTCCGGGTGAAAATGAGATTCCAGGCACCAGTACTTGCTGTGGGCCACCCAGCTGGAAAGCAGCTTGGCAGAAAAGGACTTGGGGGTCCCGGTGGACACCAAGTTCAACATGAGCCAGCAATGTGCCCTTGCTGCAAAGAAGGCAAATGGCATCCTGAGCTGCATTAGGAGTGTTGCCAGCAGGTCGAGGGAGGTGATCCTTCCCCCCTATTCAGCACTGGTGACGCCACACCTGGAGTGTTGTGTCCAGTTCCAGGCTCCCCAGTACAAGAGGGACATGGACATACTGGAGAGAGTCCAGCGAAGGGTCACTAAGATGATTAAGGGACTGAAGCATCTCACATATGAGGAAAGGCTGAGACAGCTGGGACTGTTCAGCCTGGAGAAGAGAAGGCTCAGGGGGGATCTCATCAATGTGTGTAAATACCTGAAGGGAGGGTGCAAAGAGGACGGAACCAGGCTCTTTCTAGTGGTGCCCAGTGACAGGACCAGAGGCAATGAGCACAAACTGAAACACATGAGGCTCTGTCTGAACATCAGGAAACACTTTTTTACTGTGAGGGTGACCGAGCACTGGCACAGGTTGTCCAGGGAGGTTGTGGAGTCTCCCTCCTTGGAGATACTCAAAAGCCATCTGGACATGGTCCTATGCAATGTGCTGTAGGTGGCCCTGCTTGAGTAGGGGAGTTGAACCAGATGACCTCCAGAGGTCCCTGCCAACCTCAACCATTCTGTGATATGTGAGTAGAACAGGATAGGCTTATAGCTCACTTCTGCAAAAGCCTTTTATGCTACATGCTCCCTCAGTTAAACTGCTGTCCAGGAACAAACAACTGATGAAACACGTGAAGGACAATCCGTAAGGCACCAGTTTATGGAATTCTAGAATGCAGTAATCTCTGACAGCAACCTAAGGGACTCTTTCCACTTTATGCACTTTGGCAACATTTATACAGTTTGCCACGCCAGTAAAACATCACAGCACTGAGTTGATTGTGGGATCTCAGAATACTACACTCCTCATTGAGAAAATAAATAACGGACTCAAAGACCGGAAGTCCCAGAAAATTACATCATATTCTCTCACACTATGAAATGAATATTTCAGAAGGTGTTTATGAGTCCCTTCTTTCTTGCCTCTGTTCAGGATGACTGAGAAATCCAAAAGGGAACTCTCCATCCCATAAATGCATATTTCATATGCTCATCAGGAGGCAACTTAATTAACACTTTGCTATGCTGATCCAAAGCCCACTGACATCAGTGGGAAGACTCCCATTGTCATCACTGCCCTAAAGACCTTCTGGGTGGCTAGCACAACATGCAGCTGTGGTTTTTTCCTCCCATTGTAGGCCTTCTTGTGACAGGCCTATAATCATGGTTAAAAATTACTGTAGCAAACCCCCTGCCTTAAGCTATCATCAAATGGATTTTTAAATGACAGAAAATAAATATTAATGTTGTTGTCACTCACTCATTCAATTCCAAAGCTTCATGTGCTGCAGAAATTCGGGCTTGGGGGTTTCTCTCTCTCCAGGCTTTTTGCATTACTATTCAATAAAAAAAGCAGAACAGGGGCATATCAGTTACTACAGCGTTAACAAGGAGAATCTACTGTATTATAACAACAGAATTTATTGCTCTCAGCATGACTCACTCCAGAGCATTTCAAAGAGCTCAGTGATCACTCAAAAGATACATAATCAACATGAGCTTTTGTCCCAAATACTCAGCTTTATTCTTTCATTTAATTAAACTTTTTTCCATGGGAAAATCTGGCTGAGAGATCATGCCATCTGCACTGTCACATACGGAGGTGATAAGTAGCTTTTTCCTCTTGGGGAAGTAGGTTCCACAGGGCACAAAAGAATACAAGGATAGTTAGGATTCTTATTCTAGTTCTTTACTGTGCTGTTGCTTTAGGTGAATGTTAAATGGAAACAACATCCAGGCTAATCAGACCACCTCATAATTAGCCCACTGATTTCAGAAAACAGGATTCATGTTTATCGTGTGTCAAAAAAGCACAGTGTGTTCTCCTTTGTAATTATGCCCTCAGAACAGAGCACCCAACTGTCAGTATTTCTCCTTTCCCAACAGACAAGATTTGCCTCTTCAGAAATCATTGTCGTACGTTTTTAGCAGAACCAAAGTCTGCACGTGGACTTAACAGTAAAGGCTTAACACAACTAAAGCTGCTTACATCAAATTCAGTTGTAAATGTGTTGTTCTTGTTCCCATTTTTTACAGAGCTTCTAACTACATCAGGGAATGAAACACAGGACTCAAGTTTTACATAAGCTCTCTCTCCTCTGTCAGCGTAGACTAAATGGGACCTGGCTAATGTAACTCAACATACTACACTGCAGCTGGAGGCAAATTAAGCTATATGTGTTTGAAGCCACTGCAAGAAACAGGAGGAAAAAACAAGTCTTTACACTTGCAAATGGTACCTTGAATGAATTCAGCAAGAAAGTAGAACAAAATAGTGACACAAATTAGATAGTATTCTATATCTGAACAAGTATCTATATAGGTATAAACTAAGAATCCAACAGCAACAGCTTTCCAGGCACGCTCAAACTTTTGCCTTCCTTATCTACTCAAGAGCACTGATGTCTGACTGCATTTTTCTTGCATCAATTTAAAACAATGATTAACCTATTAGCAAAAACGGTTGTTCACAAGGTCTCTTACTAGCGTCTGCAGGCCGTAAATGATCTGTGTCACATGTAAAGAATGTCTGATGGTCCTGTGCTGAAAGATTCATATCGTAGTAAGTCAAAGGTTCTCTCCCTGTTACCCATGTATACCTGCAAACATGCCAACAAAGAGACATTTTGGTTAATGAGGTCACATTCGGCAAAAGGAATCTAGAAAAGAATCCTACACGTTAGAGATGGGCATAGCCTACTAAGTTCACTCAGCCAATCTCCTAAACAACATACATTGCATTTCACTGTACTGTGATGGAGCGACAGCAGCTGAACCTCAGCTAATGAGGATATTGGAAAGTACACACTCAAAATCGGTGACACACATATTCAAACACTAAGACTACATGAAACCTAGATATAATTCATTAGGTTGTTTGCTACAACTGATTTGAACAGAATTACTGTATTAACAGTACCAGGTACACCGCACTTCTTTTTTACAAGATCACCAAAAAATTGCAGAAATAACAAGTGCATGAGCATGAATTTAAATTCCTTTTCATTCAGAAACATTTTACAAATGACAGAAAAACCTGGCATGAACACATGTGTCCACAGTTGTTTTTGTTTTTCCATCTCTGAGTTAGGATTAATGGAAAAGTACAATTATGGTCCTTAACCCAGTACTATGCCCGAAACTGTAGCATCATAGCACTTACCGATTATATTCAGCTCCTCTGAACAGATTTAAAGGATTTCGCCAGACTTTGCATTCTGTCATAAACAGAAACACACAATAATGAATCTCTCCCAAATTGCAGTGGTACTTGAGGTTTATCAGAAACATCAGTTACCTTCTAATGAGATTTATCAGATAACTTTTAGTTTTTATAGGTGCGAATGGAAAAAAAAAAAATCAAGAGCCTAGAGATGCAGGTAACCAGACTGTTCTTCCCTTTTTAAAAAATAATTTCATTATAAATTAGTGTCAACAAATGTTATTATTCCAGACAAATAACCACTAACAGAGCTCCAAATGCCAGATGAAAAGATAATACTGATTAGTGCCAGGGCTCACATTTACCATAATGCAGAATTGAAGAGGGATCACACTGGGTTATTGCACTGAAAATCAGCAATTAACTCAGTCCCTATGGACTTGTTATTTCTACAGAAAAACTTCAATGTCTAGTTAATACCGTAAATCACTGAGAATCTCAGCTATGGTTGCCAGATTTAGTTCCTCCTTAGCTCGTGAAGTAAAAAATCCGTGGCAACATCTGCTGACCTTACTTAAGTTATAAGCATCCCAGGGTTGAAAAAGGATGCTGCAGTAGATTGGCAGAGAAAAGTTCATTGCATCGTAAAGGTTTGGGAACACTAAAAGCATTTCATACATCTCTCTCAGGGAGGAAAAAATGCAAATTCTTCACACTACAGGTAGGAAGAGATAAGAAAATCCACAACAATGTAATTTAGAACAGCACTCAAAAAAAAAAATCACAAATCTATTTCTATAGCTTTTGAAAAGGTGAGATCTTGATTCTGGCTTTTCTTCCTTTAATTTAACACCAGATTTGTTTTCTTCATTTCAACAAAGACAATTCACTCCAGTGAAGGTGAGACCCGAATCAAACCCAGTATTTGCAACAAAGACTCACTGAGAGGCACCACAAATCTGCTACTAGATGACCCCTCACACGGTGCTCTGCAAAAACTCATCAGTAGCATTGGCCCTGCAACATTTCACCAGCTGCTTTCCACCACCAAAAGTCAACCACCAGCACATTTTTCCCTATGAAATTCTTGACATCGTTTCTAAAGAGATCACAGCAACAATTTTCTGGTGGGATATTGAGTCAGCAGGGTATCTGCCCTACTTTATACAATACGGGTAAGTATATGCCTGTTCCCTTTATGCCTGTTCCATTAAAGAGAGAGACAGAAATACAGAACGGCAAGTCAAGCCCTTCTCTTTTCCCATGAACCTAGCTCCCACTTCTGAGTATGAGGCTACAGTGGCACAGAGAGAAAGCATTTTACATAAATTATTTGCAATAACTTAATGACACCCGCAACTATACAAAAACTGGTCAAGTGGCATAGGAGGTGGGCCCTCAGCTTGGTGCCTACATCACCTAACACATGCATGAAACAGAGACACAGGAAAGGGAAGATGTTTGGGAAGAGAGCATTGATTATACATCTGCATCTTCCAACTAACCACTTCAGCAGGTAGCTAATATTAGAAAGCTCCACTAGTTTACTCAGCAGAAGTGCTCGACTGACATTCAGCCGTTCTGTTGGGCAGCCAGAAGGTACGGCTGTTTGACAAGCTTCAATCTGACAGTTTTTACATAATATGACTTTCAAACCATCGTAAATATTAAAATAAATATCAGCCTTCTTAGTTCCAGAGGTACAATTCAATGGCTTGGCTTACGCTGTTTGCAACCAACGAGATTAGGCAACAACTATTTGACCACAGTGACACCATTCTTTTTGCTCTTCTTATTTAAATCGAAGTGGTTATACTTTATCTGAAGTATGCAGTACTTCAGCACTGTAGCAGGGAAAGGGGAATTGGGGAACAAAAAGGGGAGGTGAAGAAGGGGTTTTATTACCACCTCCTGTCCTGGGGGTAGTTTGGCATCTGTCTGGCTAGTTAAACATGATGTGCTCTTTGTTGCTTTTATCTTGGTATCTGCTGATACCGTGGTCTCAGTACAACAACCGTTCTTCTGACCTTTCTGAAGACAAAGATATCTACTGCAATAGTCTACCACAGTCAAACATCTACATAGGAGAACATGGTGAGCCAAGTGAAAAAGCCATCTTCACCCTGTTGGATAGTGAAAGAAGTATCCCAGTGTTGATGCATGGTAAACTGAAAAGGTTGCCTCTTCTGTTACATTACAAACTAATAATATAACTATGTCCTTATTTTATATAAACAATTAGGATTTATTGAAGATTAATCTTTCAGCTCCTTGTTCAAGTTTTGAGCACCCATAGCTTTCTGAAGACACGAATAACAGGCTATCTGTACTGATACACTATCCAGAAACACTTGGAGAGTCCCAACTCATAGACTCAAGTGCCAATGCACTGAAAGCAAACACATTCCTTGACTGTTTCTTTAAATCAGAAAAGTCAAGACGTTTGGGTGAACCTCATTAGGCAAAATACTGTGCCTTCTGCTTTAAAACGATGGGAGTTACTTCAGAGCTGCTGAAGTGTGACTGAGCACACTGATAAGTGCACACAGGCATTTCCAAGCCATCCCATGCTTTCTGCCACTTCACCCAAATCTAATATCCTGGACCATGCAGTGCTGCTATTCACAGCCTCTCCTCAGATGGGAATGACAGCAGCTGAATTTGCTGTGCTATATGGAGGCTTCCCTAAGTAGAAACACCCAGTAGAGAGCAAGTTTTTTTGAGACCACCTATTTTATTTAACTTGTGAGTTCAAAGCTAATTTTTGTTTGCTTGTTTTCATGAACACTGAAGACCAAAAGTAAAATTTGCCAGGTACAGACATAAGCACCTCGGCTGCTAAACAATAATGTTTTCTCCATAACTGAATTTGTTTTTTTTTAAATTCACTTTTCCTCACTTGTTAATGCTGATGTATTTTAAAAGCCTGCAGAAGAAATAAATTTAATGAAATCATAATTGATTCTAGGGGCACATCCCTAATGAAAGCTAAATTAATTTCCAATATTAAGACTATGGCCTGTATGCCAAGCTAGGGCTGAAACAGGTAAGCTTCGTTTTACAGATGAGGAACAGAAGCCAAGATGCTCCTGCCCTGACTTTCTTTAACAGTGAGTATCTGCAACTCAAGCCAGAAGCAATAGTATTTCAGCATCTTCATCACTCATGGGCTAAGTTTCCAATTCATCCCCCCCAAGTAGCTAAGTCACCCAAGCAGGGAGACAAGTTCCCCTAGGGCTCCTCTCCAGTCCGCAAAGATCAGTGGTTGGGGGGCTGATTCATTTTAGGCAGACTGGCCTGTCTCCCAGAGGAACCATCCCTGGGCAACCAGGCACCCGACTCAAAGTGCCTCAGCAGAATCCTAAACCCCATGACATGAATGAAGTGACCTGCAGGCATAGTCCTCCTGCGGCAGAGCTGTAACAGGACTCAAGCTGCCTCAGTTCAAAACTGACATCCTCCCCTCCATCACCTACGAGCACATTTCTTCTAATTTAACATTGTCTTTTTCACCAGAGCAAGTAAATTTGTATTCACTATAGTAATATATAAAAGCGTAACAAAAAAAAAATCACAACTCATACATTTATACCGCTCACATGAGGCTCTCAGAACACCTCCTCAATCACGTGTTCATCCAGAATAATCACATGCACTAGAAAAGAAGCCCCAGAGTGTCAAGGTCAACTTTAAAGGCTTGAATGGCTTACAGTCTGATTTGCAGCACCTATTCCTTGCACTGAAACTCATAGGGGCTGTGAATGCCTGGAAGCTCACCAAAATCGAGCCCCAAATGCCTGAAGTCAGGCCCCTTAAACTGGAGGCCTTTTTTTAAAACCTGACTGCGTTATGACTTGCCCAAAGTCACAAATCAAATCGGTAGCCGAGTCAGGAACAGAACAAGCCCTTAAGCTATTAAAAGCCACTGTGCTTCCACTTACTAAAGTGAAATCTAAATGTTGTTTACATACTACTTACATTATCTAAAAAATAAAGCGATGTAAAAGCAGATGCGCATTCCCGACATCTTTTTCTGATTCTTTTCTTTTTTTCACAACATTGTTATTGTTCAAAAGAATTTAAATAAAAATATTCCCTGCCTTTAGAAACAATATTGCAGAAAGTGCATGTGCAATTTAGCAGGGCTTTCAGAACAAGGGGGCAATAGCTGCATTGGCAATGCAGCCCGAGCAAGAAGCACTGCATGAATTTGGAAAGATATAATTAGCCAGAGCAATTAATGAAGCAGCTCTGACTTTTATTTGACAACAAAACAAGTTTAAAGGAAGCCTTGTCTGGTCTCACAGCTCAGCATGAGATGATATTTGTACCGTGGGCCTACGGCAGGCTGCCCAAGGCACGCCTAGCTTCCGCCGCCACAACGGGCCTGGGCAAAAGTCAAGCGTGGCACCCTTGGGTGAGGTAAACGTGGGGTGCTTCTGGGCGGGAGGGCTGAGTGCCCACAGCGGCTGTGCCAGACAGCTGGGGCACAGACACCACCCAACAGCGTCGTCCTGTGCCCAGTTCCACGGCTCACCAACCGCCCGGCCGGCCGCCAGCGGTAACAGCCCCTTACGTCCCTCCTCGGGCACATAACGGACATCTTCCCCCGCGCCGAGTGACCCAGGGCACGGGAACCCTAAGAAGCAACGTTTCAGCTTTACACCGCCTCGAAAGCCGAGGGAGAGGCGGCAGCTCCCGCCGGCGGAGGGGTGAGCGCGGCCCGCCGCCCGCCGTCCCTCACCTGAGACGCTCTGGCGGCTGGAGTCCGCGTCCCCGTTGGCGGCGCTGGCGGTGCTGGGCGCGCTGTTGTCCACCCCGCCCAGCAGAGGGCGCAAGTGGCTCACCGAGACCTGCTCGATGAAGGACGTCCCGTACTTGCGGAAGTACCACCACTCGAAGATCTGCAACACACGGGGAGAGCGCGCCGCGTCAGCGCCCGCCCGCGCCCGCCCCGCCCCGCCCCGCCCCGCGCGGCCGTTAACGGCTGCCCCCGTCTCCTCAGCCCGCTCCCCCGTCCCTCGGCATTGCGCCGGAACCGTGAAAGGGGTGAGGCGCAGGCAGGCAGGCAGGCTCCGGCCTCCCTACGGATCCGCGCCTCACTCCCCTCGCGTCCTGAGGGAGGCACCTGCCAGCGCCTTCCTCGCCCGAGGAGCGCCGAGGCCCGCTCGCCGCAGCGGCCGGTCGGCCTCCCCGCGGCACAATGAGAGTTTAAATTTGGTCCAAGTTCGTGCTGGATCCGGCCAATCGGTTTAAAAACCCGGTTTACAGGAGGTGAAAAATCTCAATCTTGTCAGCAAAAAAATTTGTTGGGTGGTTTCGTTTTGGGTTTTTTTTATCCAAAGAACCTTAGGTCAAATTATTTCTTTTAAAGGCTTTTAAAATTGTTAGGAGCGTTCCTTTAAATTGACTTCTGGAAAAAACAGGAGCCCAGCTCCATCCTGTCTGACATCAGTCACATAAATGGGATGCTGCAGTCAGGAGTATACTCTCGCCTCACCTTTCCCCAGCTCCCTCTGCAGTCAGGGGAAAGTGAGGAAAAGCAGGTTTGCTTGTTTTCCCAGTAATGCTTCCAAAGGAATTTACTGAGTTTAATTTTTAGAAAGTTAAAAATACCAAACAAACTCCAGGAAGCTGAATCCTATTCCTTTTAGGATTTTTTTCCCCCAATTGAACTGTGTTTTGTTTGGCTGACTTGGGCTGGTTCCGAATTAGTTTTATTTTCAGGCTTTTGGTTCAGCTAGCATATCAGAAAAAATGATTATTTATAGAGCTCTCCTTGGAAAATCATACCACAGCCTAAAAGAACCCCTTATAATTGAAATTATATACATAAATATATATTTGTGGTATTTTCACTGAGAAATTATATTCTTGGGTAAGAATACACATATTGCAGGAAACCACATAAACCTGGAAATGAAGACTATTTCATATAAATAGGGAAAAGGTTTTGACTGTAAAAATTGTAAAGGCACACACACTTATAATGAGTATGTAAAATGAGTGTATTTTGCAGTTGCACTTGAATCAGCACCCAAACATCTATAGACAAACTGAAACAAAAGCAAATCAAAGGGGTTTTGAAAAATCTGGCAGTACTTTGTAATACCGATTGCACTAGAAATTGTGAATGAACGATCCTTGCTGTTTCTATATTAGTTGGTGTCTCCATGTTTTATGCCAGTGCTGAAAGTTTTTACAAAATCTCTAAAAAAAAATGTTATTTATTAATTCTTACTACAGCTAGGCACAACCAGCAACAAGTGAAAGGACTGCATTCACATCTTTGACACCATCAGCACGCTGTCGAGCAGGTTCTGGTGGGCCTGACAGCAGCCAGCAGGCTCTGGAAAGCCTCGTCGGAGGCTACCTGCTGCGAAGAGGTTCAGGCTGGGCTCCACACTCTCCCTCCCACAATATTTTTTCATTTTTAAGTTCTCTTGAGCTCTTTATATAATTGAACCGACTTCTGTCTCCATGGGATTGTCTGTAGACAAGACATACTGGGGTTTTTTTCCCCTCCTTTAAACCATTCCATAGGGGAAGACCAGAAGATAAACCTTCTGGCACAGTAAGAAAATGTTCCTTTCCAAAGGATACTCCAATGCATTCTGCACTGGGGCTTCCCCTAAATTCAGCTGTGGTGTTAAAGCATCTAGAGCATTCCTGTGGAGGAAGCTGACCCTAGCTGCACTGGAATGGAGTGGGAACGTAGCTGGTGGCCACTTGAGACAAGTTCACACAAGAGTGCGTGGCAGCCCTGGAGATCACGCGGTCCCCAAAACAATCTAATGGCTCTTCTAGGAGACATCAACAAGGAAGAGTGGAGCAGTCTGAGGAGAAGACAGAAGGGCTGTGTGAACACATAAGGGTCACAAGCACTTGCGAAGATAAACAGATGGTCACAGAGAAACCAGAACATAAACACACCCAGATCTTTGTGAACTCTACATCCCAGGCAAATCACCGAAAACCCACACGGCCTGGACAGTTCCTCCTTACATAGGCTCCACAGTGCGTTTATCACGGTACTCGTTCCATCGGCACGCGCTTGCAGCAGTGCCCAGGTGGGAATCCCGGGAGCCAAGGACAGAATGCTGAGGAATATCACTGAACACTTGCTCTGCGCTGATACACTTCCCCTGGCATGCACCACGGCCTCCAAATGCTGGAGATGGTGGACAGGGAGCTGGCACCGGTGAGCCAGCTTTGGTTTTAGCTGTTCTCACACTCTTAGGCACACAACACTTTCTAAAGGGTTTAGAATTTAAATCTTAGGATCTAAGAAAGCATCATAACCTAAGTAGGCGGCATGTGGCCAACCATGAGAGAAAGGCTGTGCCGTGAGAGAGAGCCACAGACCTGCTGTAGGCATCTGTTTCTGTTTTATCTTTGGAAACTCTGAAGCTTGAACAAATCGAGGCACACAAGCCACAGTTCTACCTGCCCAAGGCCTCAGAGGGAGTGGTTGTTAGGAATCAAAGATTATAGTCTTGTACTGAGGCAAGGGACACTTGGTAAGAGTATCACTGTAACCTAAGTTAGGGACTGAAGTACAGCTGCCAGACTGGCCGCTCAAAACTCTTGGCAGTTATACACTGTACTTCGTACAATCTTTAAGAGAAGCTTCGTATTTTCTTTAAGAGAAGAAAAAAATAGGTTTTTCAAAATGTGCTAATAAATTCCTGGTCATTATTTCAATCATAATCAGCTTTTAGATAAAAAGTCAGTAAAACCCAGAGAGGGAGAGTGAACAGCACAAGAGCACGCTTGAGCCCACTTGCCCTGCACAAATGTGTACCAGCTGGAAAACTGTCACGCTGAATTTCAGTGAAACGGAGGGTACAAGCAGAAAGAACGTGTATGTATGTGGTCACTACCACAGTTCAGCTGAGTGACAGGAACTTGCAGTAAGTCTGTCTCCCTAGACTTACAAATACATTAATTACTTTTAAAAATGGCATTAAAGCTTGTAAATTGTTTAAGGCAGCTTTGAAAAATATTTGCAATGTTGAGTGAATCCAGTGCCAGGAAACATCAGCCAGATCTCAATGTACACGGTCTTTTAGAAATTAAAGCCATAAATCATCATCATAATAAGCCTTTGCTTGGAGTGATTTGTTCAGGGTGTATGAGAAGGTAATCTGTAATCTGGTACTGAAGTCAAAACAATAAATTCTCTTTGCAGAATTTTTGCACCTTTCTCAGACAGTGTCAGCTGTTTTGAAACCTGATTTCCATAAATCAAATTTGACTTCTAACTGCACCAGCCACTTTGAAAGCAATGTGAAGTCAACAAGCTTTTGATAGTTCAGCAGATGAGAGATCACCTGACAGAATAATAGCTGACTGTAAGGATTAATTACACATTGAAAGAGATCTGGATCAGAGAGGAAATTAAGGCAAAAGATCATTTCTGCACCACTTCTGAAAGAAAAGGACACCTTGTTTCTGTCATATACACACAGTGGGAGGGAAGCTCATCGTCACAGACCTTGTCCCCTTCACAGCAGTGGCAAACTTCTCTGGGTTCTTTCTAGTTGGTGCCCGTGCTTTCAAATTGGAACAGGGTGAAACACCTCCAAACCCTCAAGGGATCTTTGAAACCATTATGTTCACAAAGGCCAAGTTAAAACCCTGTTCTGAACACTTCCAGCTTTGTGTGTTTAGAAATCCAAATCTAGAATTTTTATTTTTTAATCTGGTATGGGTAATGCTTAATGTAAGAGTATTTGATTTTGGAAAACCCTTGCTGATGATTCCTAGAAATGCATGGCTATGAAAAAACAACTTGTAGGTGACAAATATATTTGGGTTAAGTAAGAGCTGGTTAATCACTCATAAGTCTTCTTAATGCATTTCAGATACTTGCTTTGGACTGTTTTTGCTTGTGCTTCTCTGTGCTGGTACTTCTCTTCCCCTGTGCAATGAAAACATTACAGTCATCCTCTTTCTTATCTCTGCTCTCACATACAGACAATCCCGGACCATTTTATTTCTCTGTGTAGCAGCAAATCTATTCTGCATCACTGGGATATCTGATCTTCCCGCCTGGTTTTTCAGAACAGATATTCCACCATAAATGCATCAATTCACAAGGGATGGTTTTGATGGTGGTTCTCACTGGACCAAGTAGTGATGTCTATCAGCGACTTGAATTATGCTTTCCTGTTTATCATATCTGAGACAGGCATCCTCTCTTACAGCGAACACTCTCTGTAGTCCTCTCCTAGTGTATGTGTATGGAGTCTTCAACAGAAGCAGTAAAGGATTTTGTTTGCTGGCAACTTCCACAGCTCAGAGTTCTCATTCAGCCTTGTAATGAGGCTTGCAGGTCTCAGAGGAGTAACATTTGGAGTACTCTTCCAGTATGAGGGGTGGTAACAACCAATCTAATGGATTTAAATTAAACTTACTCTCTTGAGGAACAGGATAATGATAGTAGAACTTTGATTCAATGGTTAAGCCTATTTGATAAATAAAACGGGACCACAGCACGGGTTCAGCTGGCTCAGTCATCCATGCTGTCTGTTCGCTAGCACGCTGCCTGGCCTGTGCAAACTCTCCCAGGCAATGACTGGACATGGTCTGGGGATACCACAGCCCAGGGGCTGTTTCCAGTAGGCAGTATGGAAAGGATCATCCTGTTTTGGGAGGATGTGACTATACCATGCCACTTGCCTTCAGACAAAGCAAGCCCCTGGTCTGTTTTATTCAGCTGTTGGGGGTAGCCAGTGACTCAGGGAGATCTTCCAGTCCTGCCCAGCTTGATTCTAGGAAACAGTACGCCTCTCACCATGATCTCAGTGTATCAGTCTTGAAGGCTACGCAGCCCCATTCCTTCTGGTTAAAATACCCCTGTTTAGCATCCTCTTAGACTCTGCTCCTGGTTACCGAACGCCCACCTGTCTTATCTCGAAAAGTCAGCATGAGAAGATACATGCAGTGCTAACAAGCAGCTTATTCAAATTAAATAGCTATGTACTTACACTTCATCTACCTCTGGAAATACAGAAATGGGAAAAAAATGATATATTGCCTGGACTAAGTATAGTACTTCTTTCAACACTGGGTAGGCCCCAGCTACTTATGATACCTTTCTCTTGTCTGTGGACTGGGTTATAGCCTGCCTTCATACAGACCCTTCGTCTCTCATCTGCTCCTTGGCAAGTGTTTTCAGTTTCTTAGGAACTCCCTACAAGGATTCTGCCCTCCCTGACCTGTCAGCCTCTGCTGAGCAGAGCAGAAACTTTGAACGATTACAACGTATCGCTTTTCAGCTGCCAAAGATTGTCCCTGCATAATTGTCAGACTTCCCTGGAGTCTGTGGCAACACCCAGAACTCAGTCACCTTTCTGCCCCTCTGCAGCAGACTACACAAAGGTAATGAAACAAGCAGAAGAAGAGTTAGAATCTACAGAAAATAAGATGGGCCCTTTCTGTGTTATTCAGGTCCTCTCTCAGACTTCCTGTACTAGCACCATTGGCTACAGAAGGCTGGGACTCTCACATACTATACACAGACTCGGGTGGTAGCAGACAGCCCACCTGCTCAACGCTAGCCAGTGTGTAGACTCAGCACTCATGCTCTACCTCGGTAGACTGGCTTTCTAATTCTTACCTCTGAAAGACCTGCTATTTGTTCATTGCAGCATGTTTCTCATTGTATAGCAGAAAATGCTTATTATTGTTCCAGGCTCTGAAGTAGAATAACAAGGCATTCTTGGTGGAGATTCAAGACTGGAGTTCGCTTCTGCCTGTGCTTTCTTGGAACTGAGACTCCATCAGTTTGCAGTGCAAATGCCACCCACATTTGCTAAACAACTTTCACTCTGGTGATAACTGTGTGTTAAATACGTGGCCTTATTTAGAAATCTCAGTGACATTTACATAGTTCCAGTTCACAGCATTTAATAGACGTCAGTTGTGCTTCATGACAGCTTTATTACCCTACCTGTGGAAAACCTTAGCCTCTCAGACAGTGAATACAATACAGCTCATTGTATTCTGTGGACAGAACCCTGTTTTTTACTGGATTAAAAGTAACTGTGGTGGAACCAAGTTTCCAATACAATATTTCTAATGCAGCCTGGGACTTAATTTGGTTCCTATTTTTGATGCCTAAAATAGTGCAGGGATTAATTGAATATAAATTGTTCATTTTAAAGTTTGTGCTGTAGTCAAGTAATTATTAAGGAGAATGCTTGAGATGATAGAAAAGTCTTTTCTGTATGGTTCTGAGCTATCTAGGAAAGGAAAAAGGTCTGAAATCCTTACTTCATTTAAGTCACATTGCCTACAGCAAGGCCAGAATTTTACCTAAAGAATGAAAACAAAATAAGACGGGAGAGTAGTGTTTTGCAAAGGAGTCACGTAGCATGCAATTGCCCAAAGCTGAACTCTGCAGAGTCATTGTTTCGTGACCCAAACATGAAATAGGAAAAGCATTCGCTTTCCCATCGGTTACCACACTGCTGAAATGATGGAATTTTCCATCATTTCATAACCTGCAGTGCTGTGATTTCTCCTTCTGATTAGGAATTGCAGCCAACTGATAATGGAAAGAAATCTGCCAGACCATATGGTGGAAAATTCCAAGGAATATTAGTACATCTAGTCTGAAAAATACCCCAGCGATGTAGATTTGACAAAAGAATGTTTATTTTATAAAGAGTTTCACTTAATACCATTAGCAGGATTAAGAATCCTTTAGAACTGCAGATGCTGTGTAGTATGACAGATAAGTGGGTGGTAATGCCGGCAATTCAGCATGTTACAGGGCCATTGGTAAACAGCAAGATTATTAGGAAATAATTAATCTGAAGCATAATTGGGCTAGTGACTGGCTAGCAACACCTCACTAGAACTCACTCAGCTGTCTTTCCTGATGCATGGTCTGTTCAACTTGCCGTTTCTTCCTTCCAGGACCATGTCTGCTGAGTTCCTTTTCCATCATTCAATTTACAGACCGTATGTTCCTCACAGCACAGGTCCCTACAACCTAGGGTTCCTGGCTGTTACCTGCCTGGCCTATATATCTTTTGCACATTTAGGATGGTGGCATATGAACAACAGACAACAACTGATAGCAGTAGTGAAGGTCCACAAAAAAGGCTTTCAATCTTCTTTCAGTCTGTGTCTACACCTCCATCACCTCACTGTTCCTTCAACTTGTTCATAATGGACTTTGTCATACAGCATTCAGTGAATTTCTTCGGTTAAGGCTCACTCAGTCTAATCTCTTCTCGGAAGGCTTCTGTCGGTGCCCTTTTCCCCCTTCTTCACATCATAGTCTTGAATACTCCTTGCCACTTCCTTCTGGTACTTTCCATCAAAGTACAGCACTTAGAAATTTCTTGCTCACAAGTCTCCTACTGAGCTCATTCCTCAGAAATTGCCTTCATGACTACAGTACAAAATGTACCTACATTTGCAGTCATGCTATACACAGAATTTAGTTACAGATAATTTAGTCTCTCTTTAGGGTTTTTGTTCCTATTTGATTCTGTAAGGTATTTTCATAGAGCACAAACTGTTTTTTTCTTGCCACCTCCTCCTGCTGTCTTCACTCTCCAACAACAGATACGGAACTGTGCCTGTGGAACCCATGTTATTTCTCTCATTCCTTCTCATCTTGGTGGTGGGGCCTGGCCTTTTGAAGGTTTCTTCTTTCTGAGTGAGAGTACTGAATGTAACATTCAGTGTTTTCCTCCCATGCATTTGAGTGAGTTGTGCTAAACTGAATCCGTGTCTTACAGGCCTGGCTCCTGTTCATATTCTGAAAGATCTGCTGATGTCTCTGGAGCTCTGTCCTGTACTTTGGGGCTCAATCCATACAAGGATGATGAATGCCCAAGGTGCAGACATTAAGTAATTGCCTTCTGCCACAAGGAAACCCCAGAGCAAGGCACAGCAGCAGTGCACCTGATGCTTCATACCTGAAATCATCTAAGTGATGAGAGTCTCACAGGCATTCAGGAGTCAAGGATGCCGTTTCTTTGTCTACATCAGCTACAGGCAATCTGGAAGTGAGAGGTGCAGATCTCCCACACCAAACTGATACAGTTTAGTTAGGATCCTAGCTGCTTTCAGGTTTCTCTGAGGTCAGTAGATCAGAGGTGATGTGAACCAGCCCCTAGCCACGTCTGTCTCTTTCTTCTTACCACTATGGTAACTACACTCCTAAAATTGGTGTCATCCATCTCCCAATTACATGCCTAATTTGGTATGGTGAGGGAGGGTCTGCAGCTTGTATCCAGCAGATTTTAAAAGCATACAACTTGTTTTTAGACGAAGGACCTAAGACTGATTGAACAAGCAAGACTAAAAGACAACTTTCCCCTGAGGAGGGGAAGTGGAGAGGGAGGTGCTGATATCTTCTGCCTGGTATCCAGTGTGGGAATGGTTCAAAGCTGCACCAGGGGAGGTTTAGACTGGACATTAGGAAGCATTTCTTTACCAAGAGAGTGGTCCGACACCGGAACAGGCTTCCTAGAGAGGTGGTCGATGGCCCAAGCCTGTCAGTGTTTAAGAGGCATTTGGACAATGCCCTTAATAACATGCTTTAGCTTTTGGTCAGCCCTGAAGTGGTCAGGCAGTTGGACTAGATGATCATTGTAGATCTCTTCCAACTGAAATATTCTAGTCTAGTCTAGTCTGGTCTGGTCTGGTCTGTTCTATTTGTGTAAGTAGAAAGCCAACTCTCATCAGTGAGGAAACAGAGCAGCTCAGTATAAGCATAATACCCTAAGTACACCATGCAGATCCTTAGATTTTTTTACCTCCATTTGTTTCTGTGAAGACATTGAATAAAATCCAGAGCAAATGCTCTGCTTTGGACTCCTGCACTGTGATGGTATTATGATTCACTCCACTGCACCAATTTGCACAACGAAGCCCTCAGGGATTACATATGGGAGGAGGGGTTTTTAAATGGTTTAAAAATACTCTTCAGACCTTTACGCGACTAGGGAGATACATATTGAGAAAGATTTTAAAAAGTGAAGATCTGAAATAATTATCCTTTGGAATCCTGGCAACAGAATTGGGTTCATTGCTATATTCTGCTCGCTGTTTCTCTAATAAGTCCTGCTGTAACTTTCTAAAAGGACCGTGCTAAGCTGAGATAGTTGGTACCTCTCCTCCTCTTCTTTTTACTGGCCTTTTTATTTCTGTAATACTTGTTGATGGAGACACTCAACGTGCAAACACCTGTTATGAATTACTATAGGGTTGTTAGTGGGGCACACTGTCCTTCAAGACTTTTTTTCTTCAAAGACACATAGCACTGAAACATTTTATCTTTTTTTTTGTTGTTGTTCCCACAGAAAAAGAAGTACAAATAAAGAAATACAAATTTCATGTACTGCAGAAATGTAAATGGATGAAGCTTGAAATCCCATTCTGGATAATGAAATCAATTTGTAAGGTGATATTAATATATCTAGTACTTACCAAAATAAGTCCCGAGATTAATGAGGAAGTGCCTGTCAGGGCAACATAGAACTTGGGGGTTAATGTGTTCAAAAACATACTCACTGAAAAAGAAAAGAGAGGAAACCGTGAGTACAAGAGCAGGACATGTTCTCCACGTGTCCCCTCCTCCTCCCAACTGCTTTCCAACTTCAGTTATTACCTTAATTCTGATACAAAAGACAGTTTAAAGAACATCCTGTTCCATCTGCCTGACATGTGATAAAGCAGAGCATTACACTGCCATATGCAGAATTTTGTTTTCACAACAGAGTCAATCACAAGGCATTGGAAAACAGTTGCACACACGTTTGGGTCCTTCCTATTTCAGTCAGCACTCCAATGACACCACGTTCAGGATTCTTCATGATATATGGAAGATCTTTTATTATCTGCCTTTGCTACTCCATTGCAGTTAGCAATCTTAGGGGTCGATCTCAATGTCCTGCATTCAACATTGTCTCAATGTCCTGTATGATCTTGGTGAAACTAACTGGACAAATTTTTAAAAGTCTTTTACTTCTCATTACCTTGGTTCCTCACTTATAAAGTAGGAGATAATAGCATTTCCCTAACTCATTCCACTGCATTAAAGTTGGTGAACCACTCAGTATGACAACAGTGAATAAATGCATAAAACAGATTAGGAAAAGACCTAACTGGCTTTCTGATAATTAGGGGTGAAAATCATGATAACTGTCCAGATTATCTGGAATCTAGGGCAGAAGCAAAGCCAGACAAGCTGCAAAGAATGGCAATTCCATCTGTATGGGCTTCCGGAAATTCAAAGGGCTTTTCCAGTCATATCACATTTTGGAAGCTGCTGAAAGAATCACCAGGTAGTTGTGCTCAACCCCCCATAGAAAATCCCTATGGCCTTAAGAGAATAAATCATCTTTTAATAGGTTTTAGATCACTCTACAGAAGCTACTAGAGAGAACTGGAGCTCTTCCACTAAATTCTAGATATTTAAAGAGAACTCTCAACTTCCCATCACCTCCATCTTCCACACATGAAAACATTCTCTATTAAATTACATGAAGGGTTAGCATATATTCTGTAAAAAAATCTACTGGTCTCATCCTTAACCAGCGCCTATTTCTCATACATATATACATATACGTATATACATGCATATATATTTGTATATATACATGCATCCATGACTGAATAGGGAACTGACAATAGTTAGCAGGTAAATTTAAAAGGCTTGTAGCAGGCTACCAAACAGTCATTAAAAAACGCTGATAAAAGACCTGGATATGTAGGTGGGAGGCCCTCAGTTCATTCTGTTCCCTTTAGAAATTACACTTACTGAAATTAAATAATATGGAGCCAAAAAATGAAGAGGAGACAACAACAGCAGGATACAAATCATCAAACATATGATTAATTTTCCATGACCAGTAAAACAGAAAATTGTTTTCCAGAAATGCATCACTAGAAGAGACTGAAACCCCGCAATTCAGCTGCTTTGTATGGGTTTTGGCTGCATATTTTCTATGTTTTTTTTCTTGAAAAAGCCATAAACTGTTAAAATGGAAGTGTCATTTTCTGCTCCACTGGAGTGGCATTAAGCACCAAGCTGATATAATAAAGAACTAGTTTGGTGGTTATTAATTCCATCATACATTTTCTTTCACAAATGAGTTGGATGCCAGATTCTCAGCTAGTGTAAATCAGCATAACATCCCCAATTTTACCGTGTGCAACACAGCTACACTGATTTATGCCAGCTCTGGCTCAATAGTTGGGATTTTCCCACATCTTCCCCCCCCCGCCCCGTTCCCATTTTTTCTTTCTTTTTTTTTAATGTCTAATACAAGCTGACTTTGAAATAGTAGTCCCTGCTTTCTCCAGCCCCAGTACCTACTAAGAAGGAAGAGGAATGAAGAGACTGAAATAGCTTTGGCTTCTACAAACCACCCATGAGTCCCTTAGAAGAAACATTCCTCATTCTGGAATGCAAACGTAAGCCAGAGACATAATATAACTGTGTCACTGGGGAAATTTCAGACTGCCAGTGAAATTACTTCCTATGCTTAGGTCACGATATTCCTGAGAGACAGTATGCTATGATGGGATATAGATGTCCATGTCCACCATGTAGCACAGTGCTGCTGCAGTGCCAACAATAACATGAAAAGCCAGGCAGCAGGAGACTTTACAGAGGTGCTTTCTCTTCTGTTCCTCCACCATAAGTTGCACAGCTCATGGAATGCTGGAATTTTTCCTATTAAACTGGAAAAATTTTCCCATTACCCTGGAGGAAATCTGATTTCCAAAGTCGTGAAGCCACCTAAGTCTCCTGTGTTTTAGAAGATTCCACACAAGGATATCCATTGAATGAGGATATCCATTGCATAAGGATACACTCTGTTTGCTTTAAATTCCTATTGCCTGTTTCACTAAGAAATGCTGCATAAGAGAACAAAGTTTCTTAAGCAGTGATGAGATACTTATCATTACTGATTGCCATCAATAAAATTTGCTTTGGGAAATGCATCCCCATTTGGAAGAGCCCTCTCAACAAATTAGCTCCATGGAGCTCATCAACGGAGTAGAATGAATGAGGATCTTAAGAAATGCTGTTAGCTTTTCTCTGTTACCACTCTTTCACAAGCACTGTATACTGATTTATAGACAAGCCCTCAGATCTGAATGGAGATAGGATTTCATTTATCTGTCATTTGCACCAGTGTTATGCTTTCTTCTTTGCTTGCGTGTATACTGGTGCTCCTTTATGCTCCTTACTATAGGCTGCCACAATTCTTCACTTTTACAGCTTAGTCACAGGAACTGGCAAGGTGAACAGGTACGGCGCTGGATGCTTTTAGATTGTATGGGCCAGACTCCCAGCTAACTGGAATAGCTCAGTAGATTTGCTACACTTGCACTCAACTACCAGAGCTGCTTATCTGGATTGTTATCTCCCTAATCCTTTTGCCATTATTCTTCCCACTCACTAAATGTAAGAATCTTCTGTTCCATTATGAAAACTATCAACTTCTGCCAATTATTAACCACCCTCCCAGTCCCTTTGTCTCCATAAATATTATTAACAAAAGCAAACATTTTCTAATAAGAAACATATCTCCAAAACAGTAAATCTAAGCACTGGAGGATCTGTGGTGAGACTATTTTTATACTGAAGTCAATGAGAATTCAGTCATTGTTTCAGTGGAAACTACATCAAGGCCCAGTTCTCGTAATATTAATCCCCAAAGTGAAAATCAGCCCATTTGGGGATTATCTGATATGTATCATTATCCAAAAAGGAGTATTTCTTTACAGACAGCATTCTGACACTGGAGAAATCACTATCATATCCAATGTCTACATCCCGTAGTGTACACAGGTTTCCTTCAGGGTGTTGCAGTAAACTACAGCCATTAGATAATGCTAAATGTCCATCTGCCTGAATTTGGATAGCAGTATTTTTCTTCTCTATTTCAATTTGATGAAATAGGAGGATTGAGGAGCAGAGAGAGATTTCTGAGAAATGAGAGTTGGAGACACCAGCGGAAGATGACTACAGAATAAAGAAGCCAAGTAGAATCACCGGTGAAAGGTGGTACTGTATGTCCTTTCTTCTGAATTCATAACACGCCAGTGTATGCCTAGGTATTTTTGTCCACAAAGGGAAGATGGTGCAGTTATTCAGCTTGGAGTATCATCTCTTGTCTGTAATTTGGTGGGACTTAAAAAAGGCATCTAATGAGTATCTAGAGAAAGAAACTTGCCTGATGTTCCTACAATGCCTACTCATTTGAATTACTGTTAAATCCCAATTATTCCCACAGGCTTTTGACGATGAATGATTTATTTTAGGTGTGTTAGTAGAGATGATGGAATACACTACAGCCTGTTTTTTTGAAAGAAAACCAGCATGACCTATAAATGCTGTCTAAACAAGCCAAGCATGTCTGCTTATGAGAGGCTCCTGGCCTTACAAATACCCACCCCCATCTTTTCTTCCCTTCTCTTTATTGCTTTCATTTTAATCATGCTTGAGTCATCCAGAATAAGGTACTATTTACATTTCCAAAGGTGCCTACATTACATTGGTAAATCATTCCATCCAATTGCATAATATCTAGGGAAGGACTCTTATTTCGTTGTTAACTGTGCATGCTCACAGAGATGAATTTACATCCAATTCAATTCATGGCAGACAATCTAAAAAAGCACACAAGTCATATATAATATTCCCTGTTGAGGCTAATCAAAAGAGGTGACTGAAATGTTCTTGAAAGCTGATGCTGTTTCATTCCTTTTATATATGTTATTCATTGGCAATACTCATGATTTATTCTGAACATGGGAATAAACAAGAGAGGAAAATCCAGATATTTTTCAAGTGACAAAATCCTTGAATCATGTAAAATGTTATCACTCAAGGTGATAAAGCACTATGTTGCTTTACAAATTTCATCAAGGACTTGAGGTATTCAGATTTCAAGCACGTGAGGAGCCACAGTAGGAAGGAAATACTGGGGTTAAACTGCTCCAAGTATCATCGTGCTGCTGTATCACTTAATTACATTAGGAGATCATTAGGGGAGGGAGCATTGCAAACTACCTACTATTCCCACATGTGGATCTACTAAAATTACAGCCCCATTACCTACTTCTGCATGTGAGGCAATTTGCACAGTAAGGTGCAAATAAAAATTTAATAGCAATGTTACATAAATCATATACATGAACAGATTAAGCAAAAACAGGACTGCATCATTTATGGCACTTCTAAGAGGAAAAATAATTCCCCTCACAGAATGTTATCTTAAAATACAGATAAACTTAAATATAAACCAATAGTATATATAAATAAATAAATAGTATAAATAAAAAGATGCATTAAAGACCCAGAATTAAAGATCAAATATAAACAACCCAAATACATTGAAATACACATGAAGGGACAGCTCTTTTTGTGCCAGTATCTCTGCGCTCCTAAGTGAGACAAGGTTTCCGGGTACAGTAGTAACTTTTATGAGAACGGATAGCCAGAAAACACAGAAAAGCTTACAGTCACAGAGCCCTTCTTGTGCATTACTGGTCTGTAAGTCATCATGGCTATAATATCTGTGTCACTAAGAAATTTTGCTGCACTTTCTGCCTTCACCCTCCATAATATTTGCTTGGTATGCAGACCAATGCGAATTCTTATAATACCAGGGCCAAGACCCCAAATCCTTTAGACAGGCGACAAGCTAAGAAACCTATCGTTGAGGACCTTTGACACAGCAATTCAGCTTCTTTTCACTGCAACCATCCATTCAAGCTGGTGTTCAAACACGGTACAGAGGATGGGGCAGTGACTGGCTTATTTCACAGGCAGCTCAGCATGGATTAATGCAGCCCCCCGATTCAAAGTTGTTGCAGCAGTGAAGAACTCTTCTACCAAACTGTCAGCAAAGAGAGCAAAGTAAAGTTCAATAAACTTCTTTTCATAAATGTATAACATTCCCCTCTCTGAGTACGAAGCGCTGCATATTCTTGACTTTAATTGAACTATTTATACATAACCTTTTTGAACCCTCAACCCATTCCTCGTAAGAATGTTAACAACACACTTTTGGGAAAACAGGATGAATTATGCATTATATACTATGATGGCCACCAGCTCAATATAAATACAAACCACACCGAATTTAAAGCTAGCACAGGGTACCGTCTCAGAAAAAAACATCTCCTACCATTTACCAGGGTTTTCCCTGGGAAGCTACCAAGATTTTTTTTAACTTCTTCAGACTTCTTGAAGAAATTACCGAAGGAGAAGTAAGCATTCAAAAGTTTAAGAATGCTGCAGAGTGAGTTTCCTTTTTACTTGTTGCAAATGCTACGGAACTTCCTTCTACAAGGCCTTTGTGTAGATCTGTTTTCAAAACTTGAAAAAAAATTGTCACTCAGAAACAAACACGTGGCCATTCCAGGCAGAAACAGCCGGTGTCTCTGTGCTGTGCACAAGGAAATCCAGATGCCCACTCACTTTGTTCAACCACCTACTCTTGTCCTGAAGGCATGAGGCTGAATGAGAGTCACATTCAGATGTCTGGGGCCTAAGCTAATGGCCAGTGAAGTTGGCTGTTGCTCTCAGCGAATGATGGATCAGAGCCCAAGTGAAAGAAAATGGTGATGTGCCAAAAGCTACCTATTACTTCAGATAAATAATGAACTCTGATTAACTACATAGTTGTGCATAATCAAAGTTCTGCCCTTACAGATATTTCTAATTAGTGAAATAAAACTTTCTGGACTGAAGACTACCTCACGCTCTCTTCCATATTTCCACATCTTAAATGTAGGTTTTCCCTTTCAACAGAATACCTTTACCACAATAAAAAGGGAAAGTGAGTAGGAATGGTCTGTTCTGGAGAGAAGTGGGGTATCATGGGAGAAGCTTTTCAGCCACAAAGCGTAGCCCAAGGGGAAGTAAGAGCAGAAGACAATAATACAGTACCAGTTCCAGGTCAAAAACATTCAAGTTCATTTACTTATAACTGAAAAATAAAGAATTTTGAAGGTTGCAGATCACGGCAATAACATTCTCTCCACTTGAGAGAATATTATTTCTTTCACTTGGGCTCTGATCCATCATTCGCTGAGAGCAACAAACTTCACTGGCCATTAGCTTAGGCTCCAGACATCTGAACGTGACTCTCATTTGTCCAGTGGTCCACTGAGCAAATTATGTCCAGCACAGAAAACTGAAACAGATCTTAGCAAATTCAGTCTGTCTTTTCCCAAACAACCCTGCCTGAGAATTGCTAACAAATTCAATTTAATCATTCTCCTCAACATTTTAATGCATTGAATATCTGAAAACCACAGTGACACAATGATCAGTGCTGGCCTGCTTTTCAACACCATGTCTATATTTATGTTATAATGTCCAAAAGTTATCGGATTGGTCAAAATTCTGGCTCAGTCCTAGCAGGAATTAGTCTGTGCTGGTTCTGGAGCTTTTGGGGACTTACATGAATATACTGTGTCCTTCAGAGTGCATTAACCATTCAGCCTGTCAGACATCAAGATTGCTCATCCCCACTGAGAATAATATACAGGGAAACATAACTGATAAGAGACAAGAGCCATCACAGAACTGAGGGCAGAAGGGCATACAGGTGAATCAAGGAAACCAGGTCTGGAAGACAAAAAACCACTTAGACACTACTGTGACTTGGGAAGGGAAAAGAAAAGAAAACCAGATTAGAGGTAGACAAGTATAATACAGAGAGGAGTTAAAAGAAAATTAAAAAATGGAATGGTGATAAAAATTAACATGAGTAGGAAGAAGATGATAGAGACAAGAACAGCAAAAGCAAAAAAGACACGCAAGAAATGACACATGCAACATGAATGTAAATAAAGGCTATTTTTACTTTAGCAAAAGATGGTTTGCGATTCAGAAGTATCTTTTTACTGGGAGAAATAAGACAGCCAACACTAACAGCTTTGGTCATTTAGGAAGAGACACTGTCAACGAGTTATTCTGTGGTATCAAATACACCCCAAAGCTTTGTCTCACAAACTAAGGCACTTAACACAAGATGCTACTAAAGATTCCCATTCCCAACTATATTTTCCCAGAATGTCCTGCTAAGGTCAGCTGCTACACTTTCCCCCAGGAACAGACAGGCTGGGCATATGGGCACAGGATGTACTATATCCACACCAAGAAAAACATTCTCTCTTGTGAATTTAAATACTAAAACCAACTTAGGATAGCTAGACTGAAGCAGAGTGTTTTGCTGTTCCATTTGTCTGAGATCATGAATTCCCTACCTTGTGGATTCAGGGAGAATAAAAGTATGGAGAAAAAAAGATCAACTTTCCCCCATGAAAGCACCTATTATAATGCAAATTTGCTGCCATATAGTTGCCCCTGCCAAGGGACAAGGACATTTCCTCTTACTTTCACAATGCAGTGGTGACATGAGTTAATTACACAGCTCCTGTTAATTGCAGAGCATGCTGCATGAACACCAAGATTTGCTAATATATTGGCAGCAAAAACCCCATTTAAAAAAAAAAAAAACCAAAAAACATCCAAACAAACAAAAAAACCCCACAGCATTTCCATTTAAAGAAAAAGAAAATGAGGGGAAAACCATTTCTTGGGACCTTACAGCCCTTAGCTGTCAGGGATTGAACTACCGTGCATTTTTTATGACCATCACAGTGTCCTAATGCTAAAAGCAGACTCCTGGTATTAATAATGTACAAGTGGAAGGGAGGAACTGGCCCAAATAAGAATGAGGCACGAAGGATGAGCAATGACATATTGTGTAGAGATATTAATATTTGGATTTTTAGAGATGTGGATGTGTAAAATCGAGTTGTTGCTTGGTCCTTAGTCAAAGCAACACTTTCAGCCTCAATTCTTCTAAAATCAGGTTGCTTACAAATTGATTTGAAACAGTGTCATTATACACGTCTCCCCTGCAGATTTTAAAGCTTCAAGAAACATGAGAGTCCTTGTCTTAATTTTTACTTCAGTGTTGCACTGCAGGAAGAAGCGCTCTCTCAGATTTGTGATGATTTCCTTCATTGTGCAATACTACAACGTGTCTTTGTAGGCAGAACCAGTCGAGATTGGAGAAGGCACCTTCACAGTTAGCTTGTGGTTTCCTTTTCTAATCATACGTATATCAGCATGTGTATGCATCAGCAATTTCCCCAACACAAAAGCAGGGGAAATCCTGATGTGATGCTACAGTCAAATGAGGATGCATTCTCTGATGGTCTTTCATGTGACTGCAGAGTACCACCGTGTACAGACATCTTCTACCTTCTTTTAGATACACACTTGTAAGAGAAAGCAGGAGTATACTGAGCTCTCCAGAGTACAGCTGTGCACAGTTTATCAGGTAGATGGTTTTAAGACTTTTAAGTCTTCAATTTAAGGCACACAGCAATGGGGCTCTACTGAAAATCAATAGTAATGTATTTCATTGCAAAAATGTACCTAAGCACTGCAACAAAATGACCTCTGCACCCCAAAGTGTTCAAACAAATCCATATTTTAAAATTATTCTTAACATCCACTAATCATTCATGTAACTGAACTGATACAGCTTTATCCAGTTTGGACAGGCACTGTTTGTGAAGTCAAACCTACCTGTTACCTTAACTGTCGCTTATTCTGAGGCATTACACAGATTTATGTGGTTTAGCCTTTCAAAGCTGTATTAAAACAAAAGCCAATTACTAAACCTCATTATCTGGAGTCATTTAAGACAATTAATGGCTTTTGTTCCAAGTGCCAGATCGGCACAGTTCTCTCAATGGAACAGGGTAAGTTTTGCATTGTTCTTTCATGCAACACTCAGGGAGGTAACAGCTCCATTAAATCTTTTTGATTTTGGTTCATTAGCTGTCTAAAGAATACCCTAAACTAAAAGTTTGCCACAGTGATTAATTCCAATGCCACAGATAACAAAGGCTAATCTACTCTAGAGAGACAAATCATGCAAAGTGTTTTCACCACCAACTCCTGGCATTCCACAAAAGAGAAAATATCCCATGGGTTCACATTATCTGGGAACCTCTCTCAGAGGAGCTATTCCCATGCTAAGACAAAAAGAGGCACATGGACAAAGCACCCTCAGCTGCCCTGCAGCCTCCTTTTGTGCCTCCATTTGTTCCAGGCAGGATTTGATATGAGCACTAAACCTACAGATATGAGCAGTGCTACATCTTCCATCCTTGCTTGTATGTTGCATTCATAGGCGTACAAAGACGAGGATCATCACGTTTTCTGCATCCAAAAAAATTATCTCAGCCATGAAAAAATTTCAGAAAATATGGCTGAAATTTGCATCTTGACTAAAATTTTGACTATTTTTCAGATACAATTTTTTTTTAATTCTGGAGAAATATTCTATTCCAGACATTTCTGTTCTAACCTTGATAGCCTCACTCTATATAGCACATCTATTTTGAGAGTCTCTAAGATACTGATCTCTTCACATACAAGAAATTGCAAGGTGCTTCTTGGAATAGAGGTGACTGGAAAACATTTTCATAATTAGAGCCAGCAACCTCATGAAAACTCTCTGGAGATCTACAATAGCTAATATAATTATCATTTTCCTGTCACTGAAAACTCATCTATGCTTCCTACTTACAAAATCAATAGGGTGTTCATGCTGGTTTTCTCCTATGAGAAATTTCTACCTATGATAAATTTCTATATGCGGCAGGGATTTTTTTCCAGTAATTGATGGTCTGGGTAATGTGGCACAAAAAGAAAGGAAAAACGAATTTTCCATGGAGTGTGATTCATTATTCTTATGTATCTAATAATAAACTTTTCCCTTCAAAGCATTCTTAAAGCTGAGTGACTCACACAGTAATTGTACCAAATGGAAGACAAGTTAAGTAGAAAACTTTTACCTCTTTGCCTCCATTTTGGGGTACTTCAAAGAAAGCACAGCAGCAGGTTTGACAAGCGCTGTATAATTTCCATTGTCTACCAGTCTCTCGGGACACCCAAAACTTATTAAAATGGAAAAGGCTCTGCAGTAACTCCATAGACAGAACTGCAGTCTGCATTCAGGACCTGACTGATGAGGAGACAAACTTCGGGGGAGAATTTTGCATAATAAAGATTTTCAATAGAGTGGGCTCCAGAGAAAGAATTTCCAACCAAATGCACAGCAAATGCTGCAGCGGAGGCTGAGGGAACACCCCTCTCACGTGGCCCTACAGAAGTATAGCATGAAGTAGACTTTTAAAACACGATCATCTTGTGGCCAGGGTGGTCTTCCTGTCCCTACAGGCAGTGAGTCTCTCTCCAGTGCAATTTCCTCCAAAGGTCTCATGTGTCCACTAGACAAAACTGGACTGTCCATAGTTTTAAAGCTTGTTTTGTTTCATGAGAAGACAAATAAAATGCCATTTAGACTACCTCATTAACATTAACAATAATGATGTTATTTGATTTAGCCTTTGATGAAATCCCAGGAGAAAAGGCAGCACAAGACACCCACTATTTTTCTTACTATTTGATGGTTTTAATTCCAAACATAAGCCGTGGCTGACCTGGCTGAAAACAATTGTGAAATAGCATTCTGTCCAAAAGTGTCGTCTTTAATTTTCCTTTCTTCTATTTAAAATTACTGAATCTTTTCAGAGGTGAGTCTCCTCATGAAGGTAGGAGGGACCACAGAAGGAGTAAGGCAGGACTTGCAGGCAGAACTCGGCAGGGCTGTGTTACTGCCGTGCAGAACTGTCACTCGACCTGCCGCAGCAGTCAGGCTGTTCAGAAACACCGCACAAACATACTAACCCCAGCACTCTGTGTTACCCACCAGCTACTGTCAGATCTCTTTTCCTCTAACGCCAAACAGCATGGAGAGAGAAGTGAAAAATGCAAGACTAAATGAGCCAAATGTAGTACACCTGATAGATGAGAACTTGCATGAGAAATAACACCTGTGCAGGACTTACTATAACCTGCGTTCTCACCCCTGTTGTTGACCCAGTCAGATACTGTATTGACTCTAACTTGAAAATTCAAAGCTGCGTTTGGAAGCTCCCACAATTAGGTCTAGCCTAGAACCTGTGAAAGTAGATGCCAATTTACCTGTCTGAATTCTCCAGGTGGACATCAAGGAGCTGAAGAGTGCACCCCACATTTTAGTGAATAACTCTAGGGAAATATTCTGCACGTCACACCGTATCAAACAAGTTCCCTCCTTGACTCTGACTTGAGCTATGGGAACTCCAAGTTCCTCAAAAATCAGGCCAAGATGGCTCAAATCGAATGTCTGCAATTAGAAACTGGTTTTGAAAGTTTGGTCAGGCAGGCAGTGAGTCACTGAGGTGAGACTAACCTCAGGAGCTCGGCTTTCCGTTCTCCAAGGGTTGGTAAGACCTGAGCACTGAGCAAACCTGGTGACCGTTGTCTGTACTCATTTCCAAACATGACTGAAGACTACTTCACTACTGCACCTGGTGACCAGAGAAGGCCCTGCTGCAAAAACAGCCCGTCAAAATGCTGTGGTTTTCTTGCATCTGCTTGTTCCTCTTCTGTTCACATTAGCATATCTAGGACTAGTAACCCTGGCTATGCTAATCCTTAGATGCGGGTGGTTAATTATGATAATCACTGCATTGGGATTTTTTTCTGTTGTCCTTTAAGTTGACCTACTGAGACCACCCTGGAAAAATTGTCTTTGAAGCTAAAACTTGCCATGTTTTCTCTTAATGCAGTAGCAGAAGTTTCTGGATTTTTTTGGGGGTGGGGGGGGAACGCCAGCAAAAAGATTCAACAACTGGGGGACCTCACATCCACTCCCAGGTTTCCGTACACATGTGGTTAGGAAGTAGCTTTGCATCTGGCCTTTGAGAAAGAGCAATAGGAAAGTGATCTCCAAGTGTGTGGCACATGGAGCCAATTCCCCTCTGAACACATGCATCTGAACGAGCAACTGCTTCAGCAGAAAAATCCAGAAGAAAACTTTGAAATGGCAGAACACCAAAATCAATACAGCAATACATTCAAAGCGCGCTCTGGTACAGAAAGCTCAAAGGGGGAATGCAAAATTATTGTGGGGGATGACTTAACTTAATGCTTTTCAAAATGCCACTTGGCTCAGAAACAGAGATTGGGAACCTGCTAAGTGTGTTTAAGTGCTTGGAATTGTGGCATTTAAATGGCCAACAAAACCCTTATTGCTCATTATTCAAAGCACGAAATACCACCGAGAGACGGGGAGCTGACTTTCTGGCTAGAAGTGCCCATTAGAGAGATGCTCTTAAGGATATATAATACCGGAGCAACACGGAATTTGCAATAGAATTTGGCTTCTGCTCCCAGCTTCATGGCTGGCTTGCCTGCAAGTCTTTCAGTGCAGTGTTTCGGGGCTTGGCTTCCCTGCCTGTGCTTTGGGAAGAGACCTAAGTAACACTTTGTGTGCAGAAGCAGCAGAGATCTTTGCACTTATTTATAGTCCCCCTGTTGGTTTCTTCACTTACATGTAGCACCTTCCTAAGACACCGGCAAAGTGAATTGTTCTGGCCTTCTCCCAGGGCTGTTTCGGGTACTATCATCCTCCCAACCAAAAAGGCATTACAGAAAATAGCTGATTATATCCAAAGAATGGTATTTCATTTAGTGCTTTCCAGCAGACCTGATCTCGGTCCAGCCTGTCCTAGGACAGCACGGTAGTCTAAGCTACGGTGGTCCATGAAGCAGACTCGCCTGCTCCCATTACATAAACGGGTTGGAAGATAAAGTAGAGCACGAGAGGGTATGTAAAGGTAATTAGAACAAAAAACTAACACAGCTTCGCAGCCTTAAAAACTCCCTACAGCAGAAAAAGTGAACGTTACATATAACCTACCCTGCTGGGTTTGGGTCTCCCTGTATTTGGCTACTGTTTCCCAATTTTCTTTGTTACTTTTTAAAGAGAAAAATAGCTCCCCAAAGGAGGTTCCTCTGAGCTCCATCACCATTAGCACTATTAAGGAACGGGTCCCTTGAAGAGCTCTTTTTCATATTATGCAATTAATATTTCACATGGTGAAGAGCTGCCACTGAGCAGAAAGATCTCAAACTTTGAAAATAGGAAACGTCATCAGTCAGGGGAATTAAGGAAAACCATCTGAGCTTGTTAAGGCATTGCTGCCTGAAGGAAACTGTGTGACGCCCGAATACATGCTACAGCTCGCCAGCAAAGCCAAGCCCAGAGTTGATAATGGCAGCAGAAGCCAAAGGCAGGAGATGCCAATAGGTCTGCGAGCTTGAAATGGTGTCAAGAGATGTTACCATTTTCTAGCTGTATTAAAAAATGTATTTGGCTGACATGCAGTGGGGCAAGATTTGTTTATTTCTGCATGAATGCATCAATAAAGAAATATTGCATTAATCCCTTCCCAAAAGCATTCACAATTTTCTCAGTGAAGCATAACACTAAAAAAAATATTTAATTGTTTTTCAAAACCCAGAACTTTTTTTTCCCCTTAACAAGTCCTTTGCCCTGAAGACATTTAATTTTCAGATTAAATAAATAAATCCAGTCTTCTTTTACCTGGGAGTAATGAACACGGCTTTGTGGAAAAAACACACCTCTTGAATTGGAAAAGTTATAATAAGTTTTTAGACTTCTCCAAAGTGGTGGTTTCCTTTTGCTGAGGGGTCTGACTTCTGAGGAAACTACTCCAGGTTTGTTGCTCATGAAGTACACTCCTAATTTGGATAATTAACTAAATGCCACACAGTCATTACCTTTTTCCTAAAGCTGTTTTTTTGCTACGTAGGAGTTTTCCCAAGTTAATTTAATATTGTTGGTTTTCCCAAGTTAATTTAATACTGCCAAATAGGTAAATCTTTCAGGGATTAATTAGTCTCAAATCAGAGCTAGAAATCCACGAAGCAGATGACTAGTAGTGGTTTTTGCTGCGATTTTAAGTATGTTGCTCCTCCTGGTTTTCAAAAACAAGGAAACATTTTTAATCCTATGCTTGATTGCTCCTATGAGGCAAAGCAAAAAAGGAAGGCAAGAGAACATTGTTTAGAAAAACAAAGCTCTCTTTGCCCCATCTGCCAGTCCCACTGCTGTCAATGCTGTGAGAAAATGCCGACTCTGTTGATATACGTCAAGAGAACTGAAGTGCCACAAAATGCCGCAGACATTTTTCCCATACTGAAGTTTTGGGAAATGCAGGCGAATACTACAGAGGCAGCAATGCTAGATGAGCATCACTGAGGCAAAATTACAAGTAAACACGTAGCACAGAAATTCAAATGAATAATTAAAGTACACCCTTCTGAGTTCCAGCGTGCTGCCTGGGTGTTTGAAAACAAGCCCCTGAGGAGTGGTTAAGGAGAGGCCTCTCCACTGAAGTGGCCCCGGATGTTCTCAGGGGCTGGAGAACCTCCCCGACACACCGAGCCAAGCTTGCCTTCAGCTGGGCTGCAAAGGGGAAACCAAATTTTTAAGCTGCAGTTTCACACTTATTTCATATGGAACCAAGCAATTTCTGCCAAATCCTGACCGATCTTATCAAATAAGCAGAAAAAAGAAAGCAAAATCAAGAAATAAAATGAAACAAGCCTGGGATTCTTTGTTGACAGTCATTAACTGTACCATTTTCTTTCTGTGTAGACCACTGTTTCTTTCTCTGGTTTGCTCTGAGCAGACAAATTTTTTCACCACAGTTATACTCCGTTTCTTTGAAATGGTTATCAAGAGGAGCACTCCACAGAGCTGACAGGGAAAGCACAGAGGCTCTGCTAGCAGATGGGCTCATTAAGATTTTTTGCTCAAGGCCAGCATCAGTGGAAACCAAAGTGCTCTCCATACACCAGATTAGCTGAGGTGGTCACATGGCTTCGAAGGGCTGAATTATTTGTGCCTCCATCTCTTTAGGGCACATCTCCAGTTTTTAAGTTCATTTCCCGAGCACACCAGCTTCCAGCTCACAAGGCCATTTTTACTTTCTTTCATGCTGCAGCAGTTTAAAGCCTCTTCTTGCCTTCATTTCTGTGATGTGCATCCCCCTTGCTTGCCTCCATTGCAGCTCCTTCCTCTTTGACTTGTAAATTATTCATTCTGGCTGTCAGCTAGCTCAATTCAGTTTCAATCTGCAATGTCATTTGAAAAAAGCACAGTAGATCTATCCTCCTATCCTATCCTATCCTATCCTATCCTATCCTATCCTATCCTATCCTATCCTATCCCGTCTGCATGCATTGGGAATGGCCTCAGAAAGGAGAAGAAACCAGAGTGCAAAACTTCTGTTTATGTCTTTTCTGCCAGGAATAGATAACAGCACCCATTTCTGAAGAGTTCAGCAGAAGTTGCCACTTTTCCTTATACAATCTAATCGTATGGTAAACAACAATAGGCAAAATGCCCATAACAAATGCTGATGGGCAAAAACTGTAGTCAAAGTCCCCACTGACACAGAAAAATTTATTTTTTTTTCTCAGTAAATAATTTTGCAAAGCTTTCCCTAAAACCAGATTTCTCTGTAGTTCAGCTGAAAAGGCAGGGAAGAAATTCAAAGAAAGTGGTTGATGAAAAAACAGATTTGAAGAAGGGGGAAGGATCAGGAAATATAGCCGCTTAGTTTATTTAAAGGGAGAATGAAAAGTTCCTTTAACCTTGAAGGAAAATAACCCTGTTAAAAGGAAACTGCGTCACTGCCACGGCTCTATCGCAAGAATAAAGTCCGCGATTGATTTCTGTACCGCCTGGTGGGGTCAAGGCGCAGGGGCTCGTGGAGGGCTGCCCGTCCATGAGGATAACCCGGGCAGGCGGCAGCAGCTGCCCCTTTCACTTCGGGGAAGCACTGCCACTATACGACCGAACCCCGCTTTGAGAGGGAGCCCCAAGAAGCTGAAATCAGTAATTGAAAAAGTTGCCACGCATTGTCTGCCAAGCCCAGGTGAGGGACAACGCAGGCTCTCCCCGCGCAAGGTCCTTTAACAGGAGTGATGCTGCCCAGGCGGCACAGCCAGCAGGAGGAGCGGTGTAGGGAGGCTCAGCCTTGTTGTGATGGGTTACGGTGCCCTGGCCCCCAAACCCCGCGGATGCAGAAATAGGAGTTTACCTTCTGTTTACCTTCGCTTCTCTCCATATGTTTTAAAAGGCACGTGCCTTATTTTTGCCTACTCTTCTTAGATTTTCCAAATGTGTGTTAAATTCCTACGGGTACTGCCATTTCCTACCCCATCCCGACAGACTCAGCTCCTCTGGTGCACTACCAGGGAATCAGAGAGCCATGGCGCTCCTCCTTCCATTAGAAAGAAGAACGGAGAAGAGGTTAAAACCAGTTCAGTGCTGAAGGGCTCAAGGTCTAACTCTGCTCCCTTATCATACGCCGCGCAGTATCTTGCCCCAGGCACAGCAACTTTCATCTGGGGGGGGGAGTCTGCCGGGGACGGAGTGCTCTGCACCAGAGCTGCAGGTATCGGTATTCATCGCTCCGAGCAAACACAATGGCATGGCGAGAGTTCATGTCATCAATCACACGTGCTACACCTTATGTAACTTCATTTCTGACTCATGATTCAAAGAGTAAAGCACTAGGATTTATTATAACCCACCTTCTAATGCCAGAAAAGAGTACCTGCTAGAATATATATTAGAAAAAACGAAATTCACTTCTTGTATTTTTTTCTTCTTCCTCCAGCTCTCCTTCCCCTTCCCCCACTTCTCACTTTCATGTGATGCTGAGCCACAGACTCTCCAGGCAGTTTCCCAACTAACCTATGCTTAGGATGGGCTCCAAGGAGCGGATTTCCAGCCCAGGGATTTAGCTTTCCATCTCCAATTAATGGTACCGGCAGCTCAGCAGCTAAGCCTTTGTGTGTAGCATCAAGCACTTACCCACACTATTATTTAAGCTGAGGAGTTTCATTAGATTTTGGTTGTTTGATTCAGCTCAAGAACTGCTCCAAAGCTGTTTACTCCAGTAGCAAAACCTTCAGGAGCTCTACACCCAGTAATACATGCAAGTTATTGACTGCAGTTGTTCAGTGGACTTTAGGCTCATGTCCTTGGGCAGCATTTCCCCCCTTTTTCTGAACCACAAAAATGGGATAATTTACTGTCCTCTTTCAAGGTAAAGGGACGTTGTCAGCCTAAAATCATTTCTTAACAGGCACTTTTTCTCCTGGTGAACAGAAAAAGATTGTGTTAAGAACTTCTGATGTTAAATGAAGAAGATAACCTATCTTACTGATGCTATTTTTTTCCCAGTCTGTTTGCCTGGAATCTCTGTTGGATGAATGTTTTCAGCCAGACGCTTTCTCTATTTTGGGGCTCTACACAGCAATAAAAGAAAAAATCTTCCAATAAACTAGACTGCTATTATCCATTTTCACATAGATGTTGTTTTCAATTTGTAAGTTACAACATTGTGAAAACCTGAAGCAAACAAGGATAGTCATCATTTTGATGAGGATTTTATAAAATGCTAATAAACATCATCTTCTGCACTTGCATCTTTTGTCTCAATGCTCAAAGTACCTAGCAAATAGAAATTAAGACTCTTCCTAATCCTGCAAAAATAGCCTAACATTATGCCAATTTTCAAACTGACATGATCAGAGCTAAAGGGACTGAGAGGTGTACCCCAAAACTGTGGTTCTCCTTTCTTTGTGTTCATCCTGATGTTCTATTTTTAGATTTCTAGTCTGGTCTGAAGCCACTTTCTAAAGTGGAATTAATTGCAGCTGCTGCAGTGTAGCATAAGAATGATGCTTTCTAATATAAAACTAATAGAAGAATAACTTCTGGATATCTAATAAAAGGGACTTTATTAATGAAGTCACATGTGCAGAAACACATCCCTTGCAAGGAAATCTGGAACTCCAGGGAATGGCCAGAGCACTCCAGTTTTTGGTTTTTTGGTCACTTCACAATACAACATGAAATACTGATGAAAAAACAGCATGCAGGGTACATTGCCTACATCTGCAGTACATGGATCGTGCATGTCTATCATGAGACAGGACTAAAAGCAGGTATAGAAAGAAATGAATAGAACTCACCAGCTCTGGCCAACCAAAATCTCCCAGTGTTCGCCTAAGTACTCATTTTGCTCATACTAAGCATGTTTATAATCCTTTGCAACTTGCCATCATATTTCCATATTTGGTATGTTATTTTGCCCAAGTAAAAAGGACAAATCCAGGAAAAATCTAAACAGATCTCAGTATCTGAATGGACTGAATGACATTTGGTAAAGAATTAGTGATGTGACTGTAATCTCTTCCAAATGGCTTTTTCCAATTAAGTTCGGGTCTCTTACTGTATTTTCCACCATCCTTCCATGAGATTACTAATTCTTCCAGACCTCAACCTCATTTCTGTCTTCAGGCCATCACAACCATAAAAGCTCTGCTAGCACAACCACGGAAGATACCAAAACTGGATGTCCAAAAGAAAGCCTCTGTAACTCAAAGGAAAAAGGAATCAGAATAAGTGACATGACTTCTGCTTCAGAAAGGCTTGCATGCCTGGAAGGTTATTTGTTTTTTTGAGCTGTAACAATTGGTCTGAGGAGATTATCCCTTCTAACAAATTTATTTAGCACTTCAGTGTCCTTTCCATCGTAGATCTCAAACTGCATTGCTAAACAGAGTGTGCATCAAATTCACATTGTAGAAGGGGAAACTTCAATACAGAGAAGCACTTGTAAACACTGAGTCAGTGGTTGATCTCAGAAGGGAATCACAGGGGAAATCCATCTACCCACCCTGAAGCCAGGAGAAGTTTTGCTACTGACGTTAGCAGTACCAGGATTTCACCTTAGCAATCTGATGCCTCTGCCATTTCCCTGGTAGGGTTAACAACTCCACAAAAAACTCATCCAGGTAAAGCCATTTTGCTAATTTTGTCTCCAGAAGGCTGCCATCATTATAGCAGTAAGCTATGCAGGGGGATAATTAAGTGGTTGCAGCAGAATGCACAGTTCTTGGGCGATACCTTTTCCCTTGCGCATTGGTTATGATTAACAGTCATATACATCCAACAGAAGAAAGCATCATCTGGGCCCTATTTTCAGGCAATAATGATCTTAGAGCACCCAGAAAGATAGACTTGATAGACAAAACCCATCTGTTTCTGAGCCAATTTCATTATTTTGTACATCTACTCAGTTCATTTCATTTGGTGTTAATACACACTGCTTCACAAGAATCTTTTACTAATGAAAGTTGTTAAAGAATAATAATTTGCTTGATTGACTACTGTTCTCTGTATTGCTGCCTTTTCTGGGTATCTGCCACGCTGCAGATACTGGGAACAAGCCAGTCACTGCAGGGACTTTTCCAAAGAACCTTACTGAGATACGAGAGCTCCTTGATTAAAGTCTTCTTGGGCCACCATGGGAAGACCGTCCTTCTGCTCTCTTTTGGGCACTCTTTTTTTCCTATACAACTGTTATGCAATTTTTATATAGATTTTTATTATAGGATTGTTGTGTGAATGTAAGTGCACGCATACCTCAGAGGGAATGACAAAGACAAAATGGGACAGCCGCAGGTTCCTTTTTGGTTTGTTTGGGTGTGTTTTGGGGTTGGTTTGGTTTTTTATTTAAGCTTTGATGGTCATTTTCACTTTGCCTTCCATTTTCACCATCTACCGTCTTGACATTGTCCAACCTAGTGGGGACAAAGCTCTCTTGATATTGACTGTCTACAGTAATGCTTTAGTGAAAGGAGGGCTGCTTAGCTCCCCTTCTTATCCTCAGGGGATGAAACCTTCACCCTCTTCAACTCTGACACTTGCTCCTGGCTAAGGATGGTTGGTAAGAAATGAGCCCAGGTATCCTGTACAGTCATTCATGTACCTTCTCTGTAACATATTAGGAAAGCACCACGTATTGATTACGGCATTTGTATGTTAGTAAGAATCTACAAGTGATTCATAACTAACAAAAAGCTCCCTGCTTCACTACATAGCCTGGAGCCTCATATCTGATACTACCTAAAGCCTTGTTGATTCACTTTCCTCTAAGAGCAATACAGAATATGAAGCCAAAGGTATCTGTTAAGATTGCTTCAAGCCTTCCCAGTTCTGCTGAAAAGGCAGGAATTTCCCACTTCCCCAGTGCAATTTGGAGAGCCATATAGGTCCAAATCCAGCATCCCGCGGGGATGTCTCAGGGCTCACAGGGCAGCCCAGAAACTTTGCTTTGTGATGAAGCTCCCGTGGAAATGCCCTTCTCCACCCTAGTTAGGGTGGCAGAAAGAGTCCTTGGGAGACACTCAAACGGCTGTCTTCTGCATACATTTACAGACAAGCTTTTAAGATCACTTACACATCTTTTACCTGAGCAAAGGAAAAAAAGGAAAACTGGTCCTCTGATATGTGATCTTTAATGGGCGTGCAGGAGAGAGATGCCTTTATTTATAGCACAGAAAGCTTGACATGTGTTTGTTTATGTATTTAGCTGTTGTTTTACATAGCACATGCTGGAAAACAATAGGTCAAGATGCCTTTGCAAAAAGGCTTAGAAAGCAAATGTGTTTCCAGGGATGGGGTATCTACCACTTCTCTGGGCAACCTTTCCAGTGTTTCACCACCCTCATTGTAAAAAATTTCTTCCTTATATCTAGTCTAAATCCACCCTCTTTTAGTTTAAAACTGTTACCTCTTGTCCTATCGCTACAGGCCCTACTAAAAAGTCTGTCCCCAAATAATGGCCCTGTCTAAATACTACAGAGAAGTATATTGATTCTGGGTAAACTACAAGTATGAGCAATAACAGCAACCAAAAATATGAAATGTTAGATTAAGACCAAGTGTTATAATTGGAGAGGTCTGATTCCTCACTCAGTGTACTAATATAAGCGGATTTTTTTCCATGGAAGGAACAATAAAATGCAGGTTTGCCCAATATTTTCAAATGCTTATTCCATGTATAACTGTGTGGCACTCTAAATGTATGCAAATTAGATTAAAACCAACTAAACAAATAAGCAAATTATCAGCACATTTTGATGATAAAATGTTTCTCAGAAGGACAGTAAGAAGCAAACATAGATCAAGATTTTTGAAAATACCTTGTAATTTTAGAGTTTTAAATTAAGGCAATTTTAAAGCTTCTAATTTGAGAAACAGAGCACATCTTCAGTAGGATCCTTTGGAAGGTCCTAGATAAAGCGCCCAATAAAACGGGATTTAAAAAGTATCACTGAGAGTTGGTTTACAAGAAAAGCAGGGGGTTTTGTTCATAGTAGAACATTTACTGGTAGAAAAGGAAAAGCCAAAACCCGACTATCATCACACAACCTCCCTAACAACAACAACAACAACAACAAAATCCTTCAACATAAAGTTAGCATGGACCTGAACAAACCTGACACTGTAAAAGATGAAGAGAACATCTAAACACTACAGCAAGGTGTGTAACAGAGCGCCCTGAACGACTGCTTACTGCTTCAGAAACCCCATGTGGTGCTGCAGGATAATGCCGTGTGAAGATGCTCATTTTCATCCAAGACAGCAGTAAAACCCTATTAAACAGTTTGACAGACTAATTAGCTGGAGTAGAGTGTTGAAGAACAATATTGCTTTGCTATTACTCCACTAGCTCACTTGAAGCTCTCTCCACTGCACTGTATAGACATGCTCTATATAGGAAAACCTTAGCTCCATTTATTCAGTGACAAAACCCCCTGCTGACTCAGTTTGTCCCTCAACCTTTATATTAAATTCCTATCTTCAGCTTTTTGGAGCTAAATATACTGCTGTATGCTGAATGCTGTAAGCAGCAGCTGAATCTAATGAGGCCTGTATCCAAAATCATAAAAGACCTCAGATAAAATGTCACATCCATATTTATTTGAAATGTTAAAAACTTTCAGTCTTCTCAGGCATAATTCATATTTGTGTTCTGTATATGCTTTTCCCCTCTGGAAAAATAAGGATCTGTCATTTTAAAGGCATCAAAGCATGTTTGTACAATTGGCATCTGACAGATTTCATTAAAGTCGGGTTTCTTTGAAAAGTGGTATCTATAATTCTGTTTAATGTAGGACTCCCTCTGTGCATTTTGTATGTGTAGACAGTGAGCATGCCTGTATTTTCCCTCTTTTCTGACAGTAAATCTGTTTCTGGTATTAAAGAGGAATACATTGACGCAAGTAGAAATGACACTAATTTTGTATGTAAATTTAATGTATGCAATACATATTATACAACATATGCACGTGTGTGAATTATTTGGATTTTGTATTTAATGGAGTTAATTAGTGTCGATCTTACTGCTGGTTTCACAGAGCTGGCTTAATACCTGAAAAGGTGTTTTGCTGTTCAGAACCCCCCCGATCTATACCTTCAAGACTCTTCAGCTTTCTGTCCTAAAGTGCAACCACAGCAGCCTGCTCCCACACACCGCTGGACCAGAACATCAGCCTACAGATGGCCTGGATGCCAGTGCGTACTCATTAGCAGGCTGAGTACCAAAGAATGACAAATTGGGGTTTTTCCCCCACTACTACGAGAGAGATTCAAGATGTTGCCCTACTCAAATTTGCATGTCTTGCTTACCAAGTGTATTGCAGTCATTAGCTAACCACAGTTCTACTAATTCCCATATTTGAATGCTCTTTCATTTAGTACTTCCTGTGGTGACTGTAATTACATTTCAGGGCTCATTGGCTGGGAAAGTCAAATGATATGATATGAAAAGAGTAAGATTAAGCAAGTTTTCAACTCTGAATGTCGAATATACAAGGATGTACTGAGCACTGGCACCGAATGAGACTGTCATTCTTTATCCTATAGTTAGCTACATCTAGAAATTGTCCTTTCTATTCTAACCCTTTTCCTTATAGCTATTGGTTCAATTATTACGCTCCGGATACCTACTATATTGAACAGTAGGAAAAGGGCATATCAAGATAAACTATACCAGAACCTGAAGTAATTTCTACAAACATAAACCCAGATTTTCTAAAAAGCTTTCTTCCAATGGTCCTGAGGCAAACCTTGCTCACAATCTGGAATCTTTTATTTGTATTTATTAGTATTATTCAGAACTATTATTAGTAGCAATATCTATTAATAATTATTAATAATTACCACTATTATTTTGATCACAGGAAGTACAGCTATCTACCTGGGATCAAAAATACACTTGCATCTTTCAGGGAGTTGTTATGTGGATGACACTACTTCAATCACAGGATAGCCACATAAATAAATATAAATATAATTGAATATAAAAAATTAAAAATATTTATATGCTATATAAATATAATCCGATATGGAAACGGATGTTTTTTGCTGACAGTAGCTGGTTCTGTTTTTCCCCACCAAGGGAGGAGGTCGAGTTATGGTTTAGTTCATACAGGGTTGAGAGAGAAGAATTTGTTTTGGATCAGGGGGAAATAAATGATGAAGGAATCTAGAAGTGTTAGTATACTAATACATGACTTTGAATACCTACGGGGAAGGCACAGGCAGTTGCTGCGCTCAGCGTCTCCCCTTCTCCCAGTGCTGAGTGTAATTATAGATAGCAGCAACAGATGTTGCCAATAAGCTTAAAAGGAGAAAGGGAAGTGGTAGGGATAGAAATGCAGTGTCATATAGAAAAAACCAACAGGAGGGACACCTGAAAACGCAGTGACTTTCTCTCCCCCAAAGACAGACCCGTGGCAGCAGTGCATATCTCCCACTGCAGTTAAGCAGACAGTTGCAAAGGCTGTAACGGTACAAAGATCACAGAATATCCCACAAAGCCATAGAAGGAAGGAAACCAGTAGCATTGCTTAACAGTCTGCTTATTTTACAGTCAAGTGGATTGCCAAGCAACTAAGCTATAACAAGTCCCATATTTAGGGGAAGAAATGTTTGTCTTCTGTCCGTCCCTGCTTGCAAATGGCAAGTGGAGGGCATTTCTAAGCCAGATAATTTGAGTACAGCATGTTCCCTGATCCCCGAGCCCGTGCTGCTGAGCAGCCGGTGTTAATCACGGTAACAGTCGACACACGCGCCTTGCCAGAGTCCAAGTTTATCATCATTGTGACTTTTACTCTCCACTGCTCAAAACAGAACAACCTGAAATCTGAGGTTCCCACATTACTTAACACAGCCAGATCTCTTTAGGATCACATAAATGACAACCCTTGATGACAAAAAGAGCTTGATTTGGTTGTCTAAGCATGTGCATCCAAAGCTGTTTGAGATGCATAGGGTTAGCTGATACACTGACACAAGGCACAGACAGAACACCCCCAGGGACCAACAGCTGGAGGCCAGGTGAAATAAGTCCTAGGGCATCTGAAATGGCTCTGGATGCCTCATTTAGGCAACAGACCTGAGCCCCAAATGACCCCTTCATGTCTTGCATTCTTCAGCTGCATCACCCACCAATAAAAACGGGTTAGTATTGCTATTAAAAAGCACCTATACAAAAGCACAAATGAATACAGTGTGTACATTTGGGAGCACATCTTAAATCACTCACAAAGACTAAAGATGTAGTATTCCTTCTGTATACAAGCGGATACTGAAGACTCTCACCCAAGAGAATCATCTTGTAAACACAATGCTCAAGCCTGAAGAAAGATGCAGTTAGGGCAAACGGCAGAAGACGCTGAAGGATAACACTTCAAGACTCCATGTAGTCAGGTCCCTACCCAGAGCATCCTGCTGCTGGAGAAGGACAATGCACCAAAAAAACAAGCTTATAGGTCATATAGGTAAGTGGGGCAAAATGACCCCAGCCTGCGCCATCAACACCCGTGACATTATTTCAAGGATAAATCTAGTTGGTCAACCTCAGCACTACTAGCCCACAGGAGAAGATGTAATTATCTGAATGCTTTGATAGATGTTTGTTATCTCACTAGTGGCTTTTCAGGAGGCACCTGACTATGTTTATTCAGAAGATACGTCTTTTTCCCTAGCTCAGCTCTCTGACATCGATGTTTTCCAGGATTCTGCCTAATGGTAATAGAATAAAATTTAAGGTGTGATGAAAAACTATAATCTAAGTGTACAAGCAGTACCTCAACCTAGACTGATTTCACATTAATGCCCAGCCAAAATATTAAGAAATTAAAAAAGAATTTTTAAAAAGTAATTATTTTAAAAAATCAGCCATTTTTGAAACTGATTATTTTTGCAATTTGCTGTTTTACGTCAAATAATAGGATCAAATTAATGACAAAACCACTGTTTTCCTTCCATCTGAAATGATACTAAGAATCAAAGTAGAATTCAGCAATGGAAACATCCACTGGCTGATCAGTGCTAAAATTTGATTGGAATATGACTAAAATGTCCTTGCTTAGGTAATCATTACATTTAAAGTCATTGTTTTCAGTTCCAAATTTACTACGTTTCATGGCCTTGACTCAGTTTCTCTCTTTGTATCCAAACACTAAAGTTGACAACAGAAACCCCCAAACGCACAACTAACAGCTAGCCTTCTCCCTGAAGCACCGTGTGTGTTACATGGAGGATGTAACATGAAAAGGTAACGTATAGCTTGTTTATTACACAAACATACACATGCTCTTATTCTTTCACCCGGTAACTGCGACAAACACAACCAGAGAACACAAAAATAGGGGTATAAATAACTACAACATAAAATTTTGCCATTGCTTCAAGCAAGTGCTGCTCTGCAAGCATGGCAGCTACCTACCACTCACCACGGGCACTTGCTGCTAAACAGCTTTTAAATCTTGCTCGAAGCAGATGGAATTAGTGACTGGAATTGGAAGAAACATTGCATTGTGCAGAGATGTATTGGGGTGAAAGTGCTTCCAGCAGTGAAGCTGTAGCTGAAGAGCCAAATTCTCTTCCTTACCTGTTAAAGATGACCCTTGCCAGTCCACTCGGAGACCAGAAAGTCCCACTGAGCAGAAAATTTAACTACCTAACAGGACTTGATGAAAAGTCTCCTCTCAAAACTAGGTGCTTAACAAAATAATCCACCAAACAATTTCCGAGAAAATGTCATGTACTCTAACTACACAAACCACAGAGTGGCCATAGCAAGGGCTGGAGCCTGAAGACCAGCCAAATGTGTTTGTAGTGGACAAAATGAGTGACTCTGGTGTCTGAGATGCACTGTGCATCCCATTGAGCCTGATCAGCCAAACCGCATGCAGTACTGGGAGTCAGTCACTAGCAACAAATAAAAAAGCGACAGGTTCAAGATAAAAATATGAGAGACCGCTCCAAGCCAAATAACTGAAGGCCACGTCATAGATAACAATAACTATTCTCTCTAGATGTCTGTTTGCTTCCCTTCTCCAGGAGGACAGGCTTGTTTTCATCTTACTTATCTTTCTTACCGTTTCAGGGATTCTATCAAAAAAGAGTAAGTCTCTTAGCTTCAGAACAGATTTATATCCACTTTCAAAATACTCAATGCCTATCTGTTAATTGAAAATACACACATACCTTTTGGCTACTTATACTTTGGACATTTTGACTTGTTCGTGCCAGAGACCTAGCTAAGCCCTCTCTGTAGCAGACCAAGCTCTCTAAACCTGGTCTGTCCACCAGACTGAGAAATGGCCTTTTTTAGATTTACTGAGTTAATTCAGTGCACCTTTTTATGCTCAGGCAACCTATCTGGCATGCTCTACGGGCTGTAACAGAAAGGAGAGCATCGTGCTTTTTACAGCTGAGGACTGCAAAGACTAAGCTTCCAGGGAGAACCTGAAACACTGACTGTTGGAAGTGATCATACAGCACATGAAGCAGTGGCATGTTCAGTGATTTTCGCCACTGCCATCTTTAGAGTTCTGAAAAATAGGGAGGAAAATCAAGGTGGATCTTCCAGTAAGTTCCCAGTACATATTCTGAAAATAGGAGATTTTTTAGAGTAAAGGGAAAACTATCCAGCAGGAAAATCTCCGCGGGGCCATACTGGTGATGCTGAATGGGTGAATAGGCCTACGCTCAGATATCCGAGTTCTGAACAAAAGTGCCCGCGGAGCCGCTGGAAGCTGCAGGAGATCTCATCAAGAAGCAAAGACTTTCGTTTTTTTTCTCTGAACTACAAGACGCTGGATCTAAAGCAAGCAATGGATTAAAAGGGATCTTACAGTAGATGCAGCTGAAAGAAGGGGACGCATCACTAAGGAGGGCATAAATGCATTTGCTGTACTCACTTGTTCATTAGAGAAAGAGAAGGGGAAAAAACATGCAAATTAAATGGAAATGCCTCATTTTCACAGGAGCTGAAAATAACACAGCAGCCCATGGGAAGGCACAGCTGGTACTCAGGCTTATTGCTACCATCAAGGCTGAATGGCTAGCAGGATTAGGAGCAAGCCAGGCTCAAACAAAACAGCACCAGGCAGTTTCTCCTCTCCCCCACTCCCACCCCACCCCAGTTCTGCTCTTTCCTGCTAACTGCACCGTTAACTCACATCCCACTATTAATTCAGTTTCAAACGGCAGGCTGCACTGATCTGTGTACAAGATTACAGCTTGGGCTCCTGCCCATTTTGTTACCGCACAGATTGCTTCCCGTATTGAAGAGGGAACCATCTGGGAGTGAGAGCAAATGCTCAGCTACTTAATTGGTGCTTTCAGTAAAACAGGGTACAGTTGGGATTGACAGACCTAGAGAAAATTCACAAAAGCAGCCATCGGAAAGTAAGGGAAGGAAAAAGGAGCCTGCCTCCACTCCAAACTCTGAAAAGATTTGGAAATAAAGTTGGGTTTGTGTCAGCCCCCTCAACCCTGGATCACCTTGGTTATCGCAGCTTCGCCACCCCAGTCCTAGAGACACTGTCCTATTTTCCCACCCCATGCAGGACCAGGGGGACTGGCTTCATGACGCCATAAACTCTTGTTCACACAGCAGCCAAGGACTGTGTGATAACATTTAGTACAACAAATTATCTACTATCCACCTTCTCACCTAGATATTGGAGTAAAGGGAGACTTTTGTCTTGACTTTTATTTCTAAAATGGCCTCATTTACTAAAATCACTTCAATAGCATTTACAGCATTTTCCACCATTTCCATTTTACATCGTAAGGATGTCTCCTGATTTCTTCATGGGAATGGCAGCAGGTCTTCACAAAGTAAGGGTGGGCAGGATTAAGTATTCCACCATCAAACCTGTTCTGCCTCTCTACTGCTTCTCTCATCCTCCCCGCTCTCTTACCCATACATACTCTGGCTGCCTATTTGGCATATGAGATTTTAGCTCTCACACTTTCCAAATCCCCCACAATTCGAGAATTTACTATTCCAGGATCTTCCATGTTACAGACTTCCTTCTCTCTTCTAGCTCATCACACCTCCTCAATTTTCTCGTTGCTCAAGAATGAAGATGAACTGACCTCCTCCTTCAGGTTTCCAACTCTTCTTATTCTTCAGCTTATTTCAGTTTCCGCAGATCAGCCATCTAGCCCATACTTGATTTTGCAACACCTTGCAAAATATATTTTGTGCTCAATTCCTGTTTTTGTCAGAATCTCAAAAGTTTTAAAACCAGCTCAAGTTTAGTATTTAGATCAAGAGCAGAACATAAACAGTAGGCTGTTTGGTGTAAAGACTACCTTGTATACCACCTTGGACAATGGCTTAAGTGCTGAACTATTACAGATAACACCCTCATAAATTTAAGAAGGCCCTTCTCACCTCGTGCTCTCAGAATTGTTGATGCTCTGCCACTGTGGATTGATAGAAATGTCTCTAGGCCTTCCTACAAGCAAGCATCTCAGGGAGGCATGGCCGTATCTATGGGTAGGGCAATTAACACTACCTAGTATCCATTTTCTTGGCGTCCTCCAAATATGTATCATTAGCTTTGCAGAAACATCACTAAAGGGCTGACTGCACAGCAGCAAGATCAAAGAAAACGAAGTTATTCATTTGTTATGCTTAGAAACTGTAGTTCATCTTTGGCAGATGTGAACTTCAAACCCTCTATCAAAGGTCATTCATGCTTGTTAAGAAACCTGAGAGCACAGCAAACAAGCAGATATTTCATTTTGAGTTTCTGAAAACTACAAGAAGTGTTATGAAAGACATTAAAAACAGAAACAATAAACCATGTTGATTTTTTTACATGAATATTACTTCGAAGTACTTTGACCTGCCTGCACCCACATTTTGACGCCGTATAGTTCATGGACATTCTTATTTCAGCTAAGAAAGTTTATTTCAATTAATCTTAAACCTTGTTAACTCAATATAGGCCTAATTGAGAATCCGTGTAGGTTTTTTGTCCCAGCTTAATTAACCTTGTTAAAAAAAAAAATCACACTTTTATTTAAATGTAGGTAAGGACACATACAGACAAACCTTGTAAGAGATCAGGTACTATTTCTGAGAATAGTAATCACAGAAAAGACTGATCTCATCAATCAGCCTAAGCTCTTAAGAGCCCAGCACAAAGGTTCTCAACACCTATTTAGGACAAGTCTTTCATTGCTTGAAACCCTCTTGACACACTGTTCCCAAAGAAAAGGTGACCAGCTGCAAACGGCCAACACTCAAACTCTATTGCAGTGACTCCTACCACAAGTCACCTGCTGCTGTTGGCTTATTTTTGGACACTAGCATCCTGCAGTAGCTGGTGTGAAATCACTTGCACAAAGGCAATCAGATAAAACTTGAGTCCATGAAGGCCATGTTTTGCCTTGGGCTCATGTATAAGGCCCTGGAAAAAGCAACTTTATAAGGAACAAAGGAAGTTACCTCTACTTTTGCTCATAGCTAGTGCTCTATTCTTCTTACAAAGAATGAAAGCAAATGAAATGTTGGAAAACAAGGTGATTTTTTAAAATGTTCCAAAATATTTCTTGTCATATCATGATTATCTCATTCACCAATTAGTTTATAGTTTAGTGTTTCAGATTGCTGATCACAAGTTTATTTTGATTCAGTTTCATTCTGACTATATCCACTGATAACTTTTGCTATCATTTGACTGGCTGTCCTCATTTTCTTCTTCAAAATTATTTAATCAGACCAGTTCTGTGAGTTTGGATGCTAGAAAGCAGAAGCACAGCCCAAAGACTATGATTCAAGTTTAGGAGTTAATAGTTGCACATCTTGTCCTTTGAAAGGTATTTCTAGACTGAACTTCTGAAATAAAGCCAAGACTAACAGCCAAATTTTAGCCTATTGAAAAAAAAAAAAAAAACCAAAAACCAACAAAGCAATCAATAACCTCCAGCAGGTGATTATCAGAGATCAAATTCCAGCTTCTGGAAGCCAACTTGGTAGCATAATCCTCCCTTACCTATACGTAAGGCAGCACATGAGTCAGCTGCAATGCAGGCTTGCCCATGCCGCCCACGATATACCTCCACCCTCTTCTGTCAGTATGTCTGCAATGCTTCTGGAGATGAGAGGGTTCTTCGAGTTCCAGATGTATATAAACTTTTGGGCTCCCCACAGAGGGGAACAACAAGAGTTACTAGCTGCCGTGGTACTGAATTCCCAGTTCCTGGAGAGAAGCAGTAAGACCACAGCTTCACACCAGCATCTCTACTATATGGGAGACAGCTTCAGGCTCTTCCTTCACTAGGAAAAAACTGCTTTAACTTTGGCCAACTAGTCTGTTCTACAATCCTAGTAAAAACAAGGCAGTTATAGTTTTAACTCACAACAGCTATCAAAGTAAAAAAAAAAAAAAAAAAAAAAAATATACACACATACTACGTACATAAATAAAAAATGGGAGGTTTTTTTAACTCCTTCATCCACAGTTAGATTGTTCAATGACATAAAGACACCTCTTTCCTCCTAATGTAAACCAAAACACACTTGGAGTACATACAAATCAGTGAACTAAAGGAGAATAACTGAAAATACTTGTCTTTTTGCATAATTTGTGTGAGCATTTATCTATATTTTATGGAAGAATTACTTGAATGTCACTATAGACACACAAACAAGACATAACCTAACTAAATGCCAGGCACGTAGTTCACTAAACTCCTGCAGTACAGGGCACTGGTTTTCAGTCTACAGCTTCATTCCTCTCTGACACGCAACCAAGACCCACAGAGACTCTAAGTCATTAGCATACATGCAATGCCCCAGAGCGACCAAGCTAAGGTCTCTTTGCATCCAGACAGGTCACTGCAGGCTGTGACGCGCAATGCCCATAGCAATGCCACCTTCCATGGCACGGAGCTGTATCCTAGCATAGCGAGAACCCCAGTCGTGAAAATATTTGTACCTATGAAGATAACTCTAGAAAAGGTCCCGTGTAAAGACCTTTGAATGCCCATTCTTTGTGCGACCCCTCTCTGCCATGACAGACCACCAGCGCTTTATCCTGGCTAGGCAACTTAATCTCTTGATCATCGTAGCTGTTGTATCCCTGTGGGCTGGGGCAACACCCAGCAGTCCCACTATAGCATGTGTAAATGATATTAAAGAGGATATACTATGTCTTATTTAATACACTTGAGAAATCCTTCATCCCAGTGCCATCTCCTTGTGCTATCATAACATCCCAGCTGAAGCCTCAGAAAGACATCGCTAGCAGGTCAGCAGTCATAAAGGAATCTGCTCCTGCTTGTACTGCCACAGAGCCTCTCTTCTGTCCTGTGACAAAGGACACCGTAGCTGCCTGTACAACTTGCATTAGGCCTCTCACACTTGGGTGGTTTCTTGGAGGAACTTCCACTCTTGAATGCGATGGTGACAGCTCAGATCTTGCTGCTTTTTATCTGGCTGCTCTTTTCCACCATTCGGACCTTTTCTCCATCCACCTGCACAGACAGCCTGATTATCACCCTCTTTGCTCCGTACATAATAATAGCTTATCTGGAGTTATCATCATGGACCATGTAAGCAGCAGAGGACACAGAGAATAACCAGGCTGATACTCGTTGCTGAGTTACAGGAACACTTCCCCCAGCTTAGTTAACCCTCTAGCAGACCTTTGCCTCCACTCACTGCCTATAAAATTTCCAGGGCTTTTTAGTTGGACTGTTTGGGCTCATGTCCTTGTGGATGACAAAGCACAGCATGGGGTCTTCACACACAACTCGACATGTTTCTTTACCAGCTAATTTGACATTTCTGATCTAGTGTATCCTCTTTGATAATCTAAATCAAAGCTTGAGAGTATTTTATCAGCAGATGGATGGTTCGAGTGACTGGTTATTACCTCTATGCAAATACAGTGGCACAATTTACTACCAGTGTGACAGTCTTAAATACCTTACTAATGCCAGTAATGAATGCAGCTGACAGGAAAAAAGGTTAGTGGTGCTAATATTTTCCACATTCAGCTCTTTTCCTGAATGTTAAATATACCTTTTTAGCATCTTTTAGTATTGCTAATTACGATGCTTTTTTTTTTTTTTAATATATTTGTGACCAGCAGTATTTTCCTTGTGCTAAGTCAGTTCAGAGTCAGTGTGACTCATGTTATAAGTATCGGTAAGCCAGTGATTTATGCAGTTCAGGTTCTGCTTGGGATGCATCTTCTTACAGCAGTTTTTCCTCTTCTTGTAGCAGAGATCTTACAAATGGAGTCAGCTGCCATTTTCTGAGCTCCATGGAGCTGTAATATATGCCCTTCCTCTCAGAATTTGCTTTCTAATGGTGTCCTCATCATAGGATCCCTTACTACTTTTAAAAAATGCAGCAAACATGTAAAGTGAAAAATATCTCATCTCCTTTTTCTACTCCCACCCAGGAACTTTTAAAATATGTAATTGAGTACGTTTTCCTTTTGCTGCTCTTGCACAACCACAACTAATCAACGTCAAGACCATGTCCTCTTAAAACTCCTTGATGCACCACAAGAAGGGTACTTCCACGCTCAGGCGAGTACAGCAGGAAATCCAAATGCACAACAGCTTTCCAAGATTCATTCCTAGTGGTAAAATGTAAGTCGGCATTTGCTGGAGTGATGACATATATGAAATCATATCGTCACTGTAGATTGCAAAATCACTGGGCTAATGAGTGGCACATTAAACATGAGAGGCCGAGAGATGGATAATCTTTCCATTGGCATCTTTGAAACCTCCTCAAGGCTTCTTAGACTACAGACCTTTTGAGCACAAGGCACATTCTCCCAGAGCTCATTCCCACCACTCTCTCAGCCTTCTTCCCTGTTCAGTCAAACCTTTACAAAAGCTATGTAAGGGTCAAACCTTTACAAAAGCTATGTAGGGCTATACAAACGCCGAAAGTCCCCACTATAGCTATATACTTTCTCTGAAAAGCTCACCACCTTTGTACCATTTTTACCTTAGGCTCCTGCTTTAGGCTGAAACACTATCTAGCACGCTTTGAGGGTCACCTCAGCATCCTTCGTTTCACTGCACCGAGGAAAGATCTTCCCAGCCACTGGATTTCTTAAAAGAGGTCAAACGTATCAGACTTTAAATTTTGTATCGCTGCCTTTTAGTCTCACAAGAATTTCCCTTCAACTTCCCATGTACTGATCAAAACATTTGATATACCCCAAGATGCCATTTCCAAATGAAATCCATAGAGAGCCCCAGGGACTCCTAAAAAACTTTCCATCTAATGCTGAGAAGCAATGGCACATTTCTTGGTCTAGGTAGAATACGGGTTCACTTGCACTCATGGTTTCTGAGCATCTTAAGTTGATCTCTCAGCATAAGCTTCACCTTGATCAAACACAGCAAAGCCAGCCAATTTTTCACTGAGCTAGACCGGATTCTGGGTAGCAAGTGTTTTTCTCTGTAGTTGTACACCTTATTTCCCTAATATACAGCGTCAGCATCCTATCCTTTACAATAGGGAACATAATGGCATTTCTAAAATTCTGTAATTTCTCATTATAGATAGCGACCTTCATATGAAAGGGTCTAAACAGTGATGTTACATCAGTATTTTCACCAAACAGGAAAAATATCCATTAGTCTTGAAACCTGGAATACTCTATCTCCCTGAATCCCACATGCTCTTTTCATAGCACTTTACAGACCTTTTCATGTTGCTTCAGGGATCAAGCAGGGAATTCTAGCTAAGACGAAAAGAGATGACTTAAGATTGTTCTGCGAATAAGTTTTTTTGCTGGGCATACCCATTAATTACCCCCAAATTACATGAAGCTGTACTGCTTCTACCCCAGCTCAAATAATATGACACAGTCCTCATTGCATGTACTGCACTTCCTATCTGGGTCACACGGCCCAAAGGGACTAGAATAATCTTTCAGTCGTCCTTGGGCATAAAGATTTATCCCTATTTCTGGTCCTGTAAATTAAACTGGTCAAAGTTGAAGCTTGTTTTGATCTCGTACCATTTTGCAAACATGCAGATGGATTGAGATGGTATCTTTCACTGGCTCTATCTTGGAGATGGGTCCTGCTTTGAGGGAGGGGCTGGTCCCTTCAACCTAAATCATTCTATGATTTTTGTCTTAAATCTGAAAGATCTTTTGTCATCTTTGACCAATCACAGACCCCTCCACTAATTATGGCTCATGCTTTTAGCTATGGCAAAGACCAACCAATTTGACAATCTTAAAAAAAAAGGTTACCCTATTCACTGCATGCACCTTGAGATTTCTTCCCCGTTCCAGAAGCTTGTGTGTGGACACAGCTACACCGGAGACTAGCACTGTATTCAGTAACTTTACATCAGATCCTTGCAACCTCTAAACCAATGAGATATAGGAAAGGTGATCCAGGGCTGCAAGAGCCAAATCGTCTTAAGACTGTCAAATGCATGAGTCAAATCTAGCCTACGAGACATCTCCGTTCACTGTTTCTTTGTGGAGGAAGAAAGGGCAAGGTGCACTTAAAATTTCCCAGCAGCTGCCTGCTTGTAAACAGCTCAACATAGCGAATTCAAACTGCCATTGGTGCTGTCTGAGAAGGAGGGCTGAGCTTCAAGCCCCTGTCCTCCTGAGCACGCATACAGTCAAGCCCCTGGAGACGTCACCTCAGGCATCTAACAAAATGATACAGCCAAAGGAGTTTACGGAACCTGCAGAATCCTCTCTTGTCTCATGTCTGTATTTTTAAAAAATACATTTATTTAAAAAATAACAATAATAGCACTCAGTAAATCCTCAAAATCTACCGTAAAGTAGGAGGTGAGACTACATTTTTCCCTCCAAATATCTTGAAGTTTCACTGTTGAATTTGTCAAGTTTATTATAGCTCCTGCAATCTCAATCCCTTTCATAATCCAGGTTTACTCTGGCATTTGACGCTGCTGTAGCCAAGCCTCTGTTTGACCTGGTTCTGCAATTTGTTCAACAATCCTGACTCTATGGGGAACAGCGGCGACCTCAGCAGCCAAATATATTGGTTTAAAGTTACAGCTTCTGGTAAGTTCCTGTAACCTCTCTTTGACGTACAGTTGCCTGAGAAACCAGCGTAACATCATTGTGAAATTGTGGCTGTCATCTGATGCCAGGTACCTGTACTTACTGTTATTACTGGTCTTGGCAATTCAGGATGGCACTGGGCTATTTACGCTCAAAAAAGGAGCATTTTGGTCATCTGCTGGTTCAATGGAGCCCACCCCTGCCAAGGCTGCCATCCCACCAGAGTTTCAACAGCCGTGTCCCACCCTCCCTTGCGCCGCTGCTCATTTAATCACCCCATGAACCAGCCTGGGGAGTCAACATGCTCAAAACTGACTACCTGCAGAAGTGGTCAGGTTTTTGCTGGCTCTCCCACAGGCGGGGGTGAGTACCGGTGCTGGGGAAGGAGGTGGCAGGCACACCGGGCCAGGACAGCAGCACCCGTGCTAATCAGATCGTCCTTGCTCTTAATATCTGATGCTAAGATCTCTCATTTCTCCACTGTTGGCTGCTGTGGTTTTGCAGGGGTTTATAAGACTACTTTTCTGATGCCGTAAAATCAATTATCTTGGTGCAACCTTTTCCATTTATTGCATTCTGGCTGGAAGAGAGTTTGGGAAAAAAAATGCTCAGGAACAAAAGCACTTTCTGAACAGACAGAGCAGAAGACAGTACAGTGAGCCTGGGACAAGCACAGCAGCTTTCCCTGGCACACTTAAGTGGGCAAGGTTTCCCCTTCTCCACAGCGTTCCCCAGCCTCCCTGTGGAGAGCAGCCTTCCAGAATTAGCCTCACGACGGAGGAAAGCTCCACTTGCCCTTTGGTTTTGCATTTCTCCTGCCCTTTGGTCAGCTCTCCTTTGATCCAGAGCCTCTCTTCTTTCCAGAGTGCAGCTGCTGACCTACCAGACAGGGACCACCATGAGCTTCTCCCTGAACAGCCCAGGCCAGAAAAGCACCTCCCAGACAACCGCCCATACAACCCTCACAGCTTAGTGTTGCTGCTAGGTTAAAATACCCTGGCATGAACAAATGCAGCAGTACTGAGAACATCACCTCAGGCTTTCACAGCACGCATCTGGGTCCTTTCAACAGCATTGGGGCGAGCGGCGTACGTGTGTCTGTGCGATTCCCTCCTCGCAGCCTCCTACTGAGTTACTCTGTCTGGGGTATCTGAAACATGCATGGTGCACATTCTCAGACGCGCATGAAATGGCTCTCTGAGCGCCTCTTTGCTCGCTTTACAGGCTTTGAACCGCACCCTGCCCCATTTCTTCCCATTACACAGACAGATTTGGTGGAGCCGCATCGCCCTGACCTCCCCCAGCATTGGTGAGCCCCACCGACTGCGGCTGCTCTCACATTTCAGTTTAATTTGTGCCTGTGGTGTCTCTCCAGTAGGCCTGCAACTGCCAGTATTACGAGTTAGGCAAGGGATGTTTGCTGGTTGTTTCCCCTAGGCTTGGGGTTATCTCCTCTCCCTGAACTGAGCGTGTCCTTCTCGCGGGGACCAGCTCGTCCCTTGTTCAGAGCCCCACCACTTCCCCGCTTCAGTGCAGCGCTGCAACATCATTTCACTTTCAAAAAGACTTCATTCTCAACCCAATGCTTTTATCAAACCAAGTTTTATTTACCCCTTACAGAATGCGAAACAATTACGGCGAGCAGATAAATCTGTCAGGTCAGCTGGAGAGGTGGCGTGGGACGGAGAGCTGCCCCCTCCCCCTTGCATACAGCCCCCCGACACCACCCCGGCGGTGTGGCTGCAAGTGGATCAGCACAAAAGCACCAAAGATGAAGGGTCTCCGGCGCATACATTTCCCGTGGGGATTATAAAGGGGACGTGACCTATGGAAAATACTGAGCACGACCATACAGCAACCACCCTGCCACAGCGCAACCCCTCCCACGGACACTTCACGGGGCCTTTGCTTTGCATACCCTTTCCTTGCTCGTCACACGCCGGAGTGTTAGCAGCTGTTTGTGCATTGCCTGCTGCCTTATCCCCCTTTACAGGCCGGCGTCGCCTGCTGTTTGTCTTCCCCTGCATCCAGGAGGCGATAAGCAGATGCCTGTGTTTTACAATGGCCCTCAGACTATCTTTTATTGCCCTTCTGACCGCTGTTAAAAAGAAAAAGAAAAACCAGGATTGCTGAATGAGAGTTAATTTGACATTTAAAATATTTTGATACCAAGTGACAGAATAAAGGTTCTAAACCAGGATTTGCTTCTGACCATTTTTCTTGGTTTTGTAATCAGAGAAAAGAGAATTAAAAGCCTAAATACTAAGTGTAAACAGCAGGATTAAAAAAACGTAATCTGCTGACTTCATGCTTTTTGGACAGCAGCAAAAATGGCTTCTGTCGTGTTTTCAAGGACCAGATGATGCTGAATCTTATTATTTTATTTTATTTTATTTTAATGTTCTAGCCGGACAAAAATATTAACAATTAGTCACACTGTTGTCATTTGACAGCTTGGAAATACGAAGAGGACAGGAGGAGAGGGAGGACCAAAAACCTCCAGCTGCGACTGTATTTTGATTAAATTAATTTTGATAAAAATTTTCTTTCTTTGAAAGCAAACCCGCCGTTCCTCCAGCAGCGGTGTGGGCAGGGCTGGTTACGCAGGCGCTGCCCTGGGCAGGCAGGCGTGTGGGGGGCATCGCCAGTAACCCCGCTCTCCTCCCATGTGCCAGCACCCGGTGGCAGTAGGCAACAGGACAGCCAGTCCAACCTGAAGAGGAACTCCAGTGTCCCAGGTGGCCCCTTGGGTACGAGGTCCAGGCCTGAGCAGAGGCTAAGGGGAGGGGGTCTGAACAAAGGCGAGGCCATCACACTGCCTTCGTCTTCGTCTGGCCGGGGAGTGCAGGCGGGGACTGGCCACAGCCTCTGCTTGGATCGATGGCAACTAGCCATGTTGCGATTAACCCCTTCTTTAAAGGCAAGTAATGCCTCAAGATGCTTCTGGGAAACAGGTAGTGGCTGTTACGGAAGCTCCCATCGCCCTTTCCTAAACTGTGGGAACCATGGAAACAAAAGCAGCCACAGCTGCTGGTGGTACAACCCAGTGACTTTAGCCAAAAGCCCGATGTGACAAGCAAGCTGTTTATTAATGCACCTCACAAAACAAGAGAGGACCACGAAAATCAACAAGGCTGCATAATTTGACTTTCTGAGTACGCAGTACGCACTTTCTGTAAGAGGGCAGGTACGCCACTGATTTTATCTCAAAGCACGTTAATATGCATTTTGCAGAGGCAGACCCCATAGATACACAGGTTGGGGCTTACAGATCTGGCAGGGTATAAACAGATGCAGCTACAGCGTTCGGCATCTCTGCTCACGCCCCACTGACCCAGAGCTGCAAACACGTTTACAGCCATGCATGAAAAATGGGTCCCCAAACAAAAGAAATCTAAACGCAAATTTTGTTTTTACGCTGCCTGACCTTGACCAGGTGTTGTGGCAGAGGAGGTGGGGAGCTGCCAGAGGCAGGCAACAGGACCGATTAACCCTTTGGGAGCATAGGGATTTGACAGCCAGGAGGACATGATTATGAGGTATCCCGATGCTCTCACCACTTCTCAGGAAGAGCCAAGCCGCAGAACAGGTCCCAGCCTAACGGCACGGAGACGTTACACCATGCTGCACGTTATAACGCTCTAAAAAAGCCACGGCTTCATATTCAAATGAGACACATTTTCAACATGCAGTACTATTTGTGCACAAAATACAGTGTAAGCCGACTGTTTTCTATTTTTCAGTCACCTGATAATCACTGGATCAGACTGGTCTCCACACAGCCGCACTGTCACCAGCAACATTATTTATACATAAACCCCCAGCCTTCCTCCGCGGACGGATTTGCCAGGTAGGTAATTGTTGTTCCCATTGAAGCAAAACTGGCTTGCTTTCAATGACATGCGTCTGCACAGCTATTATACAGCAGACTGCCTCAGTTAAGATTTTCCAGCGCAAAGATTAGGAAAAAACAAATAAATGATCCTATTGTTTTGCATTTTTCACCTCATATTTAGAATTCCACCTAATTTAATTTTGGATTCTCCAGTCACAGGAGGGATCCCACACAAGCCTCCTTTTTCCCAGAAACAAAAATGAAGCAAATGAGATAGATAGTCTTTTCCTGCTGATTAAATCACTCTCTCCCCCAGCTCTTGCCCATCTAATGCTGCAGCATTCCCAGTCCCCAAACACATCATCCGAGTAGCGCACTCATTAGAGCGTTTGCAACTCCCGATCATTGACAGCTGCGATCTTATCAATTAACACATTCAAGCAAAACTGCCTTTTTCTCCCCATCCTGCAGTGGCCTGCATTCAGCAGCACTGACAGCCCTACGCTGCCTTGCTGCTGGCACCGAGGATGCACCCACGGTTAGGAGGTAGATGCTTTCCCTCCGGCATCTTTCGTCCCTTTGTAAACAGGCGAGGACTGCAGCTTTTAGCCAATGACCTACAGCAAAGGGAATGCAAGCACGGTGGGTACAGCGAGGATAAAACAAGCCCTATTCTCAACAGAAAAAGGATGTAAGTGGGATGCATTTACTTACATGAAGATTCAGTGCCAAACATGGCTGGCCCCAGATGCTGCTATTTTAAAAAGGAAAGAAGAAAAAAGAGTGGAAGACAGAGGGAGTGTATGAGAGTAGGGATGAGTGCTACACAGCAGGGGTCATGAAGCCAGACAATGCAGTCCAGGCTATCCAAGCTGCCAGATTCTCCTCTCCTCTCCTCTCCTCTCTCCTCCTCTCCCCTCCTCTGCTCCACACCGCAGACAGCTTTTCCTTGCAACCGCAGCAAAGGTCCTTCTTCAGGAAGCAAAAAGCAGGAGCTTCTGTTTTAAATCCAAGAGATAAGGGCAGGCCAGTGTCCCTTCCGTGATACCGACAGGCATAAATAGGTAGCAGCCACCAGATACCGCAATCCCCAGCCCCTGCTCTCCGTAAGACAATAGCAGGGCTTATGCATACACTGGATGACGTCAGGACACTGCAAAGACTGACTGCTGCTAACCCAGAGGCTCGGAGGGGGCTTGAACAGAGCAGAGCAATTCAAATGGGAATTCCTTTGTCACAAAAAGCAGAAGACAAAGAACCAGACATATATTTCCCTCCCTGATGATAAAACCCCCACGCGGGGCTGTAACGCTAGCAGGAAAATATCTGCGTTGTATTCACACTCCTCAGCTGCACGAGATGCAAAGTGTTTCTGTACAAACACATCACACAGAATAAATTTCGGGGATAAATGTCCAAGTAAATGCCACTTATGGCATCTTCAATAAAGAATAACCATGAATTTCTATCACTAACTCTCTTCATTATTTTTCCTCCAAAGAAAAATTAAAATCCTGGGCCAATCTACACTTCAAAACTAATTTTCACATCAAAGTGCTAGCCAACTGTCTCATTTACTTAAATCTATTGTCAGAATATACTGTAGCAATGCTCCAACCAAAATAAGTAAGTCAGTCACACATTTAAACAAAAAGAAAAACCCCAAACCACACTGATCTGAGTGATAAAAAGACATCCTAGCAACGAAAGAAATATTTTCCGTATTTCTTCTTTATTCTTCTAAACCATCTAGATTGAGTGTTTCTTAGTCTCTGCGAGTGCATTTTTCAGTGCATTGAGCATATTTTTTTTGACACTCAGTAATTTAGAAATGTTCAAACATAGAAACAAAGCCCTAAGCTGGCTCCTTCCGATCCTCCCACAGACAAAAGGAATTTGCCTGGCTGGTGCTGGCGAGAGCAGCCAAGCAGTAAGCTGATGGTCGGAAGCTACCAGACATTGGGGGCCATCCATAGGAATGGCTGTCCGGAGAGGGCAAAACTGAGAATATTTTTGGTAAGTCTCACGGAACAGGTATATGCAGCTCCAAAGATGGCAAAGACTGAAAAGCGCTGCTGGTGGATGAGGAGAAAGGAGATAGATGCAAGTCCATTAAGTGAAGCACTTAATGAAGTGAAGAAAAACAACCACCACCCCCCGTTTCTGAGCTTTTGTGGGTTAACCGTTCCCAAACGCTCCTGCTGCTCTGTGTGCTAAGGGGGTTTGTGCTGTTTGCAGAATACGCAATGCCACCTCGAGCAGCAGGCTGGAAAAACAAGTAACACTGAAGGCTGGCAGGACCTGCCACTGGAGGATCTCAATGTGCTTAAACCATTAGGGAACCAGGCAGGTGTTGGCTGGGGCCACCACTGCCCTAAGAGCAGCCTGGAAAGCAATGTATGGGTCGGAGCCACAGGCATCCACTGCCACGCCAATCCCTCCGCTCCTGGGCAGGGGAAACGCGGTCCCAAGCTCATACAATGTGCGTGCCCACCAACATCCGTAGGGACCCTCAACAACCCTGGCCCACAGGTGCTGCGTAGGACAGAAATCAAGAGGCTGTACAGAGCCCGACCTCCTTGTCCTCCCCAATCTGGTGCAGAGGGTGGGGGGCACCTGCAAGGCACACCGAGCTCCTCTCCTGGTAACCTCTGTTGGCATGAAACCCTCTTCAACTGTTTCCCTGCTTTCCACCCCACACTTTGAACAGTCTCTTTGCGTTCTGCGCACACCATGAGAATACTTAGGACCAGCAGGCTTTTGGGAGCATTTAACTGTATTTCATCTCTAGAAGAAAGCCACGGGAGAGGCCATGCCCTGGGGGTAAGACATCTCACAACACACTCTCTAACAGGCAACTTTTATTCTCTCCATTGGCAGGCAGGACACGGGTGCATGGTGACTCAAATCAACCCTTAGGCAATGACTAACCAGATGTCCTCAAGTCTGTACTTAAGCACCTGAATTAACGGCCTGGCTGTTCACTCGTAATGAATATTTGCAGTCATGTGCATGGATGCTCAGCACCAGGAAGACACATCCAAATTGTTTTTGACCATAATGCTACAATGACAGTGGCACAAACCCTCTGACAAGGACCGTAGTTTTGCTGTTCCCAGAACTGAACTAGTTGACTATTTAGAGCCGGTAACACCTCCTTCAGTCATAAGAGCTTGACAAGAAGCTGCGGTGCAGGGAGCAAAGCAAGTGTTCTGGCTTGGCCTTCCAGTGACCGAGGCAGGTTCACAAAGGAAACGTGTCTATTATGTACCGGTAAGTCTCCCAGCATCTTTAAACACAAACCTCTGGAACAAAAACCCTAGTGTTCATGTGCAATGGCTGAAGAATAAGTTTTGCTCTGATGAGCAGATCTGAACTTCCCACAGCATTGTTTCCAAGGAAAATGCAAAACCTCAGGGCTTTCCAATGACATCCTTGAAGGTGTCACAAAGCCCAGGCCCTCTGCCAAGTTCTCGTTACACTGACGCACGTACGCAGACGAAAAGCCTAAACAACCCATGCAGTATCTGTGGAAAGATTTCATAATATTCTATTTCATTACTGTTAGGCTTCCCAGGTCAGTGCTTTGCCTTGTGGGGAAGGTGACTCCTCACAGTCCACTGAAAGAATTTGTCTGAAATTCTTTCAAGTCTACCTAAAACAGTTTGTAAAATGACTTAGAGAAAGTGTTAAAATCTGTTTCTGATCTACTGCTCTTGTAAGACCATAACCTTATGGTTAGGCTAGCTGGCTAGCAGAATTACGAATTTCTGTTTCCTACCCTGAGTTTTGCTGTTGTTTATTCTGCAAAGAAGGGTCAACAAATGTAATCTCTTCCTATGAGAAAGTTTCTCTCTCTTATACAGCGGTGAAGATAACGTAAATTAGTGCGCAGAGAACATCAGATTAAATCTCCTGCAAGCATTAGCATTGCTGTGATTTGCTTACAATGGGCACAAGACATTGTTCAAGCGTTAGATTCATTTACAATGTAACTTCCATACATTTCTCTACAAGCCAGCATGAAATATTTAAAGCAGCAAATATATTTGCTATTCAAAGCTCTTTGCTATACATTCAAATTTTCCAGAGAAAGGGATGTGCTCCTCAACCATTGCCAATATTGAGCACATATTCTTTATTCCTCAATTTATTACCACAGAAAAATAATACATGTATTTTACTTTGTTTTGTAAGGACGTGTGTGTCTAAAGCCTAATGCATAGTTTGAGTTTTAATAACGAAGATGGATAATGAAATGTTAAATTTTTATACAGATGTAAATTTCTGCTTTTGAGTAATTTCTCTGAAGAAAAACAGTGCAAGCAGGAAATTGTGAGCTACCAACAGGGGCAGATTTGTACACGTGCCTTATGGTGATCCACTAAACCAGAAATCTTTATTCTCTCTTGTCACTAGAGAAACATTTCAGTTTGAGCTTAACCTCCTTTTCCACAGAAGAAACTCTGGGAACGGGAAACGAATCCATCCCATCTGTGAGGTCCTCCTGTCCTACTGCCCTGAGCAGCTCCCCTCAACAGGGGAGGTCTCACCTGTCTCCCCCTGGAGAAAGGGAACAGGTCCCCTCTAGGGGGAAAGTAGAGGATAATCTTCATTGTCCTCAAAGATGGGTAAGGATTTTTATTAAGTTAGTTAAACTTTACTTTCGAAATTCCCTGTTCTGTAAGGGCACTGAAAGTTTTTTAAGGCATTAAAAATTTTAATGCATTTAAGGTGCTACTGGAAATCTCTGAGTGACTGTGTAGTTAATCCATACTATTCAGCAACACCCAAAAGGAATTTATTTTGCCTCTAGGAACATTAGCTCCCTCCTAAAAACCCAGCGAGACCCCCAGTCACCCACGCTGTGACAACCTCCAGCTTCTGAAGTTTTTGTCGGCTCTGCCAACAGCTGCCACACCAATCGACATGACACCAAGAAAAAGGTGTTTTTTCAGGCTCTAGAGAAAAATGAAGCCAAATAGCAGCACGTATCACTGAGCTACAGCTCCTTGACTTTACACTTTCTCTGGCCTTGTGCTCAACTTCACTGACCCTTAATTAACTTTAACAAATATTTCTGGTGAAAAAAGTTGACATCACAATTACACCAGGGAGAACCTACCGTGCTGGTACAACTTCACCTTCTGGTCTCACAGGATCATGTAATTAAGGTACAAACAAACCCCCAAACAACCAAACAGAACGGCCTGTGCTGATGCTACAACGCCGAGTCCCCGACACAGAGGTGTGAACGATTACCCATCTGCGGGGTAGTTTTCCAAACAGGCTCCCATCTCCCTCACTAAAAGATGCCGCTGTCTCGGAAACAGGACCTTTGGAGCCGTGGCTGTGGGAAGAGGGAGCGCAGCGGCTGGGAGGGAGGACAGCCCTGACGAGCGCTTCCCGGCAGGAAAGCGGGCAGCGGGGCAGGGGTCCCGCAGGGAGGGTCCCATGGGGTCTGTGGCTTGGATTACATGGCAATCAGAGCCAAGGAGAGCAAATAAAGGCATGTCCCACTGGAAGGAAATGCCTGAAGTGCTTCATTTGTGGAAGTGCCAGCACGTTCCCACCAGGAGCCAGGCTGGGCAGCGGGGAGAAGAGCAACCCAGAGCGTGAGGCCGGCGGCAGAGCCAGGACCACACCAGGCAGTCCGGACACGCAGGCACGGGGACTGGCTAGCCGGACAGTGGAAAATATCCCTGAACATCTGAGCTGTCTGGAAGTCCTCAGTGTTCTCCTCATAGCCTATTCCTATCACCTTTTGTTCGAGGTTTTCCACCCACATTCCCTTTTTGCAACTCGCTGTTCCCTTACTGCACTGGCACAGAAAGGAAGGAGCCTGCCAGCAGCAAAAAAGTCAAGGTCTTCGTCCTGTTCAACATACAAAGAGGATTTTAGACCAGACTGATTTACTGATTGTGGGAATGCTTCTTCTTTTTATTATTATTTGCTCTTGTACTGATTTTTCAAATATTTCTGTGTAGTCCCTGATGCATTTATGCAACCCCATTTCACATAAAAATTCTTTTTCTTCAGCATTTTTAGCCAATTAATGCCTAGAACAACAAAGTTTTTTGAGTAAACATATGCATGCACACACATACACAAATGACGAGAAAGACTGAAGAACAAGCACTTAATTTTGCCACCAAAAAATCTTTTTGTGTCTGTGCTGGTCCTTATCCGAGAGATGAAGTTCAAAAGACAGATTGCTTTTTTAAAAAGAGATACAATGAACCGTAATAGCCAATCATTACATTACTGCTATGTCTTTCAACTTCAATTTTAACAAAGATCTTAGCTTCAGCACTGCTCTATAGATGATTACTGCAAGCCATTCACTACGGGCAGCGAGAGGCAGCTCCAAGGAGATGCTCAGCAATTAACAGAGGAAGTTCTGTGTGTTCTGCCTCTCCCAGGCCACCCTTCTGGGACACATCTAATGGACATGAAGCTCCAGCAGTTATGAAATGGTAGAATATTACGCACAGAAAGCTGTATGTAAAGAATATTGCGTACAAGAAAGAAAATAAGAAAAGATTAGCCCAGCTTAAGCACTTAATTCTAGGGTAAGGCTGAGATTGTGGATCCCAGGCAGGTGTCTAGCTCTCTTCAGAGGGCTGGGTGTTTGCTCCTCGTTAGCCTCATGATCTCAAACAAACCCCAAATCTTGGCCTCCTGCCTTCTCATCAGAACCAGGAACTTCTGCAGGTGACAGAGCCTTGAGATACTAAGCAATACAGTATTTACTTCTCCTTTGGTAGTAGCCCCTGGACTCTGCTCGGTCTAGTAACAGGGAGCAACAGAACAGAACGATATTCCTATTCCCTACGACAGACGATACAGAGTAAATCTTCCATTTTCAACAACCACTTCCCTTCCAATATTCAGCATGAGACTGGAAAATAAGGCTATATTATTTTATAAGTGGCAGAGTATAGCTCACCTTTTGTATAGTAGTGTCAGAAGATCAGGATGATGATTCACCTCTTTTATTTCGGTTTTGTTGGTTTGGTTTTCAGTTTGGTTGGTTTCATTTTAAACATAAAACTGTTTATCCACAAATATCTAAGACAGTTACCAAGCCAGTGTGACAATCTACTCACCGTGTGCAAATGACATATCAAATCCAAATTAAATGCATTATTTTTTCAGTAACATCAAGCCCCATGGCTCAACAGAGCATGTGTAATGGCTTCATTAAATTCTGAGAGCAGTTTTTGTCCCAAACGCATGCAATTGTGTGATGAAATGGGGCCACTACTGTCTCTGAAAAATGTACCAGCAGAACATGCTACCTTTTGATATGATCCAAGAAGAACTTAAAAACAAAGGAAGCAACCAATCAGCACGGTGGTTAAATTAAATACATTTAAATAACCACCTATCAAAATTCATTTTTGAAAAAATAAGAAAGAAGAAGAAAAAAACTGTGTCTTTTCTACACTGAGGGAAATACCTGAAATATTTTGGTTTGGTTTTTTTGTATCCTAATATCAGGGTCATTTCCAAGGATCTATGCCACAGGACCGCACATAAGGTACACATGAAAGCCTCAAATGTCAGAGTGAACAGAGGTGGATAACAAATTAAAAAACAGATTATAAACGAACTATCATCATTTTTTATGCAACTCTGAGGGACCACAGATTAGGATTAAGGCTGACTCATAATAAACCGCATGCAAACTGGCATCAGAGGGAACATGTGTGCCCCAGAAAAAACACAAATATCCGATTTATATGCATAAAAAGTAAGTCAGAGAGATTTAGAACAGCACTATACATTGCCAACATTGCATTACAATCCACATTAATAATATCTGATCTAATGCCAAAACTTCACAGTTAGGAGTAAGTTTGATTGTTGATAGAGGAAGATCAAATTTAAATTACTTCTCAGTCTGAGTAAACATACTAAGAACGTTAAATCTGACATTATAAATAGCAAGTACTTCATCGTACATACGGGAAAAATTAAGAAAGACTTCTAAGCCTACAAGGGAATACCCACAAAGCAGTGTGAGAAGGTATCCAAGGAATTTAGCTGTTCACATGAACATGCTCCATGTGTCCCTGCTTAGTAACTCGGGAACTGGTCAGCCTTTTCAATCCAACTTAGCGAAGGGATAGGAGAAACAAAGTTATCCCACGTGCCGTAGGAGAGCAAGGAATTAGATAGGGAAGAGATAACTTATGAAGGTCCCTGCTGGATGAGCGAGTGCTGTGTTGAGCACACTCCCTAGGAGACATAAAAGAATCCATAATACAACCATGGGAAAAACGTCAAACAAGAGGTTTAGTTTTATTTTCCTATGTGGATACTCATGTGCATAACAGTGGATGAGCTGACACTGCAGCCGTAAATATAACACAGTTGTGGAGTCAGTGGGGAAACCAAGTCCACCGGAAACTGTTTCACTAGTTCCACTGGACAAAACTGTAGTCATTTAAGGATTTCAGTTTTCCTAAGATACAGCATTTCGGTAGTGTCCCAGCCTCTCTTTCTATGGGTTCCACCCAGCTTCCATGCAGTGCCAGCCCAGCAGACTACAGATATAAAATTTCTCTCTCAGAATAAAAAAAATTAACCACAAAATTTAGTAAATGTTTGGATAACTTGATTATCATAGTTTTTCTTGAGAAAGAAGAGCTTCTAAGAGTTGAGAAAACAGTCCAAGCAAGAGGCCCTCCTGAACCTGCAGCTTGATCGGTGTTAGGTTGCTGCACGCACATACGTCCATCAACGAGGCTCAGGCTGCAGGTTTCAGGCAGTAAGCCTGGGCAAAACAGTCTAATTTGCTGAACACCCAACAGCAGAAGAGTAAAACCTCTTCTGGAAATGCAGTGTTCTCCAAATTAAAAAAAAGGTTTATCTGGATAAGGGCCAGCCTGAGGAACAAATGTATGGTGAAGAGGAAGCCTCCACCACAGCACTTAAGCATAGTCCCACTGCTTTTAGGAGAAGTAGGCTCTTAAACTTGACAGACACCTTGGAAATGTTCTCCTGAACAAAGCACTAGAGAAAATTGCAGGCATTTAGTCATGGTAACAGAAGGCTTACCTATGCAGGTAGAAGAAAGTAAGATTGGAAAGGGTGGTGGCATCTGCCCTCCTCACAGCAGATTCAACTGCACCAACATCCTTCCCACCAGGCACGAGTCACAAAGGAAAACTGCAGAGACTCCCACATACAACTCCATGCGGGAACTCAACTCAGGACGTACAGCAGACCTCTACTAGGAGCTCACCACACTTACTGGTTCACAGGGTTCCTCTCACAGCAAACCACCGTGCTGCCAAAACACAAGGAAACCTCAATAACTACGGCTTACGCCTTCTGCCCGGTGATAGTCAATGTATGAACTCCACGGTAGAACCGTGATTCCAGACGGGCATGATAATAAGTGGCACGACAACTTAGTGGCAATTAAATGATCAGGTATTAGCACTATTCAAGTTTCTCAGAAACTTGATACTAGCTGTGGGCCTCCCTCTGAGCAGACCACACTGCCCAGAGCCAGGGTGCTTGTAACCCCCTTCCTGGCCTCTCCCCTGGGAGAGGTGGGTGGTGGTACCCACACAGCTGCTGTATTCCAGAAGCGCAAGGAGAAGATGGAGACACGGAGGTTGCAGCTCCCAACCTCCACAGCACCCATTCCAGGAAAGTCCTCATCAGCATGATTAGAGAGCGATGATTTTCTGAGTATTTTTGTTGTTGGTTCAGCAGTTGCCAACCCCAGCAGTGCCTATTTCTCTCCGCTGACTACAGAGAGAGAACACACAGAGTCAGGCTTGAGCGGCTCAGATATAGACATCTCCATTTGCGTAGAAGAAGTGCTTCCTGTGTGTCTGGGAGTTTTAGGGGATGCATAGGAAAAGGAGAAGGCTATGCTGGGTTCAGGGGCCCCATACTTCAAGGAAGAAAAAGTAGATCTCTGCACTCCAAACCTACCTTGAACTATGACTTCTGCTACGGGCGCAAGTTCCCCTTGAACAGGTCCCAGGCTTCAGCATGATCAAGTCACCCAAAGAGCAGATGTTTAGCTGAGAGAGACACCCTTTCCCCCCCCTGCAGCTGCATAAATCTCCATTACACCAGTGATTTAACAGTATCTCGATACTTGGAAGCACTGTGCCACTTCTCTGGCTTCAGTGTCATGTAAGATTCAAGGGTTCATGAAACCCATCAGCCTTCAGATGGCTACTGGCTCTGCTTAGCTCTATTTGTTGTCAGTCAATGTTATTTACCCACTTTAGCCTCCGGCCCTGTTTACACTACAGGCAAGTAGTGTTTGACACCACTTATCCTTCGTGGAAGACGGTTTGGTGGTTGGCCAAAACACAACCTCAAGCACAAGGAGCGACTCGCCTCCTGCATTCAGTTGATTAAGGCTGGCTCCGCACCACCGCGGCCATGCTGCAGGACCCCTGCGGGCACCCTGAGGGCAGAGGCTCGCGGGTCCTTTAAACTTCAGTCAAACAGCGTGAGAAATATATCTTGTGCAAATAGTTCAATCTTTTTTTATTAAAATTCTCAAGAAAATGTATTCAGAAATAAATGACACAGACTATTGTGCCTTTCTCCAGCTCAAACCAAACACCACTGGAAACAGTGCACTGGATGAACGCGGTCCAGTATGGCACCTTCCCTGATCTCAACCCTCGCATCTCTTTATAAACTGGTAAAAACAGACTTTCAGGCTTTATTACTTCTCTTGTTGCTAATTGTGTGTTTGACTGAAATTGGTACAACACATTACAGGTAGGGAAAAACAAAGGGTTAAGTACTTTAATAAGAAAAGGGTATGTGATATCAAGTGGCCAACTATGAACATACAGTCTCCCCTGGCACGCAGTGTCAGGTCCCAGGGAAAAGACCTCAGAGGAAAGTCCCACTATGTCTTAATCATGTGCTCAGCGTGCCCCTTATTCCAAATATCTTTCTTGTGTCTGTGCAGAGAGAGTTAAGACTCTTCTGGAACATTGCTTTCATTGTACACAATAATTGCTTCTTACCAGAGCAATTATTTTTACAGAATATATTCCACAAAAAAAATAGTTCACTTGGTTCAACTTCAGCCCTGCATTACAGATGCAAATGAAAGCAACACATACGTGAATTTGTATTTCATCAGCAAACTAACCCTTAACTGACTTTTTATTGTCATTTACTAGCTTGAATTAACATCAGTTTAAATCCAGTTAGTTAAATAACAGTTGCTTAAAGAAATGCCAATAACTTTTCTTTTGCTCTAAAATAACATAAAGGATTTAAAAAAACGCTTGTTGAAATGTGCCCTACGTGTCGTCCTTTGATAAGCACCCACGCTGACGCAGGCAGTGGACAGACACATGCTGCACGCTCACCGTGGAAGCCAAAAGGGAACTGGAATATTTAACTTGCAATAGCCACAGTCATAGTTCAGCTGTGCCGCAAAGTGCAGTAGATTTACATGCACTAAGCTACAGAGCCAGAAGATGTCTCCAGGGCAGGAGCTTTCTGAAGGGGTAAATTCTTAGTTAGCAAGCTGCAGTTAAAGCATTTATCGTGTTTAAAATCTGTTTTTTTAATTGTTCTTGTTTTCTGTTGTTATTAATATTGCCTATTTAAAACAGAGTGCTTCACTAGTTTATAACAGACAAGGACTACTATGTCTTCAACAGTAAACACGAAGCAAAACCAAATCAAATAAAAACCTACAGGACTAGGTGATGGATAGAGTGGACAGACCCCTTGCAAAAACTCATGGTGAAGTGGTAAATCACTCTTGGAGGATGGTTGAAACAGGGCAAGACAGTCATGTCCATAGATCTTTATTCAAGCCAAAATCCAAGTTAGATGAAATGGGTATAGCAAGGTGGCGACTTTTTCCACCTACCTGGCCACATCCAAGCTCGGGTCCCATCCCTCCTCTTTCCAGACCTACCCCACGCCTGCCCTGCACTTCCTAACCCAGAGCTCTGCTGTACCAGTGTTCGTCCCTCCCCCTGGGGAGCACCCAGCCCTTCCCAATACACAGCCCAGTCCCTCCTCTTCTCCAGCCCATGGAAAAAGCTTCCTTGCTCCTCTCTTCTGCCTTGCTCCATACTCTCTGCTTTAAGCCTCTCCTAAATCACCGCACAGAAGCACAGGTTGGAAGGGACCTTTGAGGATCATCTAGTCTGAGAGCAGGGCCAGCTGCAGCAGACTGCATGTATAAGCTATTCTTTTAAAAAGAGTACAGTTCTTATGGGAAATAGAAACCATCCTTTTTCATTTCAGTGACGGTTGAAGTAATTTCTGAATAAAGTTTGAAAAGAAATGTAAAGTTCTCTAGATTTAAAGGTGTTGCTTACATGGGACTGGAGTACTCCACCTCAAATGACAAGAGTTGGTCTCAAGGCACAAGGTAGTTCAGGGAAATGAAGCATAGTCCCACAAAGGTGGATCTAGTGCAGTCTCTGAATTCCCACTGCGGAGGGAAAGCTCACCAGGCATCTTTCACTCATTCTAATTCTTTTGCCCTTCTATCTATCTATCTATCTATCTATCTATCTATCTATCTATCTATCTATTTATTGCAGAGTTTGCTATCTTCAAGCTGTCAGCAGGACCTTAGGAAGGCTTTTGCCCTTTCAAAGTCTCACCTAATTGCTCCTACACTCAAAGAGAAACCAATTCTCTTCCCTCTTCCATTCCACAACTCTCAAGACTTCTTTCTACAGCCTGCACAACTGATATGAAGTGTTGACAGCAGAGTGTAGTGAGCCTCCTAGGGCCTCCCCTAACTCCAGACCTTGATCCTGGGTAATAGCTTCCCAGGAGCTCCAGTACAGTTTCTATTTAAAAGCCTCAGACCCTGCCAGAAGGAGCTGGGTTGTCAAATTTCAAATCTGTGCTCTCTACACAGTACTGAGATGCATTTCTGCAGTAATAAATATTAGCTCTCCTGTGTGGCAAGCAGTTGCCCTTTACATAGACATGACTGAAGCCTTGCAGAGAAGTCCCCCTCCTTGTGCTCCTATTCCTCACTCCTTTCTAGTCCAGATACAGCCTTCCTCTGACTGAGAAAAGGAACTGGTGACCACTCAAGGTACGGGGGACAAGTGCCCACCCTGCCAGGGTCCAGAGATTCCCCATCAACCACCATTGTTCACCCTACCCCCCCAAAAATCATTCACATTGTGAGCCTCCTCGCATGCCTCGGAGCCCACCTCCACTGCCCCAGAGCAGACTTGACTACCCCAGTTTTTCCAAATCCCTGATTTTGCTTTGGCAGGGAGCTAAAAAAACTATCCATAAGTAAGTTGTTCTTATCAAAACCCACCTTCACAGGACTCAAAGGACAGCAAAAGCTGTGAGTGAGAAATAAGAGGCTAATGAAAGCACTATGCAAGAGACTGTCTAGTGTGGCGACAGCAGTGCAATACAGAGCTCTTTCCAGCAAACAGTGAAGGACCCAAGCTAAATATCCCTGGATTGCTGCGTGGCAGCGATCCACATGACAGACCATGGTTATTTTACAGGTCAGCCAAGGCTTTTGCTGCTACAGGGATGCACTTGAATTTGCAACACTGTTTTATCTAAAATCCTTATGGGACTGCAATGGGCAGCTGCGCTTCAAGGACCAGGCTCTGCTGAAAAGCCAGAGCAATCAAAACAGGCCGCAGAGAAGTGGCAGACAGTCAGGAGCAACTGAGGTGCGAGCACAAGAGAAGATGAATGGCAGAAGATTGGAGAAAGTTTATAGAGTAACATGGCAGAAAGCATCATCCATCCCTCTCTGTGCGATCACAGCTGCAAGAGCCACATCCTGTGACCGAAGAGAGCATCAACAATAAACCCCCTCTGAACCAGCACGGCTGTCAGAGGAATTTTCCCACAGTAAGGATCATATTCATCGCTCTGTGCCAGGAACAATATTGCATTGTAACATCCCCAGGATTCCAGCAGAGAGAAGAAAAAACATCCAACCTCAGCCATGAGCAAACTCTGAGAAGCAGCTGAAGCGATGAGGAGCAATGCTCTTTTGGCTGCACTACAGCATGGCAGGTATTTTACATGTTGACCACATGGCCAAGCACAGTGACAAAACTCAAGCGAATAACGGAGACTAGATCTTAATCAACCTTAAAAAGCTGATGATTAAACAACCAAGCTTGACCTTACCTGTGAATTCAAGGGAAAGCTGAAAAAGGCCAGAAACCCCCAGGCATAAGATAAAAGCAAGTGCCTAAACCTTATGGATGTATATGACCAAAAGGAAAAAAAAGTAAAAAAAAAAAAAAATTAAAAAAAGAATAAAAAAGAAACAGAAACACTGAAGAGCTTGAAGTGCTTTCTCTGTACAATCTCACAGATCTGTCAGTGGGAAGAGAACATGGTGATGGCCACGGAGACAACACTGTGTGCTTCACTGTTGGAAAAAAACTCTAATATTTCCAATTATTTTTTCAGGGCTCTTTTTTTAAGTTTCCCTACCATGTGGCAAAGCTTATGTCCTCTTAAGAGTTAGACACTTCTTCTTATCTGTAATGGTCACTGTTATTTTTCTTCCTACACATTTTTCAAGTAATCTTTCTCGGCATTTGTATGAGACGAGGATTTCGCAGCCACTCTGTTTTTCTTTCGGACCGGGACCACTCTATGCTTTCTCACAATCCTTACAGCAGGAAAGCTATAGCCTACACGGAGAGGAAAGCATAAATTATGCTATGACAGGTTTATAAGACTAATTCTAATAAATATCTCTCAGTAGCCTCCTATTCACTGTCTCCCTAGAAGAGCAAAGAGGGATTTTTCTGCTGGCAGCATTTTCAACTGTATCAATATATCTCATGGAAGCACATGAATTTCAACGACACTTTGTCAGGGAAGCCCAGACAGGCTTGCAGGCCAGGAGGAACAAGGAGGACCTCTCAGAGCCCCCTGGTCAGAGCACCGGCCTGGGGTAAGACAGACCAGACTTGACCCTATTTGATGAGCAGATGTGTTCAATCTACTTTTTTTTACCTTGGATCACTGTGAGTCAGGCTTCAATCAAAGCTTCTTCCCCCACAAGACGCTGCTCTGGCCAATTTCAACTCACTCGGGGCCAGGCAAGGCAGAGATGAGACGCGGGGTGCCCGTGTCCTGAGATGCAGCCACCAGCACTCGCAGCCCAGCCCAGCCAGACCCACTCCCCAAAGGTGTCTCTTGTTTTCTTGCATCATTTCATGGTGTTTTGTTTGGGTGTGCAGAAGTCCAAAACACCACTCAAAGCTCATTTCATTTCAGTAGGACCTTTATATATATCTTAGTTTCATCCTACCTACTACCACTGGATTTTTATTGAGAAAAAAAAAAAAAGTCCATATTGCAGACAGAAAGAAATTATGGTCCTGAAAGGAGCAATGTCCAATGCTATCAAAATCACTATGCCATGTGCTCTGCATGTGGTACATCTATTTTTCTGTCATTCATCCTTTCATGATTGTTTATTGTCTTGCTCTTATTGTTTAAAAAAACACTTCATGCCTTAGCTACATGTATTTATTTAAATATTGGTTCAGCTGTGTCACTGACACTCTTAGAAACCCAAGCGTCTTTTTCAAAAGTTAATTAGGAAAATCTTTACTCAAGTACCGTTGGCTTTCCTAGAAAGTCACATCACTTTTGAAAATATGATTTAGATGCATGACAATGTGGAAAGAAATTCAGAACAACTTCATTTTGGAGACATTAACCAGTCCAGTAGCTCATCTGTACCACTGACCCATAGACATATCATTTGTTACCAAAGTCTCTTATCACTGATATTCAAGTGAATGCTGCAGAGGCCAGAGAGGTCTGTGTGTTCACGCCTGTTTAAATCATACAGGCTATGAAGGTCTAGGATTAAAACCAGAGGCTGGAGGATGATGTCCAAAAGCTAGAAGCATTTAGTACTAAAGAATCTTCTGCAGCACTCACAAAAGAGTTTCTTCCTATGTTACACTTGACATGGAACATATCAAATTATGGCTTTCTACCCTCAGACTAACTCCATTCTCTGTATCAGGACCTCAGTACACAAAATAACTACGACTCAAAAAAGCAACATTAAAAAAAAAAGTTAAAAGAAAAGTAGAATTAACCTGGTGATAGAGTTCTTGCCACCTTAATCTATCAACTCTCCTTTTCCCATTATATATAGAGAGAGTTGCACCGACTTTCAGAAATATTGAGAAAGTCTTTTAAGTTTTTCCCTTGTGCAAGACGTGCAGCTGGACTTCTCCTTTGGCTCTCCATGAAATGCCTTTTACCCAGCCTCTCTGCACTTTTCCTTTTCGGCCCAAGCAGAGAGTATCTGACCCCACCCCCCACTTTTTGTTGTGAAACTGGAACATGCCCAACATTTTTTCCTCAGTAGACAATTTATTTTTAAATCCATGGCTAAGAATGCAGCATAATATATTTTAAAACAAATGTTCTTAGTCATCATTTCCATAATATTTCAACCCCTTCACAGGAAATATGATTCAGAACAGCAACAGAATAAAAAACAACGGTTTTCTACTAGCAAATGTCCACAGCTCTTCATTTCAAATCTCAGCAATAATAAAAAACTGCGGTAATAAAAACGTGGATAAAGACTGACTCTTTGCAATAGCACTAACCAACAACTGGAGGTCTGTCTGAAAGGTACACCGTATTTCAGTAGCACATAGTTGGTCAGCTACTGAAACGAACGCTTAAATTATGTTGTCTATGTTAGGAGCATGACAGACCTTCTAGGTCTTCAAATAAGTAAAGCTTAATATTTAATAGGAGATAATATAGGTCTAAAACTAGATTGCCTTCCTCAAACAAATTCTCATTGATCCCAACTGGCCTGTTCTTCTAAGGAAGGTTTTCTATCCCAGATGAGGAGAGAGAAGGTCTCCTATACCACAATTCCCTGTTACTTCTTAAAAGCACATCATACATGCACAGAAAGTGAGGTTAAATGCCTGGTACTGCTAAAACTCATTCATTTCTCCTTCTTCTACCCCGTAGCACTGATCAATAAAGGTAAGTGCGTTTTGTGTCAGTGATGAGGAAAGGCAGAAATCAGGTCTGAAGTGTCAGGTTCAAATTTTAAGGTTTTGTAAATTAAGCTTTTATAAATGCCAAGGCCATGGAGCTACCCCATGAGTCTGGGCAGGCAATTTCGGTCACAACCAGGAATTATTCCTTGCTTCCCTGCTTACTGCATTACACTTTGGTACAAAAATGCTCCTGCCTTATAATGTAAAAGCAGATGAATCTCTCCACTGCACTTAGTGATCTTGTAGGTAATAAGATATTGTATTGACTAAATGTATCTTACTGCGTGCAGCTAGGGGAAAAAATAGGAAATACTACTGCAAACAAATTTCCATTTAATTGCTACATTTCTTCTTTCCTTTAATTGAATTATTACTTTGGCTTTGCTCACTGTCAATACTTTTTATTTTTAAGGTCTTTCTACTAAAACAAGTAGGAATAGGCTGTATATAACAGTTATGCTGTTATTTTTCATATGAAATTATTCAAAAACACATACAACTTAAGTTCAAACCACAAATTCATGACCAAACATGAAAACATACTTTCATTCATGTTGCCATGAACTTTTACCTATAGAAGCCAGTGAGAAATCAGCTACTGACACCACTGTGAGCAGGTCTGACCATTCAGAAAAAAATGTAACAGGATAATGTCACGCTGGAATTAAATAAGTTGTATAAAAAACCAGGTGGTAATCAAAACATACAATGGTCTGACCTGTATTAAGTGTTTTCTCTCAACTCCATTAAAAGGTTAAAGACAGTTATAAATACACTGTTTTCTAAAACTGGCTTAACAGAGGCAACATGGGCAGAATCACGGACCACGTCTGATGTTCGAAAGCTATAGCACTTGCTGCCCCGCTGACACCATGGTTTGCTGAGTGGAAAGAACAGGATTTCTCTTAGAGAATACACTGCACCTGACAGAAAGTATTTGCAGAAAACAGTATCCTGGCCTTTGTCTAGACCTTACACATCCACAGACCAGACCCTGTTTGAGTACCTGCTGTACTCTGGACATTCATCTCCATGGCCATGGAGCTCCCTAGGGTATCTACCTTCCATGGCAGTATTAACAGGACATTAAATAAGAAAAGCAATTGCACCTCCACAGTTATTTTTGCAATTAGATTCCCTAGAAAACCTATTTGTCATCACTAATGAACAGGCTTTCACCTCACACTCCTGGCAGAGGCCAGTGGTCTCAGACCCAGGAGTCAAGACACAGCCTCCTGGAGCCCCCGGGTATTTAAGGCAGATGTCTCCCAGAGAAGGGGTATGGATGTCCCACTGCCCTGCTTGTACTTACATGGGACAATCTATCCAAAGAAACTGGCTAAACAAAACAAGATTTCTAGTCACAAATGTCTTACCTTGAAAAACAACATAAATCAAACACACTCTACCAGTTGGACCTTATCCCATCCTAAAGCCTTGGGTTTACCCAAAACCTCAAATCCCAACAGTCCTTCTTGCCTCTTCTGATTTTTGTCTGTTAGGGTAAAAGGCCTCTATTCCTACGGGATCTCCTTTTTTCAAAGGCATTTCTCTTGCTGTCCGTGCAGTTCACAGAGCAGAAACCCATCTCGGCTCACCAGCACGGTTGGTTTCTGCCTAACTGCACAGGGAGACTTTCTAAAGTTGGGGGCCTTGCTGGCAGAAAACAACTGCCGCAGTTGTATGGGAAAGCTGTTGAGTTCAGACCGTACCTTGCTGTGCCAGAAAATCTCCTCTGGCCCTGACTGACCATGAAGTACCACATCTGTGCTGAGATAGAAATGCTGTGAACCAGAATACAAGTTACAACTATCAATGGTTTTCATACACCAGAACAGAATTCATAACTTTATACGGGGATATTTCACACATGGTTACAAACGCCTAAAAGCTCCTGAGCTTCTCACTTACTAGTAAATAAAGAAAAAAGTAACAGTGATTCCTTAAGTTTCTGTTTCTTGTTAACACTGAAGATGAAAAACTGTTAACAAACCAACAGCAGAAAGAAGACAAGTATCTGATAACCTAAAATAGAGCCCTACGTACTGAACTGAGATAGAGAAGCAGGATTTTTCAAACACACCTACTGTTTGGAAATCTCTTCCATGATTATGGACTTTTCCAAGTCCATAAAAGAAGTAGCAAGTAGTGCATAAAAGGTCTTTAATCTTGGCTTTAGAGAAAATTAGTAATGGAAAAATTCATCAAATGTCTACGTCATACAAATTAAACAGTCAAAACCACAACACACAGTCAAGATCTTGTTATGGGTGAAACATTCCTGTGTATGACTTTACAACGTCAAACTTTTAACATTTAACAATTATCTATAATTTCCCAACACTGTAAAACACTTTCGCACTTTGTTGTAAAGATTTTCCAAAGAGACCGATTTCAGCATCATAGAACCATGGAATGGTTTGGGTTGGAAGGGACCTTTAAAGATCATCTAGTCCAACCTCCCTGCCACAGGCAGAGACATCTTTCACCAGATTAGGCTGCTCAAAGCCCTGTCCAAGCTGACCTTGAGCACTTCTAGTGATGGGACATTGTCCTGGTTTCGGCTGGGATAGAGTTAATTTCCTTCCTAGTAGCTGGTACAGTGCTGTGTTTTGGATTTAGGATGAGAACAATGTTGATAACACACCGATGTTTTAGTTGTTGCTAAGTGGTGCTTACACCAGTCAAGGACTTTTCAGCTTCCCATGCTCTACCGACTGAGAAGGCTGGAGGTGCACAAGAAGCTGGGAGGGGGCACAGCCAGGACAGCTGACCCAAACTGGCCAAAGGGACATTCCATACCATGGGACGTCATGCTCAGTATATAAACTGGGGGAAGCTGGCCGGGGGGGCCACTGCTCGGGGACTGGCTGGGCATCGGTCAGCAAGTGGTAAGCAACTGCATTGTGCATCACTTGCTTTGTATATTTTTTTATCATTATGATTATTATTTTCCCTTCCTTTTCTCTCCTATTAAACTGTCTTTATCTCAACACACAAATTTTACTTTTTTTTTTTCTTCTGATTCTCTCCCCCATCCCACTGGGGGGGCAGGAGAGTGAGAGAATGGCAGTGTGGTGTATAGCTGCCTGCCGGGTTAAACCACAACAGACATCCACAACTTCTCAGGCAACCTGTTCCAGAGTCTCAGCACCCTCATTGCAAAAAATTACTTCCTTATGTCCAATCTAAACCTACCCTCTTTCACTTTAAAACCACTGCCCCTTGTCCTGTTGCTACAGGCCTTGGTAAAAAGTCTCTGTCTGCCTTTCTTATAAGCCCCCGTTATATATGGAAAGGCCGCAATAAGGTCTCCCCGAAGCCTCTTCTTCTCCAGGCTGAACAATCCCAACCCTCTCAGCCTTTCTGCATAGGAGAGGTGTTCTGGCCCCAGGATGAGAGATCAGAAGTGACACCTCAACACATAGACGGTGTTTAATGGTCGGACACTGGAAGGAGATTCATTTCCATCTCCCAGGCGTAAGACTCATGTTACGTGCACACAGAGAGAGATGCCACATGTTACACAGAGAAGAGCAAACAGCAAGTCTCTTGGAGGGCAAAGATGTGGCCCAGAGCATCAAACCACCAGTTTGCTCATGTTCAGCTACATCAGTAACTTTATCTCAATGACCTTCTTGTCTGTCACATGCTATCCCTCTCCTCAATTCATAAATCTTGACAAAACTATATAAAAAGAAGGATGATTCTCAAGTGATGTAAATAAACTGTACAACCAATTTAGTCCATGGAAGTAAATGGACTCAGGACAGCAACAGAAGCAGTGCCACATTTGGGTTTTTTTCCTGGCAAGGTCTCCTTCAGCTCAACTAACCACCTTGCTACTTCATCAAACTTTGCAGCCTTTTCCTAGCAATTTGGACAAGGAAGACATTGAATTCCTCAGACTTTGCTTTCAATGACTTGAAATTGGCTTCGCAACAACCCATGGTTATTCTCAAGTGTCTGCCAGCTTGGCCTTACTCTGCCAGTGACAATGACGCTGGGCTACCTCTTACGCTCACACCAGAGGACGCCTAACACCTATTCACATCCAGCTTTCAGCGCTCCCCTGGTTGCCCAAGGAGCATCAGACGGAAGGGTTTGCCCAAGGCTTCAACCACCTACAGAGCTCCAGAGGAACCTCCGAAGCACGACAAACTAAATGTGACAGCATTTTTAGTAAATAATGTTTTCCATTACCTACAAGAGCTATAAAATTAAAGCTCCTGGTCAATGCCCTTCTGTTTCCATTTACGGTTAAGAATGCAAAAACTTGACCGTAATTTCTTTCCCAAACTCTCCTCAGCCTGTTCCAATTTTGGGACAGAATTCAGTCTAGTCAAAAATATTTTTAAACAATGTGGTTTATTTATAGTCGGAAAAGTGATCTTAGTAATCATCAAAATTACTAGAAGTTACTAAATTTAAAACATGACTACATTTTCTTCTCTCCTCACACAGAGCAACAGATCAGGCAGAAAATCTGAACGCTGCTGTACATGGCTCAACAGAATCCCCTCCATGAACAGCTGCAGCCAGAGCCAGAAAAAAAACCCCAAAAGCAAAAAAAATCCCAAACCAGACAACCAACACCATGTTAGGAATGGCAAAGAATATGAAATATATAAACTCTTCTATATATTGTAGATTACCTACACTTTATGAGTACTACCACTCTATCCAAAAAAGATGACTGTACAGGGAGATGTAGCAGCGGCAATAAAAATTATAAGATTAAAAAAATCAGTATCGTTTAGCTCATGTAAGAGTTAACGGAGAAGGGATACTCTAAGTGTATGTAGAATAAAGAAGCAGAATTGCAAAAAAGCAGCCATTCAATAAAATAAGGGACAAATTAAGAACTGTACAAGAAAACAGGCTTTTACTAAACATATAACTTACTTGTAACGATCACTACGAAAAGATGATGCCGAAGTCAAGAACTAGCAAAACTCAAAGTTGGAATTACAGTAAGACTATCCAGAAGAGTAACAAAAGGAAAGCCAAGTGGCAAACTTGTATGTGAAAGTAAATTACAGATGAAGAAGGAGAGGCAGATTACGATTGGTACCTGCTCATGAAGAGTTATTTTACATCATTGGCTGCATCTGGTATCACCTATTCTCAGGAAAAAAAAATACACCTCCCCAAAAAATAACCAACTTCCCACCGCCCCCAAAACAACACTAGAAATGCCCTGATTGACTTCACCACAGAGGTTTCAATGTTCTGCCTAGTTTCTGGAGCACAGCCCACTAGCACACACAAAAACCCTTACGCTGCTCAAAAATATCAAGAACACATTAAAAACCCTGCTTTACAGATAACAGGAAACTGTTTGATGATTTCCAGACTAACCTGAAGAAGCTTTCAACATACATTATACTATGTTTGAACAGGAGACTGTCTTTTCTTGCCAAGTTAGCACCGTAATCCGTCACGCTTTCTCCAGCTATGTGACACCCTGCAAAAGCAAAAGCAAGACTAAGGCTGTGGTCTGACAGGTATTTCTGGCTGCAGGTCAGACATTAAGTGCTTTTTCACTGCGAACGCCTGTCGTCACCGCTCTCCCTACCTGGGGTAACCCCCAAAGGTCTGCTGGCCTAACAGCACAGCAGTCAACCCACGTGCCAGCCCTGCCTGAGAGATGGAGGTCACAACCAGAACCAAGCAAAACCACTGCATGGAAAAAGTATTTGAGCTAACTGAGATCACTTCATCTTGCCACATTTGTCCAGATGTATACCTGGTTTTGCAGCACAAGTCAGGTGGGCAACAGCAATGAGGTGTTTCCCATAGGAGGCTTCAAGTGCATTGGCTTTCACGCTGAATGAAATCTAACCATGTTTCAGTTGCTTTTTACTCTCTGTACTCCCAGCTGTGGCCAGGGCCATGAACAGCCAGGATTCATTTGCCTTTGGAGTAAAAATGTCAAGGTTTTGCCTCCACTAAGATTTTACAGCAGTACTGCAAAAGGGTATTAATTATATCACGTGAGGGAGAAAGAGAGAAAAATCACCGTTTTGGTAATGAAGACACTGCTTCTCAGTAATCTCTGGATGCCAGTCTCCAGCTTATTAAGCATCATTTCCCACTCTCCCATACAACGCACTGAACTCATACATCTGATCACTGGAAATGAACTTTCATGGCGATTAAACCCCATCCTTCCTGCCTACTTATTTTCAATCAAAGGACCCTTCCCAGGAAAGCAGACAGCCTAGTTCCAAGCATGAGTAGAAGAAATTAAAATAAATGCTAGCGAAGATGCAATACCTTTTATATTATCCGCGATGGCTCTTTGAGGGTTTCACAAAGGATGCAAGTATGGAAAGGAAGCTTTATGTTCTCACTCTCCCCACAGAGCTAGATGTTAAAAGCTTTTCACCTAAATTCAGTTTTTAAATTGTAAAAAGAAAGTGACACATGGATGTTGAATCCTTTCCGTATCATTGTCCATGTTCCTCCATGTGCCGCACAATTTGGGAAGGGGCTGTGGTGACACGGCTGAAGCAAAAGAAAAGTAAATTCAAACACAAGTGGAGGGGGAGTGTGAAAGTTATCACTCATTTAAGATCTAGAGAGCAAATGAGAACTTGACGCTCAAAGGATATTGGATAACACTCGAGAAATAAATCAATAAATCAGGCATTATTTGGCTTTTCCTTTAGATACGAAGAATTGTTTTTCATGCAAAGTATGCAGTAAGCCCCAGTCATATTTCACGTTCACTTTTATGTTCTCAGCTTCAGTTGTTACACAACTGGACAAATTTAGCTGTTAAAAGTACTTCCATAGGAAGCTACTTAACATGTAAATTTCTTTTAATTCTTCTGACCTTGCCATCGCTGTTCGTCATTAGAAGATGTGGTAAGCTAAGGAAAGGCTGAGGGCTTCTCTACCAAGGCAGGTATTTTTTAAAAGTCACTGCCCTTCCAATTAACATGCTATTTTATACCGCGTTAAATGCAAGAGAGGACAAGGCTGAAATATACATTATGCAAAGAGATGTAGATGATGACTCACCAGAACAGAACACCTAGCCCTACGCCCGTGACATTCAATGTGAGTTGCTGGTAGCCATACAAATCTGTTTTCTTGTACTCTTTTTGAAATCTCTAAAATCTTAGTTAAGCTGCTGCCTTGATAGACACTAACAAATATGTTTGTTCCATTTATGAATATCTGTCATAAAAACATACCACAGCTGCGTCTGCTCTTACTAAAATACAGACAAAAATTTTAAGTATTTAAACCGCTTCTACTTAGTATGCCTCATTGTAAGTCTCCTTAGCTGAGGTCGTGCTTCACTTACAAGCCACACACACAGATCAATGTGATAACCACGAAGCAGGTGGGGACCTGGCATTACAAAACACTGAGACCTGCTCAGCACTTGGCAACCTACTCTAAACCATACCTGCAATGCTATTGTTCATCTTTTATCGCTTACATTTATCTTTGGTCTGTCTGGATAGACCACATAAAGGTGGGAGCTAGCATTTAATACACAGCCGTATAAACAGTAGTCACCTGAGCCCCAATCTAGTTGAAACTCCCCAGATAAGCTCATGGATAAAACCCCAATGAAGCCGACGTGCGCTATTCCAGAGGCCCCTGATGTTGAAGAGTCTATTTTAACTGTCTGAGCAGCTGCAAACACCTACATACTTGTATTTTTAAATGATGCTATTGTGCATAAACAAAATATCAATGGCAGTCCAAAGAAAGAACATAAAGCAGCTGGAGAACAAACTGAATGAAGAGAACTAGAGCTTGGTTGATTTTATTTATAAAAGAACAATGATTTATAAGAGAACAACCTGCTATACAATTCTTTTAGCAAGGCAGACATAAGCATCAAAGGAAAGCAACAACTTCTTTCCTGACAAATCCCTGATAAAAAATGTCAAATGCTAAAAATGAGCAATATACACATTCTTCTTTTATAAAGATGATATTGAATCAAAAGGGGTATTTTTTAAGACTTGCATCAGTGAACATAGTTACAGGTGCCTGAATGGATGAGCTGTATTGGGAGGGGGGGGGGGGGGGGGGATAAAAAAAATAACCACCACCTTTAATTTGTACATATACAAAACCAACAACAAAAAATATGTCTGAATGTATACACAAACGCTCAGACAGATGATACATGAGATCTATCTAATAACAACTGGGGAGGAGACAAACCTTCAGGAAATGAAGCTAATTTTGCTGTTTGTACAGAATAAGCCAGCCAGAGTCGGGCACACATCAGACTGTGCTTATAACGGGCTCCACAAGAAAGCACCCCGAGTCGTGGTCCAGGGAAGGGCTGTACGTGCAGAGATGTTCTGCACCAGCCTTCAAAGACGGCCTTCTGCTGCGGGTTAGGCTGTGCCGCAGGAGGGCAGCCGGCGGCTCTGGCAGGGGATTGCTCACCTCCCACTGCCTGACCTGCTCCTGCTGCACAGCACAGGCGGTACTCCATGTTTGGGGGGCAGCTCCTCAACCACTGCAGGCTGCCACCCAACGTTTCAGGATAAACTCGCGTGAGTTTTCCAGAGCCTTAAAAATGATAGGCAGTGAACTTTAAGTCTGTAAAAGTGCTTTGTGGCCTTAACGGTTGAGGCAGTGGGTTGAGCAAAGGCTGGCAAGCCAGTGGCAGTTACCTTCTCAGTGTTTCAATGCAAATTGTCCCCACTGTCTTTAAGTCCCCAGTCTGCAGGAACATTGGCACACAGATGTAGCACCCATCACCACAACTGTTTCAAACTTGCAGTCTAGCTTGTTTTGCGGTAATCGCTTCAGGAAGACAAATAGGAGACATCTTAAGTCAACAGTCAGTCTTCTAGTCCTGCATTTTCCACATTTTGTCCTATTTAAGATAGTCTGGCTTTACTGCAGTCAACGTTGTTGCTTCAATTTACCGAAGCCCAGGACCTCATCTTTCATCTGACCTTGTAAAAGCAATCTAGAGGACCACCTCACAAGCAGACTTCTGAAGGTCAAGGGTGGGACGTGACTTTGCCTTACAGCTACATCAGTTGTAGGATGGCCTTACAACTGTATTTCTTACCTATCACGTGACTGCGTTCAACATAATACTTCCCCTCTGTGGATAATTTGATGCGATACAATGACTGTTATGGATCTCCACTTGTGTGTGAAGGGGCTCCATCACATTCACAAGTTTGCTGCATGGGGCTGTGTCCATGTACACGTGGGCATTAGGTCTCTGACACACCAACAGATCTAAGTTTTCTTCAGACTACGTTTCCCACAGGCTGCAGCCGCCTCTCCTTGTCCCTGGATGCCTCCTGCGTCTTTAACAGGATGCCCTCTAGTGCGTAAACTGTACAGGGACTTTTCCACTTCTGCCCACATTACGGCATATCAAATGCAAAATGTGTTTAAGGCAGCCTAGGCAAGGCACGTTGCAGGGCCCACCTCAAGCGCCAAGGAAAGGACCAGAAGGGAACTAGCAAAGACAAGGGGGAAAAAATACCTACAAACCAATAGTGTAGAACAAAAGTCTGATCTTACTGTTCCCATCTGGATAGCAACCACTAGGAAATGGAAGTGACTCAAGTGCAAGTGCATTGGCTTCTAGTTAATTTTCTGCATGATAAACATCTGCTGAATCGAAAGTATAATCTTATCCCCTTCATAAACAAATTCAATGAATCCTTTTTAACAAATTTATCTGCAAGATGCCAAATGGTAATGTTAACGGTCTCTGTAAATAAATATACAGTTTCTTTTGTTCACTATAAATTAAGAGCAGAATTTAAACTTCAGACCATTCCAATCTACTGCCATGCAGTGTTGTGATCCGCCAACCAGAGGGACCCATATTTTAAGAACGTTGAGGACCCGAGTCAGCTGACGTTCCTCTTGCTGAACTACAGCATTCACAGAGAGCAAACACACCGTAATCAAATTTGTTTGAACTGGCGTGCATTTTTGATTTATTATTATTTTATGGTGTTCTGACATCTCTCATTAATATTAACTTTTACTCCAAACTGACAGCGTAACTTCCTGCAAAATCAACGGCTACAACGCACAGTACAGAATTACACTAGCATACAAGTAAAAGGATATTGTGCCATTGTAGATGTACATATTATATTGTATATCAGATATTTAATGATTTTCTTACAGTTAGCAAAGCACTTTCTGGTTTATTACCATGCTTATTATAAAGAGTATATAAATAAGTACATGTTAGTAAGTAAACTAATGGCTGACTAAAGCACCTAGGTGATGAAATACCACGGGTGCTTCTGAAAACACTGCCCTGTAGATATAACTCCAGTCTGCATGTTTAAAATACATACCCCAAATAAAATAACACTATAAACAGGAACAGAGAAGATACTTTTAATACCAATTTATTTTCACTTTAAAGACCAAAGGCAGATAAAAATCTAAGGAGGGAGGGGGAAAGGAAGAGGACAAAGCCTAGTTAAAAGGCAGGCTCAACATGCAGCGAACTGCAGAGCCCGACCCGCCCAAGACACATCGCTACCTACTCCATCAACATAATGGGTTTCTGATCCTTATGCAAGGAGAAAGTTTCTGAAGGGCTAAGCTCAGGACCCCGGCTGCCGCAGCCTGCAGTGCCTGTCGTGTGAGGCCCTGCGAGGGGATCTCAGCCCCCCCGGGCACCACCAGCCCCTTCGCTCCTAAAACAAAGGCGTTTGTGAGAAAACGCTTCATAAAATTGCATTGCTCCTGGCATCCTTCTCCCTTAAATGCTCCTCTGTCACATTAGATTAGAAAAGGAAAAGAAACGCAAAATTAAACAAGAGAGATTTTGGTTGGCAGGCCTTTCGTTACTCATTTACTGTTTATTATTGATTTTTGTGCCTGTGCAGAAGGGTCACGTGTGCATTGGAAAGAGGATGAATGCAATTTACAGAGGGCTGTGTATACAAGGGAGCTAATGGCCAGAGAAGCTCTCTGTGGATACTCTCTGTGCCTGGTTTTTGGATTGTTGGGTTTTTTTTTTTAAAACTAAGAAAGTCTCCAGTGTTCACCCTGAGCTAAACCAAAGACTCCTCTGTAGCTCTAAGGGTCCACTGCAAAGATGCAAAGGGGTCATAACCCAGAGTGGAAGATCTGAGATCCCACTGTCTTGGGTGATCCCGAGGGTGGCTGCTGCCCTCCCGATGAACCAAGCTGGGTCAGCATTTACAGCTACCGAGCCATGTTACAACAACCAACTGGTGGCTGATATCATTTGCACCAACAAAATGGCCCCTAACAGCCCTGCAGTAAAGTGGAAAGTAGAGAGGTGTATAAGCCCACACGTTTCTGCCATCCAGTAAGAGGAACTCCTCCGTACCTAGGGAAGAACAGATTTGTCATGAAGATGCTATAGGGTATTTATTTCAAGCCTGTATTACTAGCTCGCCTAAGGAAAGTAGCAAATGATGCTGACTAGTCCTGCACACCACTGACTCTGCACCCCAACTGACAGAGCATTTGTAGAGCTGTGTATTTATAGACCTAGATGTCAAACACAAGAGGCACAGTACTATATAGTTATTCAGAAACCTAAATAAAACCAATTGCCTAATAAGGATGTTGTTCCATAATCAGTCATTGCCAGCTTGAATGTGGCCTGCAGAAAAATTGGGAATTTTAGATCTACCTGAGTTTTAGAAGACAGTAGAATAGTACTTGAAGCACCCAAAATTTTCAGCTGAGTGATTTACTAATTACTGAGTTTGGCTTACATCATGTAAAATTCATCATATTTTCAGAAAGCTTACAATACCTTGTAAAACTGAAAATTTGTCTTGCAACTTCAAGAACTTAAAAAAATGTGAGGGAAGACAACTGATTATAACTCTTTAAACATAAAAGCACCTGAGAAACTTCGCAGTTTCCATTAGGACAAGTCAGCTTTTTTTAACACATAATACTCACTAAATATCTTTATTTAATGCTGTCCAACCTGCACTATCAGTTCTCAGTTTCTTGATACCTATGATGTTCCAAACACAGGAAGGCAGTGAATGTGCAGACTAACTTCAGATTGCTGGGGGGTGTTTGGGAGTTATTAATGCCAAATACCCTTTTCTACCAGGACCGAATATCAAAAAACTCAGTCGTTTCATCAGAGTCAGTAGGAGCTTTGCCAACTGCTTCAAGGAGGCCAGAACTGCAACACAGACTTTCTCAAAATAATAGTGGAAAGTTAAATTCCATTTCTACCTCAGAGACACCAATCTATCAGCCAAGGCTTTAAAATAAAGCAACATCAGCCCTGTACAAGTAACACCCACAAGACCTGGGATGTTCAAAGATTTCCCTCTGCTTTGGTGAGGACAAAAGGCACAGAAATAAAATTGTATCTGCTAAAAGTCAGACTGAGTTACACATTAAGAGTTGTATAAAAACACTTAATATATATCAAAATTAACCCAGCAAACCAGTAAGATTACTTCAACAAAATAAATAATGAGACAGCAAGGTAAGAAATAGGATACAGTAGTCCCCAAACCAAAGTGAATACTTCTTCCAGTTTTAAATGAGAACAAAACTGTTGAATGTAGAGGAAAAAAATAATAGAAGTAAGAGCAAGAAAAGAGATATTGTGACAAAAGAAACAAAGACATAATTCAAAGAGCTTAACACGTTCAAGACATGGCTGAGTGTGAGATGAAGGGAATATACATAAATCATCTTACTGAAAGAAGTGGCATTTGAAAAATCAAGCCCAGCATCAAGACAGTTTTAATAAACTGATGAAACTCCCCAAACTACGCCAGCATACCTCATACCTCTATATTTAATAAGCAGACCCAAGCTACTGCACTACTGACAAAGCAGTACTATGTGAAACTTCAGAATTTTAAAGATAACAATAAATTAAGCAATGGAGGTAGATGAAAAATTGGATAAAATGCAAAATAAATACATCATGCCAGACCAACCAGATATGTCTCTTTATTAAAAATAGCTAGTTTTCTAGCCAAGAAAAATGGGTAGCTCTAAGCTGTCTGGATTTCAGTAAAGTATTTGACAGTGCCATAGGAAGTTAGTTAAAACAGGAGACGTGGGGAAGAAAGAGAGGGACCGGCAGAGATGAAGAAACCTGCAACTTGCCTGGGAGCACTGGGCTATGAGGAGAGCCCATGGAGCTGTCAGCTGAACCTTACTGAATATTTTCATTACCAAAACAAGAAGGGTGCAGAAGAAAGCTGGTATGAGCTGCCAGAGAAACCAGATCAAAGTTAATGGTGCAAAGGGCAAGGGATCTGCAAGGGTTTCTGCTCACAGCTGGTCAGCTGGTATGACAGGTCCACACCTACTATATGACCACATACTGCTACGATCCACCAAGGAGATACCGACAAAAAAAAGGCAATTTTAACCATATGACTACACGGCAAAATATTTCCAGTAGAAGGCAAGAAAGATTAATTACACTACATAAGGCAGTTAATGAAGCCTTACCTTGGCATACGACATACAACGCTGGTTACCCAATTATGAAGTGGATGAAAAAATGAAAGAGTAGAGTATTAGTAGCATGATCAAGGACATCCAGCCATTTTAGGAGAGCGGGCTAGGACAGCCTAAATGACTCAACCTCACAAGGGGAGAACGAGGAGGGAAAACCCCATGTAAGTGTACTGGGAACCAGTCCTCATGGCGGCAGTGCAGTTTCTGAAGGTAAAGGAGAGTGCTGTCATGAGGACAAATGCGTGCAAACCAGCCATGAATACATCTGGGCTGGAGTAAGATCAAGGTTTCTAACCATCAGAGCTAGTTCCAGAAATATCTTTAAATGCAATAGTTTATCGGAAAATAACGTAAAATATGACTGAGGACTGGAGCTGGGGACCCAGAGAGCCCTGTCCACCTCTCTAGTTCCATGCAGCATAGCTCCCACCTATTCCTCACAGGAGGCAGGGGAGCTACGCTGGGACATTGAGGGTGAAAATCCTGGCTCCCGCGGAGCCACTGACAAAACACCCCCAACTGTAACACAGGCCAAATCCTCACTCGCCAGGTCTAGGCAAATCCTGCAGTCCGGGTATCTTCAAAAGTCCTGGAGCTAATGAGAGCTCCTCATGGCTTGTGTACCCCCCAAGACTACAGGGCTTTTGGGGCTGCTGCTAACACAGCTGCGATCAGTACTTTAAAACCATAGACTCTTGACAAGGATTTCTGGAGGAAAATCCACGTTAAGAGTATGTTGGACAATATTTATTGCTAAGGAGATTCTCCTGTGCTTGTATCATTCCTCCTTTGTCCTAACCCAAAGAGCTGGACGGACAGACACAGGGACCAGAACGCACTTCTATACCGTCCAATGCAGCATGGTACAGGAGCCTACTCTGAGCGGGCAGATAAATCCACGAAGTCAAGCTCTGCCGAGAAGATGCTTCTGGCTCCTAAAAGCGGTAGGTCTGCATCAGTGCAGCCCTGCACGAGACCTCCTCAGCTCCTTCTCTCAGCAGGGAGGGCTCGTCAGCTCGGCTGCAGCATGCTGCTGCTGCTGCGCAAAGTCGGTTTCTGCTCGAGAAGCGGCTTGAGTCATACTCGGGGACTCTGTGCCCTCGTCCCCTGCGCAGGGTATGACAGGCCAGCTGCACGCCCTCTCCTAATGGGGTCTGGTTTAACCTTCTCTCCGAAAACCGAGGAAATGACTAGTCTGGGACTCTAAGCTGAGATTTGTGTACAACATACCAGCTGGGTATGCTGCTATCAGGTTCACTTCAGAATTAAAAATAGCAAGAGAAATTTCACATGGAAGATTAAGTGCGTTACTAGATCATATAACCTTGCTCCAGACCAAGCCACACTGTAAACAATTTTCAGTCCTCAGCATAAAACATACAGGCAGTGCCATCAAAACATTTAGTTATGTGAAAATCAACATCTACGGCACTCTCAGGTTACAAGCACATTTTCTTGAGAAATGAATGGCAGCCTTACAAAATAAAACGACAACGATAACATTTCTTGTGCTATAAATCTGATCTCCGAGTGTCTTGCCGCTGAGCACAAGACCTAGCATATCAACCTAACAGGCTTGACATTTAATAAGCCAAGTTTATTTCTAGAAAGTGAGCTGGAAATTACATCTCATGGTTGCAGTTGGCACACTGTGCAGAAGAGGAATTTTACGATGACTGCATTTCATTTTTGCCCTATAGCTTTCATCCTTCTAATTGGTATATTTAAGTGCACTTAATCACTTAAGCATTGAATCTACCACAGTGATAAATCTCCAGTTTAGGCTCCACAATAATAAATCTTTGTCTTCTCACAGCAGCTGGCGAGTTTTGATTTGGACTTTGAATTTAGGTCTTTTCCTCAGGCTTAACAGTAACAACTTGTTTGTTCTGTCTGCTGAAAGCACGACATTAACTCTTGTCTTTAAATGCATTATTGTTGTTTAAGCTTAGTGTTCTCGGTGTTAAAATTGGTTGCCCTTCTGCAGTGCCCAGCTAAGAAACACAAAAAAAATCCAATTAGCCTGTGCTGGGAGTTTAGAAAACAACTTTCACTCATTAGTATTTACGCAGCATCACTGGTCCACATGACACTTCACAGACATGAGGACGAGCGGGAGTTTATAATACAATCTTTCAATAGATGCCTCCAGTGCCACAAAGAGCTAATTTAAAAACAGGTGGAAGGGGCCTTCAGACACCCTCTTCAACAGCCAATGGAGGAGCAACATCCCCGCAAGCACCTCACAGTCTGGCCACAGGACCAAGCTAGGTTTTATCTTAAATTCATTGACAAATGCCCTAAATACGTTCCTGAATTAGGTCCGGTAAAAAAGGTAAAACTTAGATGCCACCATCAAACTACAAGAGGGAAAACTGCCTTCGGACTGAAGAGACTGGGGACTCTATCCCCAGTTTTGCTGCAGGCTTCCTGCAGTACCTTGGTAAACTATTTATGCCCCAGTCATTAAGAATTCATGCCCATTAATTACCTTTGTGGTAAACCCCTGGACCTATGCTTGCAGAACAAACCATGCCATTAAGGATTTGCAGGATCGGGGTCTCATTTCCTTGTGCCTCAGTTCTCCCTGTACAGTTCAGCATAACTCTCAGTTGTATTCAACTACCAACAGATGTCTGGAGTAGGGCCTTATTTTGTTAAATACAAAGTATCTTCTTAAACAACTAGCCTTGTTATAAAAAAGCTGAATCCTGACTTGTGACTGCTGCACAAAAAAAACTATCTTCATAATTTTCTGACAGCGATGTTCATTTCTGCAGATTTAAGTCCAGAAGAAACTGCTCGGTCACCCAGTGTAAGTCACCACTTAGGTGGTTTTATTTGCTCTACCACTTGCCAACAAGACAAATAACTCTCCTTTAAGCACAGGGCTCGCCAGCTGACGGAGCTGCACACAGAAACCCTGGACTCGGTGAGGACGGCGGTCTGGCACATGCACAAAAGTCCTGGCACATCCGGGGACTATCGGAGCCTCCATGCTTGCACAACGTATCTGCACACCGTCAGCAATCGCTTCCAGCTGGGTGTTGGGTTTTTGTAATCTCAACATGATAGCGTTTTTACTAGTCAGCTCTCCTGTTTATCACAGGCCATTAGATTTTGCTCCCATTTCCTCTCTATTGAGCTTGGCAATCCTCATCACGCTGGCGGTCTTACTACCGTGATAGCCAAAGCTGCAAAGCCACAGCATCGCTTGCCATAGCAGTTGGGTCCAAACACACTCATCTTCAAAAAATCTACTTTAAAAACATACTTTGCATGTGAATTCCTCTGGATTCAGCCTGCAGCTACCCATTTTTGTAAGATTTGTCTCCCCTATATTAAAGGCTACTTTACTGCCTGCTATTTTCTTCCCACCATATAGTTTACAGTGTAAGCAACCATCTCTCAGTTCTTTGTTTCTATTAAAGTGAGGGCACTGCGCACAGCATGTCTCACAGCCAGGCTGCTGCTTCAGACCGCAGATGATTTGGCACCAATTCTGCCAAGCGTAACACATGCATTTTGACTCCAAATATTTAGGAAGCTCACTATATGTTTGTCAACGAGATTACACCCTCAGCAAGTTTGCAGATGACACCAAGCTGAGGGGTGCGGTCGACACGCCAGAGGGACTGGATGCCATCCAGAGGGACCTGGACAAGCTTGAGAAGTGGGCCCATGTGAACCTCATGAGGTTTAACAAGGCCAAGTGCAAGGTCCTGCACCTGGGTTGGGGCAACCCCCAGTATCAATACAGGCTGGGGGATGAAGGGATTGAGAGCAGCCCTGCCAAGAAGGACTTGGGGGTACTGGTGGATGAAAAGCTGGACATGAGCCAGCAATGTGCGCTCGCAGCCCAGAAGGCCAACTGTATCCTGGGCTGCATCAAAAGAAGCGTGGCCAGCAGGTCGAGGGAGGGGATTCTGCCCCTCTACTCTGCTCTGGTGAGACCCCACCTGGAGTACTGCGTCCAGCTCTGGAGCCCTCAGCATAAGAAAGGCATGGACCTGCTGGAGCGGGTCCAGAAGAGGGTCATGAAAAGGATCAGGGGGATGGAACACCTCTCCTATGAAGAAAGGCTGAGAGAGTTGGGGCTGTTCAGCCTGGAGAAGAGGCAGCTTCGGGGAGACCTTATTGCAGCCTATCAGTACTTAAAGGGGGCTTATAAAAAAGATGGCGGCAAACTTTTTAGCAGGGCCTGTTGCGACAGGACAAGGGGGAATGGCTTTAAACTAAAGGGGGGTAGATTGAGACTAGATATAAGGAAGATGTTTTTTACGCTGAGGGTGGTGAAGCACTGGCACAGGTTGCCCAGAGAGGTGGTGGATGCCCCATCCCTGGAGACATTCAAGGTCAGGTTGGAGGGGGCTCTGAGCAACCTGATCTAGTTGAAGATGTCCCTGCCCGCGGCAGGGGGGTTGGACTAGATGACCTTTAGAGGTCCCTTCCAACCCAAACTATTCTATGATTCTATGATTAAAGCTCTTACTCCTCCTTAGCTACTGTCAAGTTGCTTCTGTAGCTTCTCTGTGATTAGATAAGCAGTTTGAGCTTCCTTACACTAGCAATGGGTTTTTGCTAGACTCTGTGTAGTTCCTCTCAGAGATGCTGCAGTTTTCAGAATCCATTTTAAAACACAGGCATACCATTGCCCCCCAAATCCCTGTTTTATCCAACATCATCCTCCTAATTCCTGCTAGGTGTTGCTCTCAAGGCAGGCATCACGTCCTTCTGTCTTTCACTTAATGTAGAGCTTTGGCACAGAATTATGTATTTCTCTCTCTTTTCAGTCCTTTAGGCACTGACACCACTTAGCATTTCTTGTGTCTTTCACAAATGCAAATTTGTGATCTAGATTTTTGCTTTTTCTTTGTTTACAAAATAGCCACCAAAAAAACTTATTTATTTTAAATTTTTCCTTTAATTTAGAATCGTAGTATTTTCGCGGCCACTCAGACAGTTAGGACCTACGACCTCTGTGAACAACGGGGCTTGTGTTCTTTCGGGCTAAATTTATCCAGGCAGTCAGCGGACGCTTTGGGAAAACCCCACTACATATATGTAGTTTTAGTAGCACTTAGGAGCGCTTTTCATCAGCACAAAGAGGACATTAGACTTCAGTTAGAAGCTGGCAGTACAACTCCGTGGTTGCGTACCAGCCAGTGTTACAGTAAGCTTACTCAAGATTTTATAAAATATTATTTTGAAGGCTCTGGCTTACAAATTTCCCCTGAAATACTGGCTGCAAATCTTCTAGAGCTTTTGTATTATGAAAGTCAATTTCTTAAAGAAGTATTTTCTGAAAACCTTGCATTTGCTACAAACTTCACTCAGTTTCCTGCATTTGCTGCTGATTGAAAAATTAAGCTCAATCAAAAAAATCAAGCTCGTGAAGAAATGCCAAAATTTGTAGGAAACAAGTATCGTTGTACACTGCATCCATCGGGAATTGATCTAACAAGTTTTGTTAGGGCTTTTCCCCACACAAGAATCCCAAATTTCACCTATAAAGACTTTTGTCAAAAATAACACACTACTTTCATGCACATCATATTCTTTTCCATAAAAATTAAAAGGTGAGTTTCCAAGCGTACCATGCTGAAAATACACGTGCTTAAAACGGTTAAAATCTGTTTTACAATAACCTCTTGAGTATTAGCCTATATCCAGGTAACAACTAATTTTTTGCAAAACCCAAGAAGGCAGACCAAAGAAACCTCTAACATCCAAACCCTGTCTGGAGGCTCAGCAGCCACTACGAACACTTCACGGTGCTATATCTGATACTACTGAAGAGGGAGGTTAACAGTAAACAAAACACTGTTTACTTTAATTCCATTAGGACTGCAGAAAAATAAGATCAGTATTTAGGAAAGACTTCATTTACATTCTGAGAAATGTAAAAGTGATTTCGGGTCAGTGGGCAAACTATCTATATATAACTGATACTGTTTATTCTGTGAAATCCATATGCAGAATTAATGTTGACCTTGCCAGAAGTGGTCATGTATTTAAAATTTTACTTTCAACAGTCTAGTTCATACAGAAAAAAACCCTCAACACTGCACTTGCAGGGAGTGATGAGTTTCTCCATCCCCTTTTGATGGCAAAAGAATTTTGCTCCAGATTTTCCGTGGTCACATCACCACACTCACTTCTGTAGTTCACACAGGAGGCACTTACAGGGAACCCCATCACAACGATGGCAGATGACTTTGAAAGAAGGCCAAGCAACTACCAGCAAGTCCACGAACGTAAAAATAACTGTCCTTCAGTTCTTCTCAAAAAAAAGAAGCTGTTCACTTGTTTTTAATCCATTTGAAATTCCCTGGCCTTCATCAGGTTAATGTTTTCCAACCCTCATGATTACCTTCCCAGGCTTAAATTTATGAAGGGGAACAATACCTCCTGACCGCGCTGTCAAGATGCTATCACAGCAAATACACCGCGACACGCACGGTGGCTACAGTGACCGAGCACACCGCGCAGGCGCCGGCAGCCCCAGCACCAGCACCCGCAGCCATGCTGCCTGGCCCAGGGAGGACAAACCCCTGTGTAACAAAAAACCTTCTGCCCTAAGAGAGGTTTATCACTGCAGGTCTGTGCACACGCAGCTCCAGATGGCCAAATATCACCAGGAAAGAAGTGACCATTAGTTAAATTTTAATAACAGGCAAATGTTTTCTGCTGCTACTTGAATTTGAGACCATGGGAATGAAAAGTTACTTATTTCTCACACTGCAACCTATTGGAGCACATTGCACCGTGCCGAGCATGTATCTGCAAGGTCAGGAAGCCCAGAAAGGGAAGATCAGAAAGATGAGACGAGCTTCATTGACAGCAACCACCACCCTAAGACAGCATAGCCTAAACCTGAGAGGGGTGCTCCGTTTCTTCATCTCCCACAGTATTTCTGCTTATAGAATCACACCCAGCTTTCTTGCATGGTTAAATACTGGATAGTTTTCGTAAAATGAGGGTTCAGTGAGACAGGAGTGGTCCAAGTGCTTCATTTATCGAAGCCTGTGCAGTGCACACATCAGTGAATGCATTTGAGATGGACCAGATCACCGTAGCATCTGGCTGCCTAAAAATCTCTCCGTTTTGTGTCTTCAGAAAGACTCTGGGATGAAGAGAAAGTGTTGTTATCCTTACTTCACAGGGAGCAGAGGAGACACTTCAAACACGTCTGCTCCGTCCTCCTGCCCGTGCATGCACAAACCCTGACTGTGAGTGAGTAATCTGGTGTTGGCCAGTGCTGCAAGCGTTGTTGCACATCAGCCTCTTTCTTCCCTCGCCTCTCCAGATGGCTGGCACCATGCGTGGTGTTTCAGGCTCTGGGCTCTATGAGAAGCCTACTACATGGTCACAAATCCCACAATAATTAAAATTCTAGGTAATTATTTCAGTATGAACATCAGAATAATAATTAAAAAGTCATAGTGAAGAAAACCACCACGTTCCCCAGAACACAACTGTCACAACCACCAGCTCCTCACCAAGGTGACGTGGCCGTCCTCCTCCAGCTGGGGTTCTCCCGCGCTCACTGACCTCGGGGGCCTGGCAAGGACAACGTTACTCACTGTCTTTCATGCTGTAGGTTTCTAACCCTCCCTCCTCTAGACGTTCAACTGGTAACAGTATGGGGCCTTGCTCCAGTGCAGCTGAAGCAGGATGTCCTGCAGAAAGCTAATAACACTCTGCAGACACCGACAGAGCTAGATTCAACCCAGAGCTCACACACATGTATTTATTATTCACATTTCCAGGAAATCAGGTTTTCTGATTTCTCTACCCTCAGCAACCCAAAGGTTCCCTCCTGTCTGCCTTGTCACAAGCCAGTTGCACTTAATGCTCTGGTTATTAAATCCGTCTTTCTGTTGGACTTCGAAAGGATAAATAAAATCATCAGAAACTGTTTAACATCTGGGACTTTCTCCTTCTTAGCATATGACTAGAAAGCCAAACTTATGTCAGGAAAAACAAGCAGGGTTGCACATTTTTAGAAGAGGTGTGTCTTAGTTCAGATTAATGTGGCATTCAGAAATTGTGCAAGTGCCAACACGGGAGGAAAATACAGCATGTTATATAAAATAATCATGTTTATTTTAATTATTTTGGAATAAGATGGTAACATCCACTTCCTCAACTACTTATTCTGTATTTAAAATTTTAGCCTGGCATATTAAGTCTCCTCTCTTGCTTCCTGTCTAATGGTATGGTACAGTTATAATAGTTCAAACACTCTTATTCATACAGGATTTTATGATTTGATTTGTACATCAAACTTCAATAAAATGCAAAAACCCCACAAAACACCACAATGAGATTTAACATGAATATTTTGATATGACAGACTAGATTTCTTTTTTATTATATCACAGTAATCTACTCTGCTGAGGATACTGAAATTACGCTTGCCCCAAACTGCGAGGACTTTCAAGCCAGGAAGCCCAGTGAAACACAGAGACTGACTGACTTGCACTACCAGAGCTACCAAATGCTCGGGGCGTGCACATCTGTACACCACCAAAAGAAGGGGAAAAAAGGCTCCACACTTCATCTTAATAAAACTTACAGCTACAGGTGACCACTGGGCTATTTGGTGAAACCATCCGTAATTACTCTGACCGCCGCCGTTGCACAGCCCACTGCCCAAGTCCTCGCTGAAAACCGATTTAAGGCTGTATGAACACCAGCAACTCGTATTTCGCCATCTGATTTGAAGACTTTCAGACATGGGAAACCCAAAGGTTCCTTTAGCAGCTGATCCACGGTTTGTTAAAAATTAATGCTTGATTGTGACTAAATTGTGTTTGCCCTCTGCTTCCAGTCATCAATTCTTATTATTTTTTTCGTGATTAAAAGGCCATTTATTTCTCCCCCATGACAATACCTCTTTACTGTAATCTAGTCACCTCCCAAGCAGAATCTCTTACTCTGATGCTTCTCTCCAGACCTTACATCATTTTTCCACTATCTTCTCCAGCTTTTCAACTTCCTTCTAAAAATACTGACATCAAGGCATGGAAAAACAAAATTACGCAATAGTACGAAGTACCAGTCCTTCTAGTAGGCACACATGCCACACTAGTCCCTCATATCACAGCAGCCCACTGTGGACTTGGGTTAAGATGTTTGATCTAAATATCTAAAACCTTTTTAAATCGCTATTTCGTGAGGTGCAAATCACACCTGCGGAACTGCATTTCTCTTACCAGCTGTCTAAGCCTGCGTCTGGTGCTACTGCAAACCAGTTTGTTTGACCTCAACTCACCAACGGATCCAGCTTGTTCTGGGAAAATGCCCAGTCATTGTTTTTAATCACCTTATTATTTCTTTACGTCATGCAGAAGTTTTAGTAGCAACATTTATACTTTTATTTTCACATCACTGAGATCCATTTGATTAGTATCACATCTGGGGCCAGTTGCTGTGGTACATTATGAGCAACCTTCACCCACTGACAGTATCCTATTCTGATCAATTGGGGAAAAAAAATCCACGATAAATCAGATCGTTTTTAATCCATTCGCAAAAGCTTTGAAAAACAAAACAAACAAAAAACCCTCATGTTATTGCCAGTGCTGATTTTTTAATAAACCGCATTTAGGAACAGATGATGCATAAAGGCCATACTGTGCCTATTGTTCTTCCCTGGTAACTCATTTTCATCATGCACTTTGGGACTTACTGGTAATTTCTCCATTCTTTTTTAACCCCCTCAATGCTTTAGAACACACAGGTGTGAAAAATCTCTCAGATTTGCAGATTTCATACTGTCATTTTACTTGCATTTTGGGACATTTTTAACGAAAACCACGATGACTCAGCTGAAGACGGCTGGAGTAACGTTTCAAATGAGAAAGTGCATCAAGAATTAGTTCAAACTCAGGAAAAAAATCAGAGGGGTTTGATTAGGTCTTAGATGGACGCCTGCGATTTTTTTCTACAGCGAAGATGATCACAAAAAGCATTCTGACATTGTTGCTTGACAACCACGGCCTGCAATGGTTACCTGGGACTTATGAATTACATAAATTGTTAAGAATCAAGGAACAAGAATTACATCCTGTTCTGATCAGTATGCAGCAATGTCAAAAGAAACACGATACTTGTTCAAAGACATATTGAGAAAGTTTGACCAAAACTGTACTTAAAAGCTGTTTTTAATTGTGTTTACTCTCTCCGCTTAAAGTGAAAATTGCAGTATGCCGAATCTTTTTTTTTTTTTTTTAATTCTTCTTTGATGCTGGACTTGCCAAAGGCTTATCAAGTGAGAACAGGCCAGAAAGTCGGGTGAAGAGCGCTCAGATAACATTCGGCTTCCCAACAGCACGGATGCCGCATGAGTTACATCTCATCCGCCCCCAAAACAAATAGCCTTCTCCAGTGTGTGTGTGGGGGAAATTAAATTATCATGGTAGATAGGAAGGAAAAATAAGCAATTTCAAGATAAAGACATAACTGCCCAATTCAGACTGGCTAACTACGTTAAGTTACTGCCGATTCAGTATAGTAGTGGCATACTGCCTTAGTGAGTCTTAACAGTCAAAGCAAAGTCCGTTGCAACAGTGATGATCTTCCAGCAAACTTGCATGCCTATTATTTATTATCATTCAGAAGAATAAGCTGATATCTAATTTTTATCAGAAACATAGTAAGAGTTTTAATTCTGTTAAAAAATGCCTCAGTATAATATAAAATGTACAGGCAAAGATACTAAATTCCACTTCATACACTGCCCGAATCCAAGCATAGTCCCTGTAATAACCAGTCCTTTTTTATCCTTCAAAGAAAGCAAGAATTTTCCACAAATTCAATTTTCCTTTGCAATCCCTCATACATGCATATGCCACCTGCTCCTAAGAAAGCTCCCAGAAAGAACGAACTGCCCTGCAACTGAAGATGGGTCTGTGTTTACATACTTACTCAGTCTAAACCAAAGATAAGCCTGTTAGGGAATTGAATTGAGACCAGGCGCATATGAGATGTAAATTACTTTTGGTTGTTCCTGACTTTGGCTTGTGAATTGAACAAGCTGCACATTTTTGCTCAAGCCCCTGAAATTCTCAGTTATTCTCAAAAGTAAGAAAAAGCATGACATTGGGGGGGGAAACAGCAGTTCTGCTATTTATCATTCATGCAGTAAAACCAGTAGAAATAGCTTAAGCCACAACTTGAAAATCAAACGTGTACTTTTTTTCTCAAAGAGCCTGCTAGTCAAAAATCAGTACGTTGACTCCTTTAGTAGAAGTGCAGTGTGAAATACAACTCCAGAAAACGGCAAGCTTCAGCTAGGGCACGGCCACAGTTTGCCCCATGCTCCTGAAGTCATCTCGACTCCCTTACCTCTACTCACAGCATAAAAGAGGAGACAGAGAAGCTCCTCCAGTGCCACTACGGCCCTCACAGCCGAGCAGGCAGAAGTAGGTAGGGTGGCACAAGGACCAAGCATCCCTCAGGTAGCTCGCTCCGGCAGGCAAGGCAAGCAAGAGAGAGGGATAAGCCACCAGCAGAGCAGATGATCTCTCCGCACACCGCAAAGCACCCTCTGGGTGCCGCTGGGATTTCTACAGCCTGTTCCTGCCGCAGCACAGCTACTTTAAGGCTCCCAGCTCCAGGAGGAAACTCTCGGCTGAGCTCTCCGCGTACCCTCAAGCCCTCCCCGGGTTAGCTGGACGGAGTCAAGAGTCAGTCACAAGCTAACATCGCCCACCCCAGCCCCTTAAAACCCACCCGTACCAGCAAGCAAAGCGGGGAAGGCGCAAACGCCCAGGGGAGCTCGGCTGCCTCCCACCACCCCGGGCACCCCCTAAACGGGAGCGTTTCGGGGAAGGGACACCCCCTCCCCGCCCCGGCCTTAACGGGACGGGACGCTCGAGCGCCTCCGCGCCCCACCGCGGGTTTTACGCCGATCGCGGAGGAGGGGGGGGCGGTAGGGTACGCGCTGCCCGGCCGCCCGGCATCCGAGGGGGCAGCGGCGGTGCTCTCCGGAGCGGGGGAGAGCACCGCGGAGATGATCGCATCCTACCTGTGGTTAAATTGTCATTGATCTTCAGGGGCACCCTTAAGATGTAGACCAGGAAGAGCATGATGAAGAACCACAGCGTCCAGAGATAAGTCCAGGACCAGACGATGCAAGACTTCAGCTGCTCTAAAAAGCCCGTCCCAGCTTCAGCCATGTTTTTGGAGGAGAGGGGAAAAAAAAAAAAAGGGGAAAAAAAAAAAAACCGACAACCCAAACCCTGCTCTCTGCTGCCACAACCTCTCAGCGTGTATTTGTGGGATGATTCACGCCTCCCCGAGCCGGCTTTCCCCCTCCCGCCGCACGCACCGCCCGCCGCGGGGCGCGGCCCGGCCGCGGGGCGCTGCGGCTCCCCCCGGGGCGCTGCCGCTTCTACCCCCTCCCCACCCTCCCCCGCCGTGTCCGCAGCGCGCCGAGGCGGCCCGCGGCGAGGGCTGGCCCGCTAAAATGGACTCCTCCGAGCTGCCCTCGCCCCTCCGGCTGAGCGGGGGGGGTTTTAGGCAAAGCCACCTCCGTTGCAACTCGGGGCCCCCCCTCCTGCCTTCGACGGGCGGGGAAGGGAGAGCGGAGCCCAGAAACCTCGTCCGGCGGTCCCCAAACCCGGGGTGGGGGTAGGGGGACGACGGGCTGCGGTGGCGGCTCCGGACCTGCCCCGCTGCTGCCCGCGCCGGGAGCGGCCCCCCGGCCCCCCGGCCCTACGCCGCTCCCGGCGCGGGCAGCAGCTGCGTGATGAAATGCGGGGAAACGGCGAGAGGCTGGGGGGGGAGGGGGGGAGAAAAGGGGGGGGGGGGGGGGGGGGAAGGCCGTGCAACTTTTTGCACGTCCGTACGATTTTGAACAAGAATTTCAGGCGGTATTTTCACCACGCAACAGGACTTTAAGCCTAAAAAGGGCTCGTGTAGGATGGTGTTTTGCAGTTTACTTGCCTAAACGTCTTGCTAGGATAACGTCAGAGGCGTAAAACTACAATTTTGCTTGTGTGTATTTGCGTGTACAACGCCCAGCAGAGTCCTGAACTGTAAAACTCGCCCCCCTTGGAAGATACCGTATGGCACGAGAAGTAAGTGTGTCTTGGTAAAACAGTGTCAATAACGCATTATCGTCAGGTCACAAAAGTGTACTTTACTGAAATGCATTTTTCTTCTTCCATGACTTTCTCGATGAGGTATTTCTTCGTGAAACAAGATTTGTCAACAGAATATGACAAAAATTCAGAGGCCAGTTAACACAGCTGAGCCCTACTTTTTTGATGTTACACGAGTTACAAACATTTAAGCAGACACGCACTGTACATTACAGTTTGTTTGGATCTCTCTCTTGTGCTTCCACAATCTGTTTGGAGTGGGATAATACTTTCCAGCATCTTAAGAAACAGTATTTCTTAAGCAGTACCAAAAGAACAAAAAATCCTGGAGCGTTTTTGCAACTGGTAATAGCCACTCTGCCCTGGGATTTTCTAGTCTGCCGATGAAAAAGTCATCATGGAGAAAAACATAGTAGCTTTTCCAGAATGTTTACAGTATCTAAAGACATTAAACCAAAATAAATCTATAGTTATACAAATTGATACCTTCTCATATAGTAGCAAAAGCACCCAGATTCACAGATTTTTTTCTTCCAGACTATGCTATGGGACTTGAAGCTGGACGGGGAAACTTGAAGCTGGCTGTGTCTTGTGCAAAGACGGCAGGATCTGCTGATGAAGGGACCGCGGTCCCTATATCGGAATATTGGTGCAAGAATGACAGAAGTTTTTCCTGCTAATACATCACAAAACTTTTAAAATTAGAATATACAGATGGCCTTTACAAAAAGCTCATTTATAGTTTGTTTACATACCAAAGAAAACCACATTTCAAATATTTCATCTTCCCCTTCCAGTTATAAAGGCAAGAAATACTTAACACGTAAGTCACATCTGAAAAAAGTCAACTTTATTCCATCATGCAGTTATTTATATATCAAAATATTCATCTGACGTTCTCTTATGTATTAGTAAAAAAACCAAAACACTAAGCAATTTTTTCACTTTTATAAATTTTCCTCTACATATTTTAATTTTCAGAATATTATTGCTATATTATAAAACTAACTATGATCAATTCCTTTTATGTATTAAAGCCAGGTGGTTTATGGGGCTTTTTTAAAATTTATAAACAACTTCTCTTTTTCATTCTGTTACGCTACCTTTTATTGAAAGACTGGAGTGAACTGTGTTGGTTTCTTCAGCTGTGCTTTCTTTATATCCCCTGTATTACTAGAAGATCAAAACACTGTGAACTGTGCCCACTTAAAGCACAGTCATTAATTTTATGCCTTTCTTCCTTTAAGCACAACTGTTTCTTCTTCCCCTGGAATTACAGCAGTTATTAATATTTTGCAGTAATTTTACGCATTTCACTCCTGGATCTCCAATGTTTTTACAGTGAGCAAAAAGTATTTAAAAATCAAGCTGCCAGCGGAGTCCAGCTCTTCAGGTTCCCAGCAGCACACTTCAATGGATTTCCCATCGGGTGCTACACACAACCGTTTAATAATAATAATAATAATAATAACAATAATAACAATAACAATAATAATAATAATAATAATAATATAATCAAGAAACAAAAAGCATGCGTCCAAACCCAAATGTTTGCATGAGGTGAAGAGCAATTACCCATTAGGATATCTTGACTCATGACTAGCTTGGTGCGCTCATATGACAAATTACATTTCTGTTGTCCCTATTAAAGAAGCACCTAAGCTGACACTCAAGACAGGTTCACAGTGCAGGCTCTGTTTAACACAAATTATCTCTCCTCTTTCCATTCTGTTCGAAAGGAGTGCCAAGTATTAATACAAAGCCTTAAAACATGCATTTCACAAGTCAAAGAAGCAAAGTGTTCAGTACTATGAAGAGACACGATTTTATTAAGTGTCATCTGGCTCCAGGCCCTCATTTGCTAAGTCAAGACATAACGGAATACAGCTGAAGTGATCATTGGACAAAAATAATTTTGAAAAGAGTCTTTTACCTTTCTGCTAAGATTTTCCACTCAGTTATCTCAGTCGTTTAAGTGTTTTCTCTCACAAGCCCTCAGGTACCCCCGTTCCTACCTCAAAATAACACCTATAAGTGCAAACACTACTAATTTGTTTGTCATAAACCGAGTTCAGGGTTCCTAGTTTCTCATACGACTGTTGATGACTTTGCTAAATGAAATCAGGAAGTAGAAGCGATGACAGTTACTAAACATGAGACACAGTGAAGTTGTTTTTTTCCAGAAGAAAGAAACGCTCTTGAACTTGGGTCCTGGCAAGTAAGAAACAATAGATGGGACCACTATGCAGCAAAAGTCTAGTCTGAAAATTCCGCACACCTGATCTTTTTATGGGTCAAGATCCAAAGTAGTGGGGTTTTTAATGTTTTGGGTTGGTTTTTTTTAAATAAACCTTAAAATCATTTCAGAGATCAATAACTTTTTCTAGGCCCACAACGTACAATCCCCTTGGAGCCCGGCTATAAAGTAAGATTGCATCAGGTTTCTTGGCAGCCGAGAGATGGCCAGGCGCATTTGTCAAGGACGTTCAGAAAGGGCATGAACAAGACCCGCGTTGGCTCCAGACACCTGTGAGCGCTGGGAAACGTTGTCAGCTTGGTTCAAAGGAGCCAGACATCCCCCTGACCTTCAGCTGATGCCTGGTTAACAATTGAATCCAGCTAAGCAGTATTATGCCCAACACCTTTTAATCTGGATACCTATTAAACAACAATACATATACATATACATGCATGCATCTATCTACACGTGTATCTATATACAAATAAATACATATGCATATAGTGCACCTATTAAACGTATCAGATGCATATTAAACAATATCAGGGATGAACTGGAGATGGCAGTCTAAACTGAAATCAGTGATGGTGAGAAACAGCATGCCAATGAGAGTGAAAGCACTGGAGTAGAGTTCATGGGATCCCATACCCAGCACTTTTCAGACATACCAAAGTCTGAATAAAATGGCTTGAACACATACGAAAAGTCCGTTTTCAGCTAAAGCACACGGTCCTTAGTCACAGTCCAGAGAACTGAAAATATGCTAAGAAAGACTGAAATAAAAATTCATGCTTAATTTACAATTTAATCAATGTATTTTCATTAAAACAAAGATATTTCAAAAGTATGCAACTACAGACTTCTGAACAGTGTGCCCAGGCTGAAGTTTCTGTTCCCCATCTTAAAAGTGAGATATTACGGTATTACAGGAATATTCTTCAGCTTAAAGGAAGACAGTAATATTTAAAAATACACCACCATTACTAATGAGGAAAAGTCACATAAGCATTCACAGGCCTCGAGCACCACTTGTCAAAAAGCTTAAAAAAATTGTCTTCCTTATTACTTCCAAAGCAGTATGAAGGTGGGAACATGGGGATGAAGCTGTGCCTGTTTTATCGGTTCAGAAGGCAGGGGAGCTGAGTTTGAAGGAGCTGAATCTTCAGATTCCCAGAGATCTGCTTAAACCAAAGGAGGATGGAGAAAACAAAGAGAAGGCAAACTCCCCAAAACCCACGGGGCTGTCCATGGCCACGAGGACTCTGTCAGAAAACAGGGTGATGTAGAACGTGTCTGGGCAGTTGTAGGGGAGGGAGAAGAGACCACCTGAAAGTCGTTTTAACATCTTTACTGACAAGAAAATCAACCAACAGGCTGCCTTAATTGCAAGACAAGTCACAAAAACTGAGTTAGAACTGGCTCAGTTAAGAATCAGTCAATGCAAAGACAGGGCAAAGAAAGGTGTTACCGAATAGTTGGTGCAACTCAGAGCAGTGTTTCAGTATTTTTGGGTAGTGTTCGACATAAACCTTAACCAGAAAAAAACCCAAACCCCCCCAAAAAAAAAACCCAACAAACCAAACCCAAACCTGTTTTCTTCTTTTGCTTTTTTGCCTAACAGATGACTTTTCTCCCTAAAAATGAGATGGGAATTCCACCCTGACCATCAGCACGCTTAGGTGTCAGTGCGGGGCAGAGTGCCCCATCCCAAACACACACATTTGCTAAAGCACATTGAATTTTTTTTTTTTTTAATCCATGGAAATATCCTCCAGTAGCACGTACATATTTTTATGAAGTAGGTGGACACACACATTCATTGAAGCATTTTATGAAGATCCTATGTAAAAATCAGGTGGTGGACCAAGACACCTCAGTATTTGTACAAGATGGTACGTGCTTAGGATTCATAAAGGAATCACGTGAGCTGCGAGGTTGGCCCCTGGTCAAAAAAGAGCTCTCGGCAAGTCAGAGCCTGGCACCTGCATCCACACATGTTCTGTACGTCACGGGAGGCAAACAAGGCTGTGGGAGAAATGGGGAGGCAGAGACAGATGGCAAAAAGCCCGGAGGGAACCAGCGCTGGTTTCTCCCTCCCCCGTTTATGTCGAGGAAAAGGACAAGAGCTCAGCTCCCCACATCCGTGCCTTGGACTGAAGCCAAACAGTAAATCTGCCTTTTTTTTTTTTTTTTTTTTTTTTTTTTTTAAGGAGATGCATTTGTGGGTGCAGGAGGTGGAGAAGACATGGAATTTTTTTGCTGTTCGGTATCTTGTCCTTTTTTTTTTCTTAAGAAAAAAGATGTTGAGAGTGGTCTTTAATTTGCTGAGCATTGATACTATATTTAATAAACAAACCTTTTTAAGAGAGAAAAAGGTCTCAACTCCTCTCCTCTGAAATCTGCAATTAACAGAGCGCAGTTTATTTTTCCCCTATCATTTGTCAACACAGGAGCTTTACCAGCAACATAACGGTAGAAACACAGAAATCCACTGACAGTTACATATTACTTAATCTCCAGAAATTCAGATGAAGGAAATCGAGCGCTCACAGTGCTGGGTCACATACAGATAATTATTGCTGCTTGAGGCTAGCAACTATTACGGAGGCTAAGAACAGCTCTGACTGTAGGCAGACGGGGATGGAGCAAGCAGCACATCCTCTGCCATGGAAGCAGGTAGCATCCAAACGGCACACCATTTCCTTATATCACAGCTAGATTTGGCTCCTGAGCCCAATCTTGTTAAACCTTTGCAAAATCAAGTACCATAATATCCTTTTGCCTTGCCTGACGCAGTTCTTTCCTCCTTGGCTTGCTTGTCTCGCCTCTCCACCTCCAGCCAGTACATCACTGCTGAGAAAACCTCTCTCTGCAGACCATGGAGCCCCCATCTTCTTTCCCTCTCCACAGATGAAGGTCTCCATGAGCTCTTGTCTTTAAATTCGGGCTACAGAACAATTGTCTGTCTTACACGTTAGCTTCATCATACTCTACTTCCCTCCTTTGCTCTTCAGTCTGTTTTGCTTGATCTATATTCTTGCTGGTTCACAGCATTCTCTCTTCTGCACCCAACAGTCATTCTTCACATCCAAATTCCTTTCTCACAGCATCCCTTCATTCAGTCCATCCTGCCTCCCCTTTTAGTAATGATGCAATCACTGTCCCAAATTACATTTACCTCACTGTATTTACGTTACAATATTGTGGAAAAAGGAGGAACATATTTTGCTGATGTGTAGTGAGAAAACGTACCCAATAATCTCTGCCTAAACAGAAAGCCTTGTTGATAACCCCGATGTAGTCCGTTAAGGAGAAAGAGAGTTCTGGAAAGGAAAAACCACGATGGCCATTTCTTGAGTAAAAGTGGCCTGGCTGCAAAAGTGACATTTCAGAGTATGCCTGGCCTAAGACTTAAGCTAATCCACTCTCTAAACGCTCATGAAGCAGCAGAATAACCCCACGGGCAGTGTTTCTCACTTCCAAGGTGGCTGGGGAACGCAGCCCTTCTCTATAAAACATTTCTTGTTCAGTTAGCAGGAGCTGACAGACCCTGCAGCCTGTCTCAAGCCCTGCGTGGGCAGGAAAGAGAATGAAGCTTGCCGCTGGTACAAACACCTGGGTTGCCCAACATCCTAAAACAAAGCTCAGTGTTAATTGTTGGTGTCAACCTCCGACATTGCATTGAAGTGGGATGCTCACATTTGTTACCTGAACCATGTTTCAAAAAGAAGAAATTTCATTAATTTCACAGTAAGCCTTCCTTCCCCTCTTAATATAATCTGAATATTTCATCACTATTAATCTGAATAGTTCATACCTCTCTTCTTCTACATTATTTGCATAGGTTGTGTCCTCTTTAGCCAAACTCAGACCTAGATGAATTCTATATTATAGTTATGCTTTTATATAACATTTTAATATTTCAGCCTCCTTCCGATTGTGAAGAATGCAGAAGAGTAATGCAATGGAGTCCCACCTGGTCGAAGGAGATTCTCTTCCTTCTCACACCTGCTAGTGTTGGTAAGCCCAAAGTGAAGTGACTTTCCCTGTCATAAATTACTGCTAGCTTACATCCCACTTACTATCTTTTATCATACAGCTCCGAATTTACTGCACAGCCAAGCATAGTCGGACAGCCTTAGCCGAGACTGTTGTACACGTAGGGGCGAGGTGGGTGCCTACAGCCCCAGGAAACACCGTGCATTTCTCACATACCCCACCAGCTTGTTGAGAGCAAGGTGTGTTTGTACTCAAGCACTGGTTGATACCTGCAGTCCCATTATTCAGTACATATCCCTGGCCCCATTTACTACCTATTATTGAAATCCTGCTATACATACGGTATTATTCATTCCCTGATGGCTTTCATGACGCTTGCCGCTACAGTACCAAGTACTTCATAGACTTCATATGGACTTTTTCCATAATCTCTTCTGCAAACAGAAAGCTGTGATGGAGAAGGAATAACACTAAATATAGTCACTAATATGGGATCTTGTGCATTGCTGAATACTCATGACATCGTACTTGTTGAACTCCAGCCTGACATCAGTTTGAGACAGCGAGTGCTTCTGCACATCTGGGTTTCTCTGGGCTTGCACGCCCCAAGGTGAGGAACACAAGCAGACCCATAGCCAAGGAGGATTGTAAGGAGCATTAAATGGAGACAAAATTCTCCTAAATCCCAACAGCTGCTGTTGTGTGGAGAAAATGGTGGTGGCCCTGCAGCTGTAGGGCAAGCAGGGTGCTGCAGCAGCTGGGAGAGGGCACCAAGGTCAGGGCAGCAGGCTCAGGTCTGGTGCCAAAACGCTTTGCAATGGCTCTGAATACATAAACGGAGCATAGTAGTACTTACACCAGAGCTTTATAAAGATACAGACTGAGAGAGGAGAGCCTGGGAAGCTGTCTGCTTCCTCTCTGACTTGTTCTCCTTGCCAAGCAGCGATCACACAAGGGCAGCTTGTGCTGTCCTCCCACCACCTCCCACAATAGGTGCGACAGAGGTGACTTGCCCAGCATCAGGGGTGCTCTGCGCGCCGGTGAGAGCAACGCATGCAGGTGGTAGTTATCTGAGTGGCTTTCAACTCCTTCCCGTCTCAATATACCCTGCCTTTTCCACGCATTGTCCCTTAGAAACAGGACTCGTTTTAAATCCTGCTTCTGCTATTTAGCCATTTTCAGAAAGGAAGAGAAGACTTTCTTCTGCTTCCCCCATTGCTTTTACTAGAGACGTGTATTTTTCTTGCCCTCCCATCCCCCAGAAAATGAGCTGTTAGGCCTTTTCCATCCTGAGATATAGACTGTTCCCAAAGTCTTTATCTTTTCTATTTTGCGCTTTTATCTTCTCTGCGGAGGAGATTTTAAATCCTTAGGAACCCCTCTCCTACAGGCTAGCCCAAGTCTGCTCTGGCTAACTGGTTTTAATGGCATACCTTCCCCTCTGCTGCTCCAACAGGAATTCTTCTGTCCCATCTTGGTTCCAGACAAACACACATCTGCTGAATACTCATTTACATTTGACTCCAACATTGGCTCACTTCACTTTCTGTTTAGACACTATCAGTGCAGCTAAAGAAGCCAGTTTGTCTTCACGCTGCTGACTGAATCAGTTGCTCTGCACGGCAGCAGGGAAGATGATGATGAAAACCCTGGTGGGTAAGCAGGGGGCTTCACCCATACACTTCCATTCTTTCCCCTCAGCATTTCCTAACCTTGCTGACAGGCACACATAGCCATATTGAAGGTTTTTTCCTTACAATTTCATCAATAGACTACGAGAGGTTCTGAGCAAAGGACATAGTATTGGTTGCTGCTGCCACGTTTTCATCTTCTGTGGTGATCTCCACCACCAAAGACGGCCATGTGGTTGTAGCAAACCCATCATCCGCAGTGAAAATCCACTGTTATAGATAACCTTGGAACCTCTTTCACCGGGTCCGTTACTTTGTTGGTAACTGATTTTTTTCCTAGAACAATGATCCTTGGTTGTGGGATTGCCAAGGTTGCATCTGCTACTGCCCTGTTTCTCAACCTTGTCATCATCATCTGTGTTTTGATACCAGGCAGTAGGTTACCACACTGTGTCAGCAGCTACAATTTGGGTAGCAACTTTATATGTCTGGACAGATCTTATCAGGAGGGTCAAGTATGAAGTAGCTGGATTTATTCTTTGGGAAATTATGTACTGGCACTCTCTACCTTCTTCATTTACATTCAGGTAGAGTAACTCTGGTCTCACCAACTGCTGGTAGGACTGCAAGACACAGCATCCAGCTGAAGGAGCTAAGGAGAGGTAGACAAGTTCTTATATGGAAGATGATGGCTCAACTAAGTTTAGTAATGAACTGGGACAGGACGCCTTCTCATTACTGACTTCAACAGATTCTTTGGCACCCAGAGAATCGGTTATGTAGCAACCTCTGCCTTTGCCTTGCAGCAAAACCCTGGAACAGGAGCAGCACTTCAATTCTTCAATGCTTACTTTCTTAGCAGCATCTCTCGGGTCTTGTCTTCTGCAATAAAGCTGGCTCCTGGCATCTGTGACAGCCAAGGGACTCTTCATACACAGTACATGCCTACAGGAACTTTAAAGAGGCTCTTGAATGGCACAGGCTTTTCTGATACTCTACGAGAAGTTCTAGCTAGATTGGTGGAGAATACTACCTATCCCTACACACAGAACTGTTGGGACATACAGGAAATGCTTGCATGGATGTTACACCAGCTACCATCCAGTCTTCACCAGTGCATGGCTGGAGAGGTGAGATATGCTTCAATGCTTCTGGAAATAGGACAAGTTATCCTCCTCGACCCCTAGCTTTGGCTGCCTTGTCAACTCTGGCTGATCATTGATTCCTTTTCTTTTCCTCCACATAGAAAAAAGGTAGGAAAAAAGCATATTATGTGCTTCCTAGTTTTGACTGACATCAATGCCTACAAGGTACTGCTAAACAAACTGCCTGCTGTTAGCACAAATATCCCAGATAACAAGGATTCAGCTCATCACCCTGGACATGTTCACAGCAGCCCTTGACTCTTCATTCCAGGATGCTTTTAGCTCAGAATCCATTTGCTGGCTGGTCCACGTCATTAGGATACAGAACGGTCTCATTTTTGTACACTCCCAGTGCCTACTTTGTCAGTAGAGAAGGATAACATCAGGCACACATACCTAGCAGCGGTTGGTTGGGGTTTTTTTCCCCTCCTTAATTTAGCATGAGCTTTAAAATTATAACAGAAATCTTCTAATTGCTGATGAAGACAATGCTAGAGAATATTATAGCATTCAAGGCCAGATTCTAGCAAAAGGAAATACAAGTACTATGTTAATATCATGATAGTCTGCAACATCACAAGGACCAAAATGAACAATATGCAGAGAAAAACAAGCTTCTCAAAATGAACAGAAACCAAAAAGCAGGATGTAAAGAAATGACTTAAATTGTTGGATTTCATGTAGAAATCAGAGTTGCTGGATTCAATCTTTAGCCTAAAAGCTACCCAGTCTGGAGACGCTCTTCAAATACATAAAACATGTCGTAAAGAAAATAGGGAACAAGCTGTTCTGTATGCCCACAACTAAGATAAAAAGAGGTTAAGATCCAGCAAGGAAGATTGAACTTTTCTTAATATCTACCTTAATACTAGTAACACCAAAGCCCTACAAGAACTTGGAAAAGAAGGATAATCTTTATCATTAGCAATTTCTTTCAGAGCAGACAAGTCTCTGTCCTGCCACGTACGGTCGAGATACAGCTGATCCTGCCACACTGTGGAATAAAAAACGAGATGAGCTTTTGCTTTCCATTCAAGGATTTCAAGATTTCAAACACCACTATTGTTCAGAAATCTTCCAATCGAGTATCTGAACTTTGGAGTCTTTAACCACAACTGTTTTTTGGCCAATCATGTTTTTGCTACCTCATGCTCCAGTTTTTACAACGAAGTGAAAGACTTGCAAAGCCTACCAGTTTTACAGCATCTGAAAGCTGGTTTAACAATGCAGCAGATTTTTCTTCCTGCTATTTAGTTTGAAACTGCTAATGGCTCTTGAAAGCTCAGATTTCTATTCCAGTTGCTTGTGCAGGTATTAACCTCAAATGTCACAGCAAAGTTGAAAATGTATTAAAAAATCTGTTCATTTTTTGAATATTGATTTTTGTAATTAGATTACTCCTTTTCCAAGCCTCCTTCCCTAATTTCCAAATTATGTGGAAGTTATTACTGCACAGCTAGACCAACAGACAAGAGAAACAGGTGCTAGGTCACTATACAAATAGCAGGTTATTCACGGAAGGGTCACAGAGGCATTTGGAGCAGCATCCTCAGGAGTTTTGACTGGGTTAAGACAGACTGTGCTGGGACAGGAGGAACAGCTCGATCAATACTTGAAGCATGCCGTTGCCATTTGCAAGGCACAGGTTCAGGAACAGCACCTGTACCCAGACAGGTGGGCAGCAGAGGCTGTAGCTCACAGGGCACTGTGTACCCAAGACTTCTGTTGTGAGCGCTCTGATGGCCTCCATCAGACCTGCGCTCCTGCAGCACGACTTGAATTTAACTGAACCTTTCCTCAGAGCTGCAGCATCAGGCTCCCGCTCTCCAGGCTGAACAGGAGGCTTGGTTGAGTGGAAACACATGGCACCTTTCTTCCTTAAGGAAAATCATAATAGATCACAGTCTCGTACCTCTTACAATCTTGCTAACACATCTTGTGTTATAACTGGATGTACTGCCTTACCTGGGAAAAGGCAGCATGACAGCCTCCCAAGTCCCAGGACTGGTATTTGGGCCCCTTGCTGCATGATTGGCCCTTCTGGCACCTTGACAGCACAGCAAGAATGTGAACATTTCTGCCTTTGGGCACTTAACTTTTAGTACCCAGCTTCTGCAACAGATGCACAGTCCGAGACAACGCACACCACCATCCAGGACCCAAGAAAGCCGGCACACTGGGCCGGGAGGCAGCTCAAACAGGCAGAAGGAAAACATTTTAAATCAACTGCAGCCCAAGAGAATGAAACGTAAGTATTTTTCCTGCACTCGAGAGCTTGTGGCTGTGATTTTTCAGTTGGGTTCATAAACACTTTATTTGCAAAAGAGGAGATAGCCTGGTTTTCTTTTAGCCAGGGAGATCGAGTCCCTTCTTTACCTCACGGGACCAAAACTCTCTTCTCTACCTCTGAGGAAAGTAGCCTGGGTTCCAGCTGTACCACGAGAGATACCTTTTGCCTTAGCCAGCTGTTGCCTGCTAAACACCGTAACTGGCAGTCCCTTTGAGGACATTTTTACTTGCTAAGAAAGGAGTTGTGAGCATGTTTTTCTGAACCCCTCCTCACAACACTGCTTGCCTCGCATTCGCAGTGTTGTGCCAAAGCTGTAGCTCCACCGTCTACATTATCATTCCTAAGTAATTTCTGAAACAATCTTGAAGGGTAACTCAAACTGAGTTGCACACTGGGAAACTACTTAAAGGAAGTACTCTCAATTCTTCCACCGATGCCTACAATAGCTGTACTCAGTATAGACTTGACATTGAAAAATATTAAGCACATTTAAATACAAAACTGAAATGAGTATTTACTACAAGTCATTATTAGCATGTGGTGGTGTCCCTCCAAACCAACCAACCAAATACTACTTTAGCAGGTACATTTACAATCCTGTAAGCTGGAAGTAAGTTATTTCAAACTACAGCTAGTCAGGCAAAAGTCCCTATGTGCTCCTCTTGACTTAAGAGGAAAAAGCCTAACAGATTTGCCCCTGCCCAGCTTTATTGATTTGCAAGGAAAAGATGCACAGAAAAGTCTAAATGTGTTTACAGAATATATCCTTCAAGGCAATGATTACTGTCCTTACCCTCTCTTGCGATGAGCCCATGGATAATACCACACTGAGCAACATCTGTTACAGGTAAGCCAATCACAGTAGCAGAGGAAAATACTTCTACTAAGAAAACCTACTGAGTATTAAGCATTCCTTTTCACAGAAGAAATAAAGTACAAATTCACAGTTCCCTTCCTTTAGCTGTGGGGAAAAAAAAATTGACTTTTTTTGTTTAAATCTGATGCAGATTTTCCCCTTTCAAAAAAAAAAGAAGAGTTCAAGAGTTGACACTGTCACACAAAAATTGACACTTCAAGGTTATGAACAAACTATGTTTAATCTAAACCTAGTTTACAGTTGCATCAGAGGAAGAACACTTTCAGTCTTTCCAGTAAACAAATGCAGCAGAAGCTATGTCTGTGTCAGCAAGTAATTCAGTATGATAGGAGTGGATCCATAAAATCAAATAGTTGATGTTCAACCTCTATACCTACAGTCTGGAAATTTGAAGGCCAGGTTGAGTCTGATCCTCCAGACATCCTCAATGCATAGGTGGTTTCAAGCTACCTGAAGGAAACCACTGCTATGGGCTCACATCACCATTAGGAGCTAGAGGGCATTTGGTGCACACCCAGAGCACAGTTCCTAGTTCAGATTTCTCCCAAAGGAAGTGAACTCAAAGCACCAAAACTGCTTTGTCAGCCAAACCAGCATGTGCCAAGCGGGGATGAGAGGGGGATTTACTCCCAAACTGCACAAACTACATCACTGCCGTAGATGCAGCTGGAGTCATCCCCTAAAGAGAACACACCTAGTAGGATGTTCAGTCTCATTCAATACTTTTAACCCTGGGCTGAATGACCATTTACTAATGAAATGCGTTGCAGTGTTCCCAACTGAACCAGCCGGCAGAATTGCTTTCAGTGTATAGAGCATAAGCAGCAGTAGGGATGTAACCAAAAGTACAAGGATTTTAAAGTTTCATTCTACCTGCAGTATGAATTAAGACAGACATACAAAAAAGGGGCTGCTCAGACGAACTTGAAAGCAGAGTTGTCACTCCTGTTGCAGATGTTCAGAAAGAACAATTGCTTACTCGCGTAAGTTAAAAATTCCTTTGTGTGAAGGGGCACTAAGATGCACAAGATGTATTACATGTCATAAATGCAAGCATTTTACAAGTCCATATTACAAGCCATAACGTCTAGTACATCAATATTCCACAATACAAAGCTTGTCTTTATATTTAAAAATAGAATATAAACAAATAGTAATTCACATTAAGACAATTGCCACAGCAAAATTTCTCAGAGAAAGTGCTTTACCTACACAAAATACCCTAAAGCCTACCAAGCAAGCTCTAAAGTTCTCCAATTTAAAAAGGGGTAGCGGTAGAAACAAAAAAGTGCAAGTGACATCCAAAATTTTGAGAGAAATCAAGAACTCCAGATGTGCCATGTGCCTCAGCTGATACTCAGGTCAACTTCATCTGGGGAGTCATTACCCCTAAATATGATACAGCATACCATTTTGAAAAAGTAACAAATAGTTGATTTACTTATAAATTGCTTTATTGAAGCTATAACTTAATAAATTTAATGTTCAAGGTGTAAAATTATCTCACAGACTAAAAATTAACACAACAGGAAGAAATATAAGTAATACAAATCTACTTACGTCACCCTACTGGTAGAATTGAACCTGTAGGATGCTATTCTTTGAAGACAGGGAATTAAGACTATCACAGGACTGAATAAACAGAGAGGGAAACACAGTAATAGAGTACTTCACAGTAAAATAGCTCTTTATTAGGAATATATTTAAAACTAGCTTTTTATTTCAGGTAAGAAAAATAGCATTCTGACTTTTCGCCAGTGCTGATTCTGGTCATACGCAATATTCTAACAGCTAGAAAAGTTATTTGCGCTGTTGTTGCCCATTAACAGTTCTCCTAACTGTCCATTCACTGTCTTATTTTTAGCGTGTTCTTAAATATGTTGAAGAAGTTCTTCAAACAAGGTTTGTATTTAGATCTTAGTTAAGACTGACTGACTTGACAGTGACTCAGCATCTGTTATTAGCTCATATACAGCTTTTATAAGCCTTCTTTTAAAGAACAACACGGTTCAACAGCTGATCTACGAAGACAATTAAGAGGGCAACTCTCCAGGAAGACTGTGGTAGAACAAATCCCATTCTTCTACTACAGAGTTTAGTACTGTAAAGTAGCAGCAATTTCAAGAACTGCAGTTAATTCTATACCCCTTTATAAGACAGCACTGAAGAACAGAACATAGGGGTATTGCTATTACAATTCAAACAGTAAACTACTTTGTGTGTACATTTTTATACCTAGTACAAGTCTAGACTCTTTCTCTTGCTATGCTGTAACTTAACAGTTTAAGATAATTAATTGGATCATGCTGTAAACAAAGATATAAAACCTTTGTGTAAGCTTTACTGGTTTAGGAGTGTGCATAAATACCTGCTTTCTAAAAAAAGCTGTTCAGTTTTCCATCATAAGCATATAATTAGGTAGCATATTTTAAAACAGGTTTTCAGCCAATTAAAAATGAAATCTATGCATTTCGCAGAAGTGCTATACAGCATTTGTAATGAAGTCTGTTTTTAGATACCTGATGTCCATTTTCAATACGAGATATCTCAGACAGGGAAAGTATTCTCCAGACAAATGTGTTATTTTTGGTCTTGTAATTTCTTCCATCCTCTGTAGCCAATATGAAGCTAAAAGATACCTGTTTTAAGTAGACTTCCATATGTAGATGTTTCTTAAATGCAGATGGAAACAGTGCATGATGATATTACAACAATCTCCAAATACACTGAGCATAGCCAATAGACCACAAATTTGTGGCTGTTTTAAGCAGTATTTAAAAATATATAGAAACACCAAAAATAGGCTATATCAGGAAGCAATCTGATACTCAAATAAATAGAAAATTTGCATTTTAATGTCACATTGAATTTTAGTACATTTCAATCCAAGAAAAAACTGACAGACATAATAATGAGTACAGGATTATGTATATTACAATATGCCTTGTTATAACACATTTGTGGCTTTATGATAAAAAAACCTCAAGGGCAGATGGAGTTTGAGCTCATTTAAGTAATTGTCAGGAACAAAGCATTAAATGCATTTCTGAAATAAGTACTTTTATTTAATTTCAAAATCTTAAAACAGCATTAGACCTTGGCCTTTCCTTTTAAAAAACAAATTTAGTTACCATGGAGCTAGCTAAGTAAGTATTCTGAAAGGTTTAAACAATATAGAAAATGCTTTTCCCAATTTTACATACAACGAAGGGATAGATGATTTCAAAAACAGCACCTATGGCTAACTCCATGTTGACCTTGACCTAGAAATGCACATTACTGATCCTGACAAGGAATCCAGCAAATTTTGGAAGTTGTCCATTTCACATGAAAGCAAGAGAAAGGGTTATCGTATGCAAAAATATTTTTCAAACTGTTCTTAACGTGTAATTGAAAACTAAAGGCATGGTCTCTTCATTATAAAAAAATAAAGGTACAACAGAAACTCTAAAGGAAGATACTCAGCTATACTGAAGTTGCAACCCTCTGAAAAGAAAGAAAAAGGAAAAAAAGTCAATTAGCTAAGCTTTGTGCTCTAACCAAACTACTTACAGTGATTTTCAATGGCAAAAGCCCATGCTGACTGGGTGATTTGACAGTTCCAGATACTTTTTGTAATAATTTTTATTTGTATACAAGGACACTAAAATGATCCAGTCATGCAATGTTCACTTTAAGCATTCTGCATCTCTTTTCCAATCTTATAGCTAAGGATCTTGTTCCAGTCAATCTTGGTGCGGGTAACTGGCAATTGTCGACGTAAGGCCTTGAAAGTAGTGTCGGACATAGTCTGATAATTCTCACTGATAGCAGTCTGTTAAACACAAAGTCATACAAAACAAAGACGCATGAAGAACAGAGCTAGGATGTTATATAAAGAGCTAAATGATTGAGTAGTCTGTTACCTCTTAAACAGGCTTAATAAAAGTATGCTAAATTAAAATAATATTTTATGAAGGAAAGCTGTTAGATCCAGACTGAAACTATGGGAAGAAAATTAGTGAGACAGATGCAATAAACCTGGCTGTAGCCTAGGTGTTTCAGCAAACCACAGTGTGGTTAATCAGCAGCATGAATAAAGTGCTGATCAGCGTTAGCTCATACATCATTAATTCCAGACACCAAAGTCTTCCACTGTTTTTCCTGTGGGGATGGTAGTCAGTCCACAACATTGTATGAACTTGAATATAATGCATGATACACACTTAGTAAATTTTTATTATTAAAGAGCATTTTTTTAAAACTGACAGAACATGGTGTCTGAAATTTACCTTATGTTCAAGACCTAAATGAACATGAATCTACTTCTACAGCGTACGTCTGGAACAGTTATACTTTTCTAACTTTAAAATAACTAATTGAAATGGATAATCCTCATATTTAGCAAAGCTGTCTACCAGAGTAACCTCTGCACAGAATCTGTGCAAAAATTCCACTTAAGGAATGCACTAGTACTGAACGAGAACAGAATTGCCGATATTTGATCATGCTAGGGACTTTTCTGCTCTCAAAAAAATGACTTCTAACGTAACATTAAGTAGGTAAGTGCAATCACCAGAAGGTACGGAAAGGAAGGATACAGTTAATAGCAGCATGTAATCTATTCATATTTGTATGGAACTGCATTATCTTAATATCAAAAGCTTGCTAATTATAGAATACTAGCTTTGGTTAAGAATATGGTAATGTTATACACGTGAGTAAGGATACAGTGTTTGTTTCCAACATACCTGATATTCATTTTCTGCAGCCTCTACGATTTTTATAAATTCCTTCGCTGTCTGGGCTTCATTCTAGAAAAAGAGCATTTGAATTAGGTCTGATGTACAGCATGATTCTACGACCAGTTGGATTATGTTTTTCCTTGTAGTTATGAGAGATGTCAGGTAGACCCCATGAGAACACATGGCCATTTAGAGGCTAAACCAAAACTGAACAAAACATTCATCCAAAAGGCATATGCTACATTATTATTATATTATTATAATCTTAGAAAATATAAACAGTCCAACTGCAACAAGCATAAAGATTACCATGAAGCTCATTAAAATATTTTAATTTAAAATTCTATGGTATGATAAAAAGACATATGGAACAGAACAGCATTTGGAAATATGACAATGCACACACACAAGTCTCTAAAAACATGCAAAGTATGGATATTAATAGTATCAATGTTAAATTTCCAGTACAAATTCAGGAAAACTTAAAAGAATACCAGCTAACCCAGAAGTATGCAGACTACAACCAAAAAACCAAAACAAATTTGTTCACCTCTAAACATTCTGAATCTGGAGACTAAGCTGAGGCAAACACTAGACTTCATATACTGGATCTTCTAAAAACATCCCCAAGTACGTCTTGCAAAAATGAGGGTGCAACACACCACAAAGTCCAAATTTCATCATGACTGATAAACAGTTTCTTGGCTTTGGGCCTCATCTTTAAGTATGCAAGTGTGTGTTTGTTTCAAAAAATGACCTGTCAGTCAATCTGGAGACAAATTAGCTGAAGTGCTTGAAAGAGGTCTCAAGAAGGAAGTGAAGGTTCATGAATTTCAAAACTTCCAACTTGGCGTTGGAAACATTTCTAAGGGTGCTTTTGCAGAAGCTGTTGAAAGATAGGAGCGTTCTTGCCCCACGTGATCCCTCGTTCCTACAGAGGCAAAGACTGGGAGAAAGCTATGGCAGCTTCAACTACAACTGGTTCAGAGTCTCAGTGAAACCACCTAGCAGCTGTGAAAGCGCTCCTGGACACCACAGAAAGAGATGAAGGAGGAGGCAGAGACCAAGTAGAAGAAATGAAAGGGTTTTGACTTTTCAGTGAACTGAGGCAATGATTTCAAAGGCTCTGCTAATGAAAGGAAGAATTCAGGAGTATGAGGTCTTATTTGGCTCAGAGAGAAATTAGGGATAAGAACATAACCTTCAGCAAAATTATTCATAGCTCTAGCAACAAGAGAACTCTCCAGTCGTTTACTTCAGTTGCGCCCATTGATGGTACAAAATTTTTTCTCTGCCAAACAAAAAAAAAAAAAAAGAGGAGTCGTTGGGGCTCCTTTTAATCTACCTCCCATTCCTTCTGTGTGAAATAAGAACCTGTACAGCCTCTGCCCTCTA